>NC_143036.1:68460000-68772500 GCF_057628025.1 Oncorhynchus mykiss
ATTGAACAGATGAAGGAATTAATTAATAAAACAGATGATTGACTGACTGGATTGAATAAATGAATGAATAAATGAATGAATAAACAAATATATTGGGTGGAATTGAATGAAATAAAGAGTAGAACACAAACATGGAAGGAGAGGTTAGTCAGGTACAGGGTGTGGATTCCATTTCCAGGTACAAGCCTGAAGTGCTCTAGTGTGACAGAATACATTAGAGCTCCTGACACACAGGTTTCACTGACTGGGAAGAAAACACCGCAGAGAGGGGGGTAGGTGTGGGGGTGGGGGGGGGAGATAATAGATAATGGATAATAATAGATAATGAGGTTGAAGGGCAGAATGGAGCCAAAGACGTGTGTTTGAGAGATGTGCATTTGTGTATGTCTGACAGTGCTTTTATGTATGAGGGAGTGATAGATGTAAGGAGAGAGAGAGATTGAGAGGGATATGTTGAAATAGAGGAGAAAGGAGAAGTGTATGTGTGTGTGTGAGAGAGAGATGAGAGAGAGAGATATCTTTCTTCCGATGCATGTCACCCTGTACCATATTTCCCTTGTAACCTATGACCCAGGAAGTGGACATCTACACGGTGAAGCCTGAGGACCTGTCTTTCACCACGGCCTTCTGCCTGCAGATCCAGAGGAACGACTATGTCCACGCCATGGTCACCTACTTCAACATCGAGTTCACCAAGTGTCATAAGAAGACTGGCTTCTCTACCGGTTAGACCTCACCACACACATATGGGTTGTGTTCATTTGGCACCAAGAGTCAGAAAACAGACTGAAACAGGGAAGAACTACCTGAACTAGTCCAATAAGAAATACCTACTTTTGTTTTCCATTGCAAAAATGTTTTGCTACGGTGTGCACTAATGAACATACCCCACGATGTGACCACATTCAAGTACACTAAACGCTAGGTCCTTTGAAAATAGGTGTATGACAATATAAGTTACATGTCTTCCACACAAGCCACTTGTGTTGTTAAAAGGTCTGGAACCTGAAGCCACTAGAGATCTTTTACAGGGAGAGAACCACCATGTTCAGTTTCTGGGTCCTGTCCAGGTTATGCAACAATGGAAAGTTGTCATTTCAAACAGACATCAATCATTTTGTGTAAATCAGTCAATTGTAGCACTTGTACAAATAAGCCAGGGTGAAAAACTGTTCTCATACCTGTAGTTGTGGAGATTCTTGTCTTTGGCAATGATCCTTTGGTTTTGTTTGGAAGATTGTGGAAGCACAGCACATTTTTTGCATGTTAATTCATCACGGTTTTGACAAGGGGAGGGTGATATTATTGTGAGGTGTAGGTTTGAGGCTGATGATCAAAAGGTACTGCTAGACATAAAAGCATGTAATAGTAACATACTTTGCTGTTTCCTATAATGACAAGTTGACTTGGGTTCTCAGCTCTTGACCCCCTCTAGTGGTGTTAAGTGGAACAGCACCCCTCTCGTCCATCTCCCCCTTCCTCTCTTCTTCCCCTCCTGCTATTCCTCCCCCTCTCTTCCATCTCCCCCTCCTCCTCTCTTGTTCCCCTCCTCCTAATTCTCCCCCTCTCTTCCATCACCCCCTCTTCCTCTCTTCTTCCCCTCCTGCTATTCCTCCCCCTCTCTTCCATCTCCCCCTCTTCCTCTCTTCTTCCCCTCCTGCTATTCCTCCCCCTCTCTTCCATCTCCCCCTCTTCCTCTCTTCTTCCCCTCCTGCTATTCCTCCCCCTCTCTTCCATCTCCCCCTCCTCCTCTCTTGTTCCCCTCCTCCTATTCCTCCCCCTCTCTTCCATCTCCCCCTCCTCCTCTCTTGTTCCCCTCCTCCTATTCCTCCCCCTCTCTTCCATCTCCCCCTCCTCTCTTGTTCCCCTCCTCCTATTCCTCCCACTCTCTTCCATCTCCCCCTCCTCTCTTGTTCCCCTCCTCCTAATTCTCCCCCTCTCTTCCATCTCCCCCTCCTCTCTTGTTCCCCTCCTCCTATTCCTCCCCCTCTCTTCCATCTCCCCCTCCTCTCTTGTTCCCCTCCTCCTATTCCTCCCCCTCTCGTCCATCTCCCCCTTCCTCTCTTCTTCCCCTCCTGCTATTCCTCCCCCTCTCTTCCATCTCCCCCTCCTCTCTTGTTCCCCTCCTCCTATTTCTCCCCCTCTCTTCCATCTCCCCCTCCTCCTCTCTTGTTCCCCTCCTCCTATTCCTCCCCCTCTCTTCCATCTCCCCCTCCTCTCTTGTTCCCCTCCTCCTAATTCTCCCCCTCTCTCCCATGGCCAGCTCCTGACGCCGCCAGTACCCACTGGAAGCAGACAGTGTTTTACCTGGAGGACTACCTGACTGTGAGGAAGGGAGAGGAGATACTGGGCAGCATCGCAGTCAAGCCCAACGATAAGAACGTGGTGAGAATAGAGCTACGCTGTATTAGAACTGCAGCTCACTCCAGGCCAGCAGTGAATAAAATGCTGTTTAAAAAAATAATAATCTAGATGGGGTTTTTCTATAGATGTCAAGTCTTTAACATGATCAATGAATATGTCTTTCTAAGAGTGAAGCCCTACATGAGTATTAGCTCAGATGCCGCAAAACCGCCATCCTATTGCTGTACCACCCACTGACTTTAACTGTTAAAAACTCTACAAATGCATCCTCCCTTCTTCCCTTATTTGAAGTATTCACAGATTGGAGAGGGTTGGATTGGTGAAAGAGGTACGGTGGGAAACTTGCAGTCACTTATCCAACCTTATATACAGCTGTAGTTTACATACACTTAGGTTGGAGTCATTAAATCTCGATTTTCAACCACTCCACTCCACACATTTCTTGTTAACAAACTATAGTTTTGGCAAGTCTGTTAAGACATCTACTTTGTGCATGACACAAGTAATTTTTCCAACAATTGTTTACAGACAGATTATTTCACTCATAATTTACTGTATCACAATTCCAGTGGGTCAGAAGTTTACATACACTAAGTTGACTGTGCCTTTAAACAGCTTAGAAAATTCCAGAAAATTATGTCATGGCTTTAGAAGCTTCTGATAGGCTGATTGACATCATTTGAGTCAATTGGAGGTGTGCCTGTGGATGTATTTCAAGGTCTACCTTCAAACTCAGTGCCTCTTTGCTTGACATCATGGGAAAATCAAAAGAAATCAGCCAAGACCTCAGAAAAAAATTGGAGCCCTCCACAAGTCTGGTTCATCCTTGGGAGCAATTTCCAAACACCTGAAGGTACCATGTTCATCTGTACAAACAATAGTACGCAAGAATAAATACCATGGGACCACGCAGCCATCATACCGCTCAGGAAGGAGACGCGTTCTGTCTCCTAGAGATGAACGTACTTTGGTGCGAAAAGTGCAAATCAATCCCAGAACAACAGCAAAGGACCTTGTGAAGATGCTGGAGGAATCTTCACATAATAAAAGTATTTAAAAAAAATTAAAGTATCTATTTCCACAGTAAAACGAGTCCTATATCGACATAACCTGAAAGGCCGCTCAGCAAGGAAGAACCTACTGCTCCAAAACCGCCATAAAAAAGCCAGACTACGGTTTGCAACTGCACATGGGGACAAAGATCGTACTTTTTGGAGAAATGTCCTCCGGTCTGATGAAACAAAAATAGAACTGTTTGGCCATAATGACCATGGTTATGTTTGGAGGAAAAAGGGGGAAGCTTGCAAGCCGAAAAACACCATCCCAACCGTAAAGCACGGGGGTGGCAGCAAAATAGATGGCATCATGAGGATGGACAATTATGTGGATATATTGAAGCAACATCTCAAGACATCAGTCAGGAAGTTAAAACTTGGTTGCAAATGGGTCTTCCAAATGGACAATGACCCCAAGCATACTTCCAAAGTTGTGGCAAAATGGCTTAAGGACAACAAAGTCAAGGTATTGGAGTGGCCATCACAAAGCCCTGACCTCAATCCTATAGAATATTTGTGGGCAGAACTGAAAACTTGTGCGAGCAAGGAGGCCTACAAACCTGACTCAGTTACACCAGCTCTGTCAGGAGGAATGGGCCAAAATTCACCCAACTCATTGTGGGAAGCTTGTGTGACCCAAGTTAAACAATTTAAAGGCAATGCTTCCAAATACTAATTGAGTGTATGTAAACTTCTGACCCACTAGGAATGTGATAAAAGAAATAAAAGCTAAAATAAATAATTCTCTCTACTATTATTCTGACATTTCACATTCTTAAAATAAAATGGTGATCCTAACTTACCAAAAACAGGGATTTTTTTACTAGGATTAAATGTCAGGAATTGTGAAAAACTGAGTTTAAATGTATTTGGCTAAGGTGTATGTAAACTTCCAACTTCAACTGTAGGTCAGTGACTACTTTAAATGGAGGGAGGGAAGAAGGATGTCTTTTCAAAGCATTCAAAAGGGCTAAATATCCCTACTGTTGTGTCCATCTCAAATACCCTTTTCCCACTACTAAGCCAAGCCGTACTGTGCTGGCCTGGTTACACATCCGTAGTTACTGAAATTGTAGGAGGCCAATGCAAAAAGAAAATACCAGAGGCAGCACCTCTGGTTGGGGTCGACACGATACTGTCAAATGGTTATAGGTGGACTGAAGAGTCTTCTCTTGTATTACAGCGGGACCTGGAGTTCACCTTGGAGTTGGACTTTAAAGGACAGCTGTGTGATGCGGCCATTTCCCACGACTACAAGATGCGTTAGCTGACCAGCAAAGGGCGATATCCCCCTCCCTGAGAGGGAGGGCACAGGCTCTCCATCAGGCCCTCTTATTGGTCCGAGGGGGACACGATACGCATCTGATTGGATGACAGCGCTCCAGCACCTAAGTGATGTCATAAAAACAAGCCATTTCGAAGCAATAGCGCCATCATCTGCCACATTTTTAAAGCTGCCCTGAGAATGTAATATCCCTGATGAACTTGATTTGTTATTTTTTTCAGGTTGAGTTTCAGTGTTATCAGTACTAGAGCTAAAGGAGTTATAGGGATTTTAGATGCCAGTCCAGAGGCACTTTAAGGACAAACTCTGAGCATGTCTTTTATCAAGGAAAACAGACAGACTACACCTCTGTTTTACAGCTGTCTTTCAAAGTTCAACGAATGCAGAACCCTAAGAGTTTAACAGGAAAGTCATTCAGTGTTTGTTCAAGTTAGTTATATTTTGTTGGTATTCAGTACTGGTAAGTTATTTAGCATGTTTAGCTTTTTGTTCTTGGTTGATTTCAGGTATCATGATTTGATCATTTGAGATATTCAATTGCTAATGGAACGTGTTTAATGATAGAAACCTGTGAGAACTGTCTTGTCTTCCATTACCAGCTGGAAGTTATTTAGCCATTTTGATTTTGGGGTGTGGTGTAGGAGTGATGAACAAATAAAGAACATTTACTTAGAATTGTTGAGAAAGAATCAAATAATTAGATTTCACATCAGTATTTTAATCACATTTATGACAATCATTATTTTGTAACAGACTACCAACTTAATCAAGCTCTTATTTACATATCCATTCTGTGTTTTGATTAACAACATAATCACAACTAAAGAAAAACAGTCATTCTATAGATTGAAATGGTTGATCCACTTTTTAAATTGACCAAATATACCATTAGTTCTACAGTAGAACACATGTCTATTGCTCATAACAGTCAGGAGGTCCAAATAACAGAAAAAGGTTGTAATGTAGACTAGAGCTAAATCCACTAGGATCCAGCTCAACTGGGCTATTTGCCTTTAACAAAACAGGTACTGAAAGAAGGGCCGTCCTAATTTGAGATATTGATTAACAAATGTACACAAAGTTAGGATTTGGCTCCGAGAGCACAGAGAAAGAGTTAGATTGAAGAGTTCCTTCACTTGTTATCAGGAGTCTCTAGCCATTCCAAATGCTTTCTCTCTCTAGTCTGTCAGAGTGTCTTTACTTGTTATCAGGAGTCTCTAGCCATTCCAAATGCTCTCTCTCTCTCTAGTCTGTTAGAGTGTCTTTACTTGTTATCAGGAGTCTCTAGCCATTCCAAATGCTCTCTCTCTAGTCTGTCAGAGTGTCTTTACTTGTTATCAGGAGTCTCTAGCCATTCCAAATGCTCTCTCTCTAGTCTGTCAGAGTGTCTTTACTTGTTATCAGGAGTCTCTAGCCATTCCAAATGCTCTCTCTCTCTATTCTGTCAGAGTGTCTTCACTTGCAGCAGGCTTTCTTCTTGACGGGCAGGACCTCCAGTAAGACAAACGTGTCTCTCACCCGATCCTCCTGCTCTTTCAGCACTCTGGACACACAGATAGATGCATTGACATGTCACACACTGTCCCCAAATTGACTCTGGAGAAAGAAGGATGTATTTGGAGATGTGAGTTCATCTGAAAGGATTAGCATCCATACAAAATTCCTATTCTAATTGATCAGAGGGGGAGGTGGGAACATTAACATAGCTTATACCTGTCCAATTCATTCAGATCTGGATACCTAGGGGCTGTCCCTCTCCCTCCCTTACCTGGCCAGGTGGATCATGGCCTCTGTCACGTTGTAGCCGGTGTAAGCACTGACCTCATAGAATATCACACGGGTGTCCTACAGGGGAGAAGAGACTCAGGTCACTGGTTGTCACTTGGCTAATGTTGTAATATGTTCATTTGAGCCAAGTTGGAAAATAATCCTGCAGCAACAGGAAATGTTAATTATAATTAATGGACATTTTATTTTTTAGGGGTGCCAGCTACTGGCCCTCCAACACCACCTCCATTAGCATGTGGTCTCCCATCCAGGGACTGACCAGGACTGACCCTGCTTAGCTACAGAGGTAAGCTAGCAGTAGGATGCACGATGGTATGCTGCTGGCAAGTCAAACATTTTTATGTGGAAATTAAACTTTAGAAGATTTTTTTTATACCTTGAATGTGCTACAAGTTTACATTTCCTGCTGTGCAAGAAAATTCCTGCAACAGGATTGTCAAATTAAGATATGGCATCTGTAGAGGACCTACAGATGGCAATAGTGACAGCTATGCGAGGTCTCGTCCATATTTATAGACAGTGAACAGATTTCCCCCACTCTGTGTTGGTCGTTCAGTTCTTGAGATAAGTGTGCTATAGGATGATACTTATGAGTCCCTAAACGGAGAACTCACGTGGGCCAGAGTCTCTGCATCTTTAAGTGGTACCTCCCTCTCGGACGTCGCGTCCATCTTGTTGCCCAGGAGCAGGATGGGAATGCCCACTCCCGCAGCCTCCTGGGAAAACAGAGGTCAATCAAAGGTCAGGCGTCTGCTTAAAACGTTCAGATAAAAATAAACTGGAGAACAGACAATTATTTGTCATGTCCTGTCTGGCCAAAGGCCAAATGTGAGCTGACCTGGACGTTGATGAGCCAGGGTCGCACGGCCTTGAAGCTGTCCAGCAACGTGATGTCGTACATGACCACCACGCCGTCTGCCTTACGGAAGAACTGCTTGGTGATGCTGCGGTACCTGTAGCCAACACAGAGAACAGTTACAACTGGACAAAATGGAACCCTGTTTATTTTGCCAAAGTGCCAAATGCCAACCTGGACTATCATAAAGGCAAAAATAACACATCACATTCTTAGCTACTGTTATCTATTGGTGAGGTTTTGGCAATACTATTTTCACTGGTCCGTGGCCACTCACCTCTCCTGCCCGGCCGTGTCCCACAGCTGCATGGCTACCTGGGTGTTGTCCAACATTAGAGTCTTCACACTGTAGTCAATACCTGTCAGGAATAGCACTCAGACTGGTTATTAGGGTAAGAGAAATACACAGCAATAATATACCGTAGCATTACATCCTTTCATTAATGAACACTAGAGGGGGTAGTTGAGCTATTCATCAAGCTTCATGCTTCGGTAATTGTCTTTCACAGTCAAAGCGGTGAAATCAAACAAGCTGTCCTAGAATGGGGAACCAAGGGGATTCAGAGGAGAATCAAATGGATTCGATGTGACATAATCTGCGGTGGTACAATGTGTACCGGAGGTTCATAGACTGGGAGTGTGTCTTTACGAGTCCTTTCATGTGATGCTGCTTTGCCCTTCAATCTTCTGATAGTAACACACACACACACACACGTACATAAGAACGTGCGCACACACACGAGCGCTGCCACTGCATTAACACACAAAAGGTCCGCGACACCCATGGTACACAGTAATGTGTTGTCGGCTCTCACCCACAGTAGCGGGGCTGGAGGGGTGGAAGCGGCCGTCACAGAAGGTGCGCAGCAGGGAAGTCTTGCCCACACTGGAGTTGCCCACCAAAACCACCTTAAACAGGCGGTCTGGGGCAGGCACGGCCCTCTCCTTCACCCTCTGGAGGGATAGACAGAGAAAGAGGTCAACAGAATGATATTTTCAATTGATTGCATATTGAAGAGCTTTGGAAATGATGTTGATCACTTAGATGAAGGGTTTTAGTTCTGATGCTTAACACAATGACAATAGATTTGATCTTATATTTTACCTTTATTTAACTAGGCAAGTCAGTTAAGAACAAATTCTTATGTTCAATGATGGCCTAGGAACAGTGCGTTAACTGCCTGTTCAGGGGCAGAACGACAGATTTGTACCTTGTCAGCTCGGGGATTTGAACTTCCGGTTACTAGTCCAACGCTCTAACCACTAGGCTACCCTGCCGCCCCTGGGGTCAACTTCATTCTAACTCAGTAATTCCAAAGTGAATTAAAATACAATACATGAATAGAGATTTGCTCACATTTTGGGTCTCCTTGCCGATGGGCTGTCCTCGAGGTGACGAGGGGATATTTCTCATTCTGCTAAAACTACCTTGGTGTTTGAAGGGGGACACTGTCGTGACCGGGACAGGGAGAGGAACAGGGGCGAAGAAGATACTTCTCTCCAGATCTTCCTTCCCTTGCTCCTCTTCCTCCTCCTCGTCTTCCTCACTGAGCTGGTGCAGCAGGGGCTGGGGCCCTCCATGAAGCAGGTGGGGGAGGTGGTCCTCCTCGATGGAGATAACCCGACGGAGAGGCCACCCATCTGGGGGACCGTCCAGCCCATCGCCCCCAACCTCCGGCTTACTCTGGTACTCTGTATGCCTGTCCCTTTCGTTCTGGGTGGGGGCGAGGGTCTTCTCTGACTCGAACTTGGAGAGCCTCTCCTTCACCCTCACCCCCTGCGCCTCCACCTCAACCACTTGGGTTGGAGACGAGGTGTTGGAGTCGTGGTAGCCGTTGGCCAGGCCGTAGTTGGTTTTCGGTGAACGTGGTGGACAAGCGGTGTCAACATCGTCCTCGCTAGATGAGGAGGGGGAGGAGACAAAAGAGATTTGAAGGTGTTCTACTGGCAGCGCATCAAGGAACCCATAGGAACCCCCATTGTGGCTGAGGAGTGAGGCTCTTTGGAGACAAGAGGAAGAAACAGAGGATATCGGATCAAAAAAAATAGTTTCTGAGTCCCATGTTGCCAAGGCACTTTCACGTTAGTCTCTCGTTACCGAGCATTATCATTAAATGGTAACTCAAAATGGTTCTGGGTGCTGCCATTACTGTCAAGAGCAGCGCAAAAGTCACTACATTTAAAATATATTGTTAGTATATTATATTGCAAATACACTGTAAAATACCTTACATTAAATTGACTAATTTGGTGCCTTGGCCTCAAAAACACATTTTTTGATTGCACATCCTGTTTCTCCTCTTTAATCCAATGTTGATTTAAATCCCGTTACGGACGGACATAAAATCAGTTTCCTTTCAAGACTGGTTAATTATGTTCAGGGCACTTCTAAAGGAAATTACCTCACCTTTTAACCGGCTGCTGGCTGGTGTCCGCAAACAGATTGGCTCTCTGCTTCTGTTTGAGGGACTTCCTGGGGTTCTGTAGAGCAAAGAGAACACAACAGAATATAATAGAAACATTTTTGTTGTTGTCAATGTCCATATAATGTGGAAATAAATGTTCCTTTGGCTTGAATATGTCTTATCATTCAATATCGCCTCAAAGGTAACAGTCAAAATATCATGAGTCGAGAACTCACCACAGCACAGTATATGTCTCGCTCATCTTTTAAATGTTTGTTCATCTCTCTGGATAGATATTGCAAGGAGGACAAAAACAATAAGTAACATGCATACTGTGTGTGTGTGTGTGTGTGTGTGTGTGTGTGTGTGTGTGTAACTTACCTGAGAAGGTCTAGTTGTTTCATCAGGCTCTGTTTCTCTCTCTGTAGTCCCTCAGTGACTCGATACATTTCCCTGAGCAGAGAGAGAGTCACCAAAGCTCACTGAACCACACCTGGACAGTAATCTAGTGAATGTTAGCTGTACTAGGAGTGACATGCCATAGCCACTGATGGAACGTTTGTGTGATGCCTAGGTGAGTGAGTGTGTTTGGTCATTACATCTAGTGGTAATATTAACTATTAACCCACATCTCTCTCTCCTGGTGCAGGCGGGAAGCCTGGTCCTGCAGCATGGTCAGTTGTTCCTGGGCCAAGGACAGTTCCTGACAGGTGCTCTCCAGCTCTCTGCTCAGTTCCTCGTTGGTCATCTTCAGCTTGACATTCTCCACCCGGCTCTCCTGCTGCTCACTGCTCAGGTCGCGACACTGGAGATCCAACTGGGGGGGGGTCAAAGGGTAATATTGTTAGGGAGACATGTATTCTATTATAATCACAGCTTCTTTGTCTTTTACTTTGCTTTATCTGCACCGAAAATCAAGAAGGGGGATTAGCCCCGCAGGAGACCAGAGGTGGCCAACCTTCCCCCTGGAGAGTTACAGGAGCCCCGAATGGTATCATTTCTGGAATGTTCCAACAGGAATCTGTACAAGTACAAGGTTGCCAACAAATAACGCATACAAAAGTAACATGATCTATTCACCTAGCTAACTAGCTGTCCAAAAGGCATCAACTCACCATGTAGCTTATTCTTAATGTTTGTCCATAGACGACCAGAGTGAGGACAGACATTATCAGGAATAAACATGGGGAGTGAAAACTGAATGAAATAGCCCCCTCCCTACCCGGTATCTTATTCTGCTGCTATACAACTTTGTGTGCGTTGTTTGTTGGCAACCTTGTTATTTACTACATTTTTGGAACAGATTCCTGTTGGAACGTTCCACAAATTATAGAGGAGGCACCTCAGTCACTCACCCTCCTCTGTTTCTGGAAGAGCTGCTCCAGCTCTCTCTCCTTACTGGACAGCTGGTGCTCCAGGTCGTGACTACGAGACTGGAGACGCTCCGAGTCCTGGAGGAGAGACGGGGACAGCACATTAGGATAGGAGAAATTAAACAGAAATACAGTGCAACACAACCTTGTTGAGTCCATTGGGTGACTTGTTCAAGGGTATATAGAAGGTAGGGATCCAGCAGGTGTCTAGAGTTTGGTGTTAAGAGACACAGTCCAGGTCTGGGAAAGGGTCTCAAGTCATTTAAACTAACTAATCAACCATATGTACCTGGAGGAGCAGCCGGTCCTTCTCGCTTTTCATTTGTTGCTCCATTTCTTCATACAGACCGCGGATCTCACTGTCGTGTGTGGCTTCTTTCCTGCATGTATGGGGGAGAATGGATTTAATTCATCTAGATTTAATAACAACTAAATAACTACTTAACCAGATGCTGTTTACAAGTGGCAGGTTTGAGAGTGATTATGGGTCATTCTGTTTATGTCATAGCCTCACAGGTGTGACTAATTGCCAATGTTAATTCATCAAGCCTTCTCATTGGACAACTGACTAATTAACAGAACAGTTGGCATGTATGTAAACCCTGTTTCTCTTTTAGGCGGCCGCCCATGGGAGGTGATGCAGTCCAGAGGTATGGTGGCTCCTGGGAGTAATGGAGGGAAGAAAAATGGATGTGTGCCTCCCGCCTGTGATTTGTGAATGTGTTAGTGGGCCAGAGATGAGCCACGCTGAAAAGGTGAACTTGTGAAACCGTTCCTTCATTTCTTTAATGTTTGAACATGTATTTTTGTTGTCTGTTTCTACTTCACTCTGCCTGCTCAACCCAGAGCCAAAGAACTGGTCACATTACGTTAGTCTACTGCATTGCTTTTCCATCTGTAGCTACACAGACTGGTACATGCACGTACCAGCACACGGTCTGTGTAGATACAGATGGAAAAGCACTGCTCTTGGAATTTTGCATTCCTTTAACATTCCACCACCTTATTAAGCAACCAATTAGTGAGAGGACTGAAGTTGTCTGAAGTGGTACCACACAGTACCATGAGAACAATGCATTAGTATTACCTAACACAACGGGGACCACAGCCATACAAATACCTAGCCAGCTAGTCATTGTCTATCATCAAAGGTAGTATAGTGTACATTGTTTCAGGGGAGAAAAATACATTCTCATCTCTGTCTACATGACAGCCAATTCCTCAGGCTTGCAATCAATGTTCCTTTTTGAGAATATGATCTCTGAGCTTAGCGGTCTATTGAAAGGGATAATTGGGGCATTATGGTAAACCCACATAGAGCTCTGTGTCTACAGGCAGAAACAAAGGCTAGCTTTTTCAAACAGAAATTTGCATCCTGTAGCACAAACTCAAAAGTTCTGGGACACAAGTCCATGGAGAATACGAGAACCTCCTCCCAGCTGCCCACTGTACTGAGGCTAGGAAACTCTGTCACCACCGATAAATCTAAGAGAATTGATCATTTCAATAAGCATTTTAACACAGCTGGCCATGCTTTCCACCTGGCTACCCCTATCCCAGTCAACTGCCCTGCACCCCCCACAGCAACTCGCCCAAGCCTCCCCATTTCTCCTCCACCCAAATCCAGATAGCTGATGTTCTGAAAGAGCTGCAAAATCTGGACCCCTACAAATCAGCCGGGCTAGAGAATCTGGCCCTGTGGAACTTGGTACTGAACTTCCTGACAGGCTGCCCCCAAGTAGTAAGGGTAGGTAACATCTCCACCCCGCTGATCCTCAACACTGGGGCCCCACAAGGGTGTGTTCTTAGCCCTCTCCTGTACTCCCTGTTCACCCACGACTACGTGGCTATGCACACCTCCAACTCAATCATCAAGTTTGCAGACGACACTACAGTGTTAGGCGTGATTACCAACAACGACGAGACGGCCTACAGGGAGGAGGTGAGGGCCCTCGGAGTGTGGTGTCAGGATAATAACCTCACACTCAATGTCAACAAAACAAAGGAGATTATCGTGGACTTCAGGAAACAGCAGAGGGACCACCCCCCTTTCCACATCGAAGGGACAGTAGTGGAGAGGGTAGTAAGTTTCAAGTTCCTCAGCGTACACATCACAGACAAACTGAAATGGTCCACCCACACAGACAGCGTGGTGAAGAAGGCACAGCAGCGCCTCTTCAACCTCAGGAGGCTGAAGAAATTCGGCTTTACACCAAAAAACAAACTTTTGCAGATGAACAATCGAGAGCATCCTGTCGGGCTGTATCACCGCCTGGTACGGCAACTGCTCCGCCCACAACTGTAAGGCTCTCCAGAGGGTAGTGAGGTCTGCACAACGCATCGCCGGGGGCAAACTACCTGCCCTCCAGGACACCGACACCACCCGATGTCACAGGAAGGCCAAAAAGATCAAGGACCTCAACCACCTGAGCCACTGCCTGTTCACCCCGCTATCATCCAGAAGGCGAGGTCAGTACAGGTGCATCAAAGCAGGGACCGAGAGACTGAAAAACAGCTTCTATCTCAAGGCCATCAGACTGTTAAACAGCCACCACTAACATGGAGTGGCTGCTGCCAACATACTGACTCATCTCTATTCACTTTAATAATGGAAAAATGTATGTAATAAATGTATCACTAGCCACTTTAAACAATGCCACTTTATATAATGTTTACATACCCTACATTACTCATCTCATATGTATATACTGTACTCTATACCATCTACTGCATCTTGCATATGCTGTTCGGCCATCACTCATTTTTATGTACATCTTTTTCATTCCTTTACACTTGTGTGTATAAGGTAGTTGTTGTGAAATTGTTAGGTTAGATTACTTGTTAGATATTACTGCATGGTCAGAACTAGAAGCACAAGCATTTCGCTACACTCGCATTAACATCTGCTAACCATGTGTATGTGACAAATAAAATGTGATTTGATTTGACCCTCTCTTTCTAAAATGATCTGCCGAAATTGTTGCAACCCCTATTACTAGCCTGTTCAACCTCTCGTTCATATCGTCTGAGATTCCCAAAGATTGGAAAGCTGCCGCGGTCATCCCCCTCTTCAAAGGGGGAGACACTCTAGACCCAAACTGCTACAGACCTATATCAATCCTACCCTGCCTTTCTAAGGTCTTCGAAAGCCAAGTTAACAAACAGCTCACCGACCATTTCGAATCCCACCATCGAATCCCATATTCTCCGCTATGCAATCTGGCTTCCGAGATGGTCATGGGTGCACTCCAGCCACGCTCAAGGTCATAAATGATATAACTGCCATCAATAAGAGACAATACTGTGCAGCCGTATTCATCGACCTGGCCAAGGCTTTCAATCACCACATTCTTATCGGCAGACTCAACAGACATGGTTTCTCAAATGACTGCCTCGCCTGGTTCACCAACTACTTCCCTGATAGAGTTCAGTGTGTCAAATCGGAGGTCCTGTTGTCTGGACCTCTGGCAATCTCTATGGGGGTGCCACAGGGTTCAATTCTCGGGCCGACTCTTCTCTGTATACATCAATGATGTCGCTCTTGCTGCTGATGATTCTCTGATCCACCTCTACGCAGATGACACCATTCTGTATACTTCTGGCCCTTCTTTGGACACTGTGCTAACTAACCTCCAGACGAGCTTCTATGCCATACAACACTCCTTCCGTGGCCTCAAACTGCTCTTAAATGCAAGTAAAACTAAATGCATGCTCTTCAAAAGATCGCTGCCCACAACTGCCTGCCCGTCCAGCATCACTCCTCTGGACGGTTATGACCTAGAATGTGGACAACTACAAATACCTAGGTGTCTGGTTAGACTGTAAACTCTCCTTCCAGACCCACATTAAGCATCTCCAATCCAGAATTAAATCTAGAATCGGCTTCCTAATTTGCAAGAAAGCATCCTTTGCTCATGCTGCCAAACATACCCTCGTAAAACTGACTATCCTACCAATCCTCGACTTTGGCGATGTCATTTACAAAATAGCCTCCAACACTTTACTCAACAAATTGGATGCAGTCTATCACAGTGCCATCGGTTTTGTCACCAAAGCCCCATATACTACCCACAACTGCGACCTGTATGCTCTCGTTGGCTTGCCTTCCCTTCATACTCGTGGCCCTCGCTTCATACTCGTCACCAAACCCACTGGCTCCAGGTCATCTACAAGTCTTTACTAGGTAAAGCCCTGCCTTATCTCAGTTCACTGGTCACCATAGCAGCACCCACCCGCAGCACGCGCTCCAGCAGGTATATCTCACTGGTCACCCCCAAAGCCAATTCCTTCTTTGGCCGCCTGTCCTTCCAGTTCTCTGCTGCCAATGACTGGAACGAACTGCAAAAATCACTGAAGCTGGACACTCTTATCTCCCTCACTAACTTCAAGCACCAGCTGTCAGAGCAGCTCACAGACCATTGCCCCTGTAAATAGCCCATCTGTAAATAGCCCATCCAACTACCTCAACCCATACGGTATTTATTTGCTCCTTTGCACCCCAGTATCTCTACTTGCACATTCATCTTCTGCACATCTACCACTCCAGTGTTTAATTGCTACATCATAATTTCCTCACCACTATGGCCTATTTTATTGCCTTACCTCTCTTTTCTTACCTCATTTGCACACACTGTATATATACTTTTTATATTGTGTTATTGACTGTATGTTTGTTAATTCCATGTGTAAATCTGTGTTGTTGTTTGTGTCGAACTGCTTTGCTTTATCTTGGCCAGGTCGCAGTTGTAAATGAGAACTTGTTCTCAACTAGTCTACCTGGTTAAATAAAGGTGAAATATATATTTTTAAATATGAAAAAAAAACTGGTTCAACGAGTAATATGGAATTTATGTCTGGAGTAGTTGACTTGATAGAACCTCGCTGCATTCATTCACTGAAGGCCTGTATCAACCTTTTGAAGCTATTAACTACTCAGTGCTTTCAACTTGCATGTAAAAGGACTACTTTCAATGGGATAGAATCCTGAATCAAACGTTATTTGTTCTACAATCTGGTACACAAACAGACCTCTATAGCAAAATAGACCATAGATCTATCACATGGGTTGGAACTGAACAAGCTATTGTCAGTTCTATGAATCAATGACTGCTGTTTGAACTGAATAATTACACTCTGATGAGCTGCAACCGAGAAGCCGAAGACATACTGGCCGTGCCTTTACAAAGCTGCAAGCTGTTAGTATTGTGGTTTAAATGGCTGTGGTTTCAGTCCACTAAACAGTCACAGTGAAGATATCACACATAATGATCACATAATCATGCCTAAATGCCAAAGGGACAGTTTCTCAGACACAGATCAAGTTTTGTCCTGGACTAAAAAGCACTTTCCAAAGAGATTCTCCCTTGGAAATGCTTTGTAGTCTGGGACTAGGCTTAATCTGTGTCCGGTAAACTGGCCCAGGGAGTAGCAGTGACAACAAAGAGAGGAGGTACTTGTGGTCTCCAACCTCTGGAGGGCGCTCTCCATCTCCCTCCTCTCCTCTTTGGCCTCTTTGATCTGGAAGGTGACTCTGGCCAGGAATTCCTCAAAGTTCGACAGGAGGTGAGGCTCGTCCCTCCTCAGCTGGGCCCACAAGCTGCGCACCTCGCCTGGACTGGAGGGGGGGGGGAGTGGAAACAGACAGACAGAGGGTAAGAGTTCTGATAAAATTACAGGGACCAGTCACATTCAACTTACTGGTTGACCTCCACTATATCAGAAACCATTGGAATCACTGTAAAGACACAGGGGTCCAAAAGTGTAGAGGGGTGGTGCCCAAACAGTTCTGTACACCATGAACCAGCTAAAGCCATGACGGGCAAGTTGAAAGTTCAACCCCACACTTTCAGTGCCCAAACAGTTCTGTACACCATGAACCAGCTAAAGCCATGACGGGCAAGTTGAAAGTTCAACCCCACACTTTCAGTGCCAAACAGTTCTGTACACCATGAACCAGCTAAAGCCATGACGGGCAAGTTGAAAGTTCAACCCCACACTTTCAGTGCCCAAACAGTTCTGTACACCATGAACCAGCTAAAGCCATGACGGGCAAGTTGAAAGTTCAACCCCACACTTTCAGTGCCCAAACAGTTCTGTACACCATGAACCAGCTAAAGCCATGACGGGCAAGTTGAAAGTTCAACCCCACACTTTCAGTGCCAAACAGTTCTGTACACCATGAACCAGCTAAAGCCATGACGGGCAAGTTGAAAGTTCAACCCCACACTTTCCAAGATGAGGCAACAACCCCAAACAAAGATATTTGGGGAATACATATAAGGTGCAATATTGTAATGTTGCATATGTAATATTGTATAGTAATAAAGTAAGTAATAATGTGAGGTGTGGTTAACTCCACCCACTCCTGGAACACGTTGCTGGCCCCTAGGCTCTCCAGCAGCATACAGAAGTGACTCTCCTCCTCATCCTCCCACCCTCCAGTCAACCTCTCATCCCATTGACTCTGGTACAGGGCTTCTGAGGGCTTCCTAGAAGTGGGGAGGGCGGGTGCTGCGTCCTCGGCTACAGAGATCCTCCGGCTGTGCAGGAACTGACCTGGGGACAGAGCAGGAAGCATAAGCATCACCAGCAAGATGTCGTAACATCAGTTTGAATTACAAATCAGGGGGTGTTTCAATTTTGAAAGTGCCCTGCACTCACAATTATCAAGTTTCTGATGGTTGTGAAAAGAGAACTCAAGTTTAAGTTTAAGTTTAAGTGCATTTTATACAGAGTACAACCTATCCTTACCTGGGTGAGCATCTACTCCCTGCCAGCTAGGAGATAAATTAATCTATACCTTATCTTTGTCACGTTTGAATGTGGTCCCTCACTCCATTGATCTCAAAACATAAGTTATTGAACCAAGAGTAAACCATGAGACATACAGCAGATTGTCCCTTGGGGATGAATAAAGTCATATTTAATTGAAATTGAATGTAGGGAGATAAATAGAAAAATAGGGAACTCACTGAATCCTGATGAGAACACTTCGAGGGTGAGGTAGCCGTTCTGGTCAGTGTTCAAGGAGTCAAAGACATTCTCCAGTTCTTCAGCAGTGAGGGGTAGTTCTCTGTGAAGCCTCTGTGGAACACAGACACGCACGCACGCACACACACACACACACACACACACACACACACACACACACACACACACACATGCACAAACACAAGAAATAGATTGTTTCTTCTGCTAAGAGATGTAACACAACACAAGCCCAACAGTCCTCTCCTGCTTCACTCCAAAGAGAAAGATATTCAAGTCAGTAGCATTGGATGTGCGTCTACTACAGCTGTAATATCTGTCACCCTGGACCTTGTCCTGCCTCTCTGAATAGAAATGTGTCAAGGAAAGCACGTGAAAGAAAGCCATTGAATAGAAAATGGGAGTGATTAACTGAGTTTACACCATTATTGTAGATTTCATATTGTCAGTGCCAGTGGTGTGGTCAACGCTAGACCTGATTGCAAAAAGGGACGGGAGAATATTGGCACGGAAGGTATAGGCCATATGATTGTATTCATGAATAGGCAATTAATTACATGTTACATTATCCTTAGATAATGCACACGTCAACATCACCATTTTCCAGGTGATTCTTCTGTTAGCCTTTTTAAGCATTTTCTACGAACTATATAAATGTACAAATGTACTATCCCCTCTAAGCCCGGACAACAACAAAAGCCGTCTCTTGTTCATTTCAAAACAGCGCTTGAGTGAAATACAAAAATGATGTGTGTAAGTGTGTGCATGCACGTGTTTCTGATGGAAATCCATCCAGTGTTCCTGGACACAGTGATCAAAGGTGCCGTACTATTGAGTGGCTGCTTCAGTGAGCAGGTGGAGAGGTTCTCGATATGAAAACCTCTGAATGGTCAATGAGGTAGAGAACCATAGCACAAAGCACCTCCTGCATATCACACTGCCCTCTGGTTATGTCATGGTTGTGAGAGACAGCATAATTTGTGTGTGTGTGTGTGTGTGTGTGTGTGTGTGTGTGCCTTAACCCTTGAAATGAACTTGTTTGTTTGTTTAGTTTTGATTTACATTGGTCAACTAATGTGAATTCAACAAAAAATGTCACTATGTCATTGAATTAAGGTTAAAGGTTAGGTGAAAAAAATATGAAATTCCCTTTGATGACTTTTTTCAAATCCAATTATTTTCCCACATTGATTCAACGTCATCAAATTAAATGTTTTGGTTGAAATGACGTGGAAACAACGTTGATTCGATCAGTTTTTGCCCAGTGGGTTTTGACATAATTCCCATAATTGTCCCTCTGTCAAAACGATTATCTAAGCATGGCTGCATCAATGGGGTAGACATCTATGTCCATAACATCTAAGTTTCTAACAAGTGTAAAACTGAGGCAAAACAAGCCCCCCCCATCGCCCCCTCCTCAAACCCTCATATCGGTGCGTGTGATGAAGCCTTTGCCCTCCACATCGCAGGTCTGGAAGAATTCCTTGGTCTTATCCAGCATGGCGATGCTTCCCCAGTCAGAACCCCTCCTGTCTGAACTCTTCCTCATGGGGACAGCTCCTCCTCTGCCCTTGGCCTCAGACTCTTCCATGTCACTAGATATACTTCTGCAGAGTATTCTGGTGGCTCTGAACAAGGTAGAATCAGACATGGCTGTCTCACTCCTCGGCCTGGCCGGTTGGGGTCATGGTGAGCGATGAGACCAGGCACCACAAGTCAGTAGTGATGAGGCCACAGAGACTAAGAGTTTTCATATCTCAGTAAATGGTCTGTCTAGGAGTTTTCATACCTCAGTAAATGGTATGTCTATGAGTTTTCATATCTCAGTAAATGGTCTGTCTAGGAGTTTTCATATCTCAGTAAATGGTCTGTCTAGGAGTTTTCATATCTCAGTAAATGGTCTGTCTAGGAGTTTTCATACCTCAGTAAATGGTATGTCTATGAGTTTTCATATCTCAGTAAATGGTCTGTCTAGGAGTTTTCATACCTCAGTAAATGGTCTGTCTAGGAGTTTTCATATCTCAGTAAATGGTCTGTCTAGGAGTTTTCATGCCTCAGTAAATGGTCTGTCTAGGAGTTTTCATATCTCAGTAAATGATATGTCTATGAGTTTTCATATCTCAGTAAATGGTCTGTCTAGGAGTTTTCATATCTCAGTAAATGGTCTGTCTAGGAGTTTTCATATCTCAGTAAATGGTCTGTCTAGGAGTTTTCATATCTCAGTAAATGGTCTGTCTTGTTCCTGGGAAGAATAAAAAGGAAAGACATTAGAATATAACCTTAGATCTGTTTGAAAAGTGGGTACATGAAGACCATGATGATTACAGAGAGCATCACAACGTAATGTTTTCTTTTTAGATTTATACGTTCTCATAACTCATTGTTTGGCTGCATTTAAACAGGCAGCCCAATTTTTATATTTTTTCCACTAATTGTTTTTTCGACCAATCACATCAGATCTTTTCGCATCAGATCTTTTTCAGAGCTGATCTGAATTGTCATAAATATCAGAATCGGTCTGCCTGTCTAAAAGCAGCTTTTGAGATGTGTGTCATGTTGGTAGTGTGTTGTAGGCTAGTAATGCATGAAAGCAGAACTCTTTCTGTGATGTAAGTCTCTTATCTGTGTGAAAGATGACAGGAAAGGAGATAGTTGTTACTCAATAGTAACACTATGAGAAAAGTTTGGTCTTGAACCACGTGTCAGCAGTCCTTTAGGTATAAATTCCCTTTTTCATAAGCTGAGACTTTCCTCCTAGCTAACATGCTGGGAAGTATGTAAACATAACAGCTTATCTTAATACCGAAGCACACAATCCTCACAACTATGTTAATTCCTGCATACCATAGACTACAGTCTAGACATTGTGAATAAAAACCACTCAATGAAATTCTCTTCAGGTTTGGGAACACTGAATGTTAGCAGTCGGTAGGCTGCCTGTATCTTCTAAACACAGAAGCATTACAGTCTGTGCTCTAGAGAGTAACATCCTTGAGCTGCTATCAGTCTATTGCTAATCTGCACCCTGAGCTGCTATGTTTTTCACTACATTGTAAAGCAGGGCTACAGTTAACCACAACAAATTGGGGGGGAGGAAGTGGTTATAGCGGATAGGGCTTCTGTGGAAATGGTGAACGTTAGGTGTGGGTGACAGCATCATGGGCTTCAAATCAAGACCGATCAGCCTTGAACTCATGAGGTCTGTACAGTAGCAGTTTTAGTTGAGGTAGAAAAAGAACATGACATGCTATGTAGGTGTTGACTAATGTGGGTAACATTATTCACAAATGAATACATACCATACAAAATGGAGTGTCTCTGATTTACATACAGAATAATACGAAATGCTCTGAAACCGGGTTGGTAGCTGATAGCCTATCATATTACAAAACACTGTATTCCACTTTGGGACCAGGATGTCCATCTGCCTTTTACTCATCTAGCCAGAACAAGAAAGAATGTAGTATCCCATTTAGAAGGAAATGTCAGTTTGGTTAGTTCTCATTAGAAGGAGAATATCCAACATAAATGGCAACAGTAGGATTTTTGCTTTATTTAACCTTTGTTTAATTAGGCATTAATTATGTATAAAACCTTCAGAATCTAAAAAAGAAAACAATACTATAATTTGTGCAAGATGTTTGTTGTCCTTTCTGACAAAAATCGAAACTAGTGTGTGCTTGTCACCATGTATACCATTTTTAAACCGATGGGTGTGAAAATATGTAACATTTCTTACGTCTACATGAGCCATAAAAATGTTCACATAGGCAAGTTCATGCATTCTATATTGAGTAAAATAAGCAATCAAAATTATCGGATAAGCAAAAGAAAAACACTAATAACTTACCTTTTTATATCCAAAAGATTAAGATATTAGCCCTGAAACTTTCAACGTGGACCAAAATACAGAAAGCGATGATCGCACTTCCTATTTAGGAAGTTCTTGCCTCTCAAACGACGCTTTGAAAAGTAATTCGCATACCATGTGATGTCATGGGGCAGTCGCCTGAGGGGATTTAGGGTTCGAGTTCTCACTAATAATCACCACTTAGGGTAGACAGAGCTCCAGTTAAATATCAACATGCAACAGGTAATTAGTACTATTAGAATGACAGCGACAGTGGAAGGGCAGCATGGACAACAAAAGACTTGTGCGCTACACATAATCTGTAACTATGACAACGCCTGGGCAAGGAGGTACACGGTGCCGTCCAAAGGGTGTCCAGGGCACGGTCTCTATTTTGTCCCGCTACAAATTAAACACTACATTTGTAACTCTCAATTCTGCAGTCTACTTGGATCAACAGTAGCTTTAGTTTTTGGTGCACTCATATATAGAATAATAAACCAGACTTCGCTTACAACCTTTTATTAACATTTAATAGAAATGGTTGCTATTTGAAAGGAATATTTAAATATTTTACAAGAACAGCTCATCTCACATGCCACCTTGTGGTTCAAAATGTAAATAAACCGCTAAAAAGTCTGAAAACCTATTATGATACAATCTATTCAAAGTGGCAGTTCACAAAATAAGAACAAGACTCATCTATGATATAAAACCATCACAGTAAGAGTTCCAACTGTATATTTGCTATTTGAAACCGTCGACGTCCATTTTTCTGGGTCATTTTCCCGGCCCGGTCCCTTGAATCTTCTGGAGCAGGTATTCCATCTGTAGGTTCAGGTTGGGCTGCCCCTTCTTCGTCTTTTTGCTCAGCATCTGAAATGTCTCCATTTTCTTCTGTTTGTACTTCTTGATAGCTTCTTCTTTCTGCTCCTTGTTCTTCAAAAACTCCTATATGGAGGAAGAAAATACCACTCGTTGAGAACAGTCCAACGCTTTTGACCTACGATAGTACTTTTCTGAGGGCTTTAATTGAGAACGTGAAAAACTATACCTCTTTCTTATTCTTCTGCTTTTCTTTAACACTTTCAAACTCCTCTTTTGTTTTCTGATAGGAAGTCTTCCTCAGCATTTTCTTTTTACTCCGGTTACTCATGGGTAGACTGGAACACAACGACACATTAACATGTTGCACTGTAACTCCTTCAAGTGGTTGGCCTTGACTGCAACGACATTTCGCACAAAGCATTGCCACACTTCATTGACAGCAATTACATTTTACACAGTACACTGCAAATAGATAATGCATTTAAATGTTTTGCACAAACTGCTTTACTCCAAACCAGATTAGCAAATTGTATGGTCACATACACATATTTGGCAGATGTTATTGCGGGTGTAGTGAAATGCTTGTGCAACAGTGCAGTAGTATCTAACAATTCACAACAATACACACAAATCTAAAAGCAAAATAATGGAACTAAGAAATATATCAACATTAAGACAAGCAATGTCGGAGTGGCGTTGACTAAAATACAGTAGAATATAATACAATATATACAAATGAAATGAGTAAAGCAGTATGCAAACATTAAGTGACTACCTGTCATTCTTTGAGGCCGCAATTGCTGGAGTGGGCTGTGGAGCAGAGTCAGTCTTGTCAGAGGAGATGTCCTCTGCAGGGTCTATGGCTGTAGCTAGGTCCGTGGGGGCTTCATTCACAGCCATGGGAGCTGCTTCCTCCTCTACTGGACCACCACCGCCAGCCATCCTAGCTTTGGTTCTGTTGATTCTGTTCGTCTTAACCTCATTCCTCAGTTTCTCGGCCTCAGCCTCGTAGAGATGCCTCAGATGTTCGGGGTACTGTTCTGTATATTGGGTTTTGACCTCTGTGTTCTTCCTCCTCTCCTTCCGTAGCAGTTTGTTGTATTCATGTTTCACTTTCTCCTTCCTTTTGAAGGCAAAGCCCTGGCCTGAGGAAAAAGAGAGGTTTATGGTTCAATCATTAATGTATAGCTGCAAAAACACTGTTTGTTAACTTACACAAACATTTAGCCTCCCATGTAGCTAAGTTAGTTTTTAGCTAATTGATCAAAGGGGGGGGGGGGGGTCTAGTTATCCTGGCACTCTAACATTTTGAATGACTTCATTTTATACAATGTACATTAACTGCAATTCTAAACACACTTTAGACAGCTAGATAGGCTAGCTTAGCCTGGTTGCCGTCTCTGTTCAGCTAACTATTATATTCCAGTGGCAAGTTAGCTAGCTAAAGTGACTGGAACTCAGACTATGGATAGCTAGCACTGGCAAGCGAGCTGAGCTACCTTCTCCAATACTGCCGTCGAATACTTTGTGCTCAGAGACCCACTTCTTCCTGCCCCCTGGTCGATTGTAGGGTTGGTTTCTATTGGCACGTTTTCCATCAAATGTGCCCTTGGTCTTCATTTTCTGCTGTGCTGGTGGTGCCATTTCACTCATTTTTAGCAAAATATCGCACGTTTCATGTGTTTGCGTCGCATGTGCTTTTCGTCGCATTGTTATGACGTCGTGGTGGTCTCAGAAGACATGACAAATCCATCCACGATCAATCGACCACGAGGGACGTCATTTGTGTTGGTGCGTAAGTAAGGATAGCGTCCGTAGAACTCAATGTATTTCGGTACACCCAACATGGCTGCCACATACGTGCTAAGAAAATCATCGTCGTTCAGTTGCAACTAGTTATGCCTGATTATACTGTAAAGAGGGGAGTCATTCTTGGACCTGCTGTAAACAGGTCTAGGTTAGAGTTTTTATTCAATGGCATCTTCCATTAATTCTCTGGAAGCGATTCAGAAAAAAATAGATGCTGTTAAACTCTTCCTCTCTGTTTCACTGAGCATCGCCAATGCCCACACTGTGGATTTCTACACTTGCGATGTATGGGACCAGTTCATGGCTGTGCCACCCGTGGAGGTCTTGACAGAGATCACTTTGAATGGTGACCACAAGAGGGCGCCAGAACTCTACTTAAATCATGGCAGTGGTACCAGTAAGTGTTATTTTGTCGATGGTTCATTGACAAATATGAAATGTTTAATATGTAATTGTTATTACACGGTTGTAATATTTATCAAAGTCAAAATGTTGAATAAAATAAACAAAGGACAACTTATGTTTCTTTTCTTTTTTACTCTCGAAAAGCCAAGAATATCACCTTTGGTTTCTGTGATGATAGTAAGCGCCTGGTGGATGTGGCTGAGCTCTTGGAGGCTGCCTATGCCCACTCCCTGCCTGGCCTCGGGGTCTGTGTGGGCCGCACAGAGCTACTGCAAACCCTCAGACACACTGACAACGCTCAACCCCTGGAGGAAGGTACAAAAGAATGGACACTATCCTAACCTATCCTAAGAATAACTAAAGGGGAAATGTTTGTTTTAGTCTAAGGCCTTGGTTCTGTCATTGTAACACACTATCATTAGTGTCACTGATATAGAAATATAATTATAGTAATTCTATGGTTTGGTCACAGGTCTCTCAATAGCAATGCACAGATAGTGTACAGTTCTGCCATCCATGCAAGGATTCACTGACATTGCACATGTGTGTCCATTGACAGTTCCAGCTGCTGTGGTGGAGAGTGATGAGTTTATGAACTCCAAGAAGTCCCACGAGGTGCAGGCCATGTCAGAGGTGGTGGCCAGCCTAGCCCAGCGCTGCCGGGTCAAACAGGTGAAAGACACAACCGGGTCTCATTTTAGCAGGCACAAAACAGAAGAAAACACTCAAACAGACTGAGGTACCTTCTGATATTGTCGGATAAGAAACTCAGTTTTCTTTTTAAAACGTTAATGTTTTGCTACCGTGTGCCCTGGCCCTGACCACAACAGTGTTCTTCAAGCCTGCTCCTGGGTACCTACAAGGTGTATGCAGGCTTTTGTTCCGGCCTTACACACCCGACTCAACTTATCAAGGGCTTGATGATTAGTTGATGAATTAAACAGTGGTGGGCAAGAACGAAAGCCTGCACACCCTATGAGTAGTGCACCCAAGACCAAGCTTGAACAACATCGACTGGACTACATTATTTTCTGACCCATCACAATAAATCTTTGTCTCCCAGGTGATTGATGTGGGCTCGGGGAAAGGTTACCTGTGCTCCTTCCTGTCGCTGCAGTACGGCCTCCAGGTGTATGGCATCGACTCGTCCAGCGTCAACACGCACGGCGCCCAGGAGAGGAACAGGAAGCTCAAGAAGTACTCCCGGGCCTACCAGAGGCACAGCAAAGCCAATAGGACTCCGACAGTGATGCCCCCCTCAGGCCAGGAGGACTTGGAGGATATTGCACCCGGTGAGAGAGAGAGAGGGGATATGGTTAAGACGAGTGGGGATGCAGAGAAGGAGGAGGGGAAGGGGAGAAGAGATTGGGAGGCACAGACCAACACAACAGGGTTAACAGATCGGAATGAGGAAGATGCAATGACATCACTTACCTCCGCCATTTTGTTAGAGGACAATTCCCTTCCAGAGTTGGACCAAAGTGACCCAGCCTCAGCTCCAGAGGATCCTTTTCTCAGTGCCCTGTGTGTGGGCATGGTGGAGCCCACCTCCCCCCGGGTTCCCCCCAGTGAGTTGAGCCTGGAGGAGAGGGAGAGGAGGAAGAGGGAGAACCTGGAGAGGAAGGCCAGGAGCTGGGTTAACAGTGGTGGCATGAGCAGCGGCATGCTGTACTCACCTCTGACCTCCTACGTTACCGCAGAGACGGAGCTCAAAGAAATTATTGGGGAGTTAGAGGTAGGTAACACTCACTGTCGACCAATAAGACAACGACAACGGCAAAACCATGCTCTTTTGAATGCAAATGTCACCAACTGCGGTTGTGTGGCAATTCATTCATTTAGATAGCTTAAGTCTCTAAGATTCATATTCACACCATAGTACAAACACATTCAAGTAGACATTTTCTTTCAAATGTGTGCTTGTGTCAATGTGCTTATAATATAATTGTATGATTATTCATGCCAGCTCTGCATCACATTGCTAATGTAGGCCTGTTTCAGTGCTGAGGCCGCTCTCTCCCTGTTTTCCAAACCCAGGATGCGGTCATGGTTGGTCTACACACGTGTGGAGACCTGGCGCCCAGCACCCTGCGCATGTTTGTGGCCAAACGGGAGCTCCTCTCCGTCTGCAGCGTTGGCTGCTGCTACCACCTTCTCTCTGAGGAGTTTGATCCCACCAGACAAGGTAATTACATGGCCAGAGGGATAGTAAAGGTTGGCATACAGTGAGTGTGAGTGTGTGTGAGAGAGTGTGTGAGAGAGTGTGTGAGAGAGTGTGTGAGAGAGTGTGTGAGAGTGTGTGTGAGAGAGTGAGAGTGTGAGAGTGAGAGTGTGAGAGTGAGAGTGTGTGTGAGAGAGTGTGTGTGAGAGAGTGTGTGTGAGAGAGTGTGTGTGAGAGAGTGTGAGAGTGAGAGTGTGTGTGAGAGTGTGTGAGAGAGTGTGTGAGAGAGTGTGTGAGAGTGTGTGTGAGAGAGTGAGAGTGTGAGAGAGAGTGTGTGTGTGAGAGTGAGAGTGTGTGTGAGAGTGTGAGAGTGTGTGTGTGAGTGTGTTTAGAATAATAGGTTATTATTAATATGTTTTACTTATTCTTTGGTCAGTGTATGTTTTCCACCACTCAACCCTTATTGTGGGTCGCAACTCAAATGACACCTCCATTGGTGGGTCACGAAGCAAAATAGTTTGGGAACCCTGGACTTCATGACTTGACTGAAACCCGTTTGCTCTTTGAGGAGCATAGATCATTCCCAAAGTTCCTCCAGTGGGAATGGACTAGATACTGTAGGATAGAATGACTGTGTCTCTCACCTATCAAGTCTGTTCAGATCAGTCAGAGGGACAGGGAAAGGAGGCAGGGACAGTGGACTTACCATCTAATTACCAACCTGGTGTACAGAGAGGCTTTTGTGTGTTCCCCAAGGGAAAGGCTTCAATTTCATTAATTCATTAGCTACACACAGTATGCAGTACATACATACATACATACATACATAAATACATACATGCATACATACATACATACAGTATGCAGGCAGGGAGACACAGTCACCAGCAAACAGACCCAGCCTCCTCCACCCCTTAGAGAACATATGGTTTCCATTGTGGAAATCTCAACCAGAGCCAAACTCTTACTTAGGACTACAGACTGCAACTGCCCCCTCTCCCCCACTAGGAGCCCTGCAACCTGTCCACAGACATCCCCCAGTTTTTATGCTAATCATAATTCTGTCACCATGCAGTGTCTACTTTGTCACTCTCACCAGCCCAAGGGAAGCATAATTCTCTCACAAGCCAAATATGAAGTAGCATAAACACTGATGTGGGTTGATGAGTTGGGTACACAGCCAACTTGCGCTCTCTAGATTCAGTTAGCTAAGAAGAGACTGTTAGAATCATTGAATGGATTTATCGTCTCAGGATAACAGTTTAGAGGATTGCAAATGTGATATTTTTGACCCGCTAATGTTCAGGTGTTGAATTGGATATGATTTATCCAGCATGTATTCTGACTTCATACGAGAGCGCTGTGGTATTTATATTCCAATCACACTTAATCAATCCAGAAAAACTTCATGAAGTCATCATTCTAAATGTACAATACACTAAATAGGATCTAATCTACACAGAATATAAAGACCCATAGGGCTATATAGTATAGAAAACACTATCTACTCTATACAGAATATAAAGATGCATAGGGCTATATGGTATAGAAAACACTATCTACTCTACACAGAATATAAAGCCCCATAGGGCTATATAGTATAGAAAACACTATCTACTCTACACAGAATATAAAGCCCCATAGGGCTATATAGTATAGAAAACACTATCTACTCTACACAGAATATAAAGCCCCATAGGGCTATATAGTATAGAAAACACTATCTACTCTATACAGAATATAAAGCCCCATAGGGCTATATAGTATAGAAAACACTATCTACTCTATACAGAATATAAAGAGGGCTATATAGTATAGAAAACACTATCTACTCTACCCAGAATATAAAGATGCATAGGGCTATATGGTATAGAAAACACTATCTACTCTATACAGAATATAAAGAGGGCTATATGGTATAGAAGACACTATCTACTCTACACAGAATATAAAGAGGGCTATATAGTATAGAAAACACTATCTACTCTATACAGAATATAAAGATGCATAGGGCTATATAGTATAGAAAACACTATCTACTCTACCCAGAATATAAAGAGGGCTATATGGTATAGAAAACACTATCTACTCTACACAGAATATAAAGAGGGCTATATAGTATAGAAAACACTATCTACTCTACACAGAATATAAAGCCCCATAGGGCTATATAGTATAGAAAACACTATCTACTCTACACAGAATATAAAGAGGGCTATATAGTATAGAAAACACTATCTACTCTACCCAGAATATAAAGAGGGCTATATAGTATAGAAAACACTATCTACTCTATACAGAATATAAAGAGGGCTATATAGTATAGAAAACACTATCTACTCTACCCAGAATATAAAGAGGGCTATATAGTATAGAAAACACTATCTACTCTACCCAGAATATAAAGAGGGCTATATAGTATAGAAAACACTATCTACTCTATACAGAATATAAAGAGGGCTATATAGTATAGAAAACACTATCTACTCTACCCAGAATATAAAGAGGGCTATATAGTATAGAAAACACTATCTACTCTACCCAGAATATAAAGCCCCATAGGGCTATATAGTATAGAAAACACTATCTACTCTACCCAGAATATAAAGAGGGCTATATAGTATAGAAAACACTATCTACTCTACCCAGAATATAAAGAGGGCTATATAGTATAGAAAACACTATCTACTCTACCCAGAATATAAAGCCCCATAGGGCTATATAGTATAGAAAACACTATCTACTCTACCCAGAATATAAAGAGGGCTATATAGTATAGAAAACACTATCTACTCTATACAGAATATAAAGCCCCATAGGGCTATATAGTATAGAAAACACTATCTACTCTATACAGAATATAAAGAGGGCTATATGGTATAGAAAACACTATCTACTCTACCCAGAATATAAAGAGGGCTATATAGTATAGAAAACACTATCTACTCTATACAGAATATAAAGCCCCATAGGGCTATATAGTATAGAAAACACTATCTACTCTATACAGAATATAAAGAGGGCTATATGGTATAGAAAACACTATCTACTCTACCCAGAATATAAAGAGGGCTATATAGTATAGAAAACACTATCTACTCTACACAGAATATAAAGACCCATAGGGCTATATAGTATAGAAAACACTATCTACTCTACACAGAATATAAAGAGGGCTATATAGTATAGAAAACACTATCTACTCTATACAGAATATAAAGATGCATAGGGCTATATGGTATAGAAAACACTATCTACTCTATACAGAATATAAAGACCCATAGGGCTATATAGTATAGAAAACACTATCTACTCTACACAGAATATAAAGAGGGCTATATAGTATAGAAAACACTATCTACTCTATACAGAATATAAAGATGCATAGGGCTATATGGTATAGAAAACACTATCTACTCTACACAAAATATATAGACCCATAGGGCTATATAGTATAGAAAACACTATCTACTCTACACAGAATATATAGACCCATAGGGCTATATAGTATAGAAAACACTATCTACTCTACACAGAATATAAAGCCCCATAGGGCTATATAGTATAGAAAACCCTATCTACTCTATACAGAATATAAAGACCCATAGGGCTATATAGTATAGAAAACACTATCTACTCTATACAGAATATATAGACCCATAGGGCTATATAGTATAGAAAACACTATCTACTCTACACAAAATATATAGACCCATAGGGCTATATAGTATAGAAAACCCTATCTACTCTATACAGAATATAAAGAGGGCTATATGGTATAGAAAACACTATCTACTCTACCCAGAATATATAGACCCATAGGGCTATATAGTATAGAAAACACTATCTACTCTACACAAAATATATAGACCCATAGGGCTATATAGTATAGAAAACACTATCTACTCTACACAGAATATAAAGCCCCATAGGGCTATATAGTATAGAAAACCCTATCTACTCTATACAGAATATAAAGACCCATAGGGCTATATAGTATAGAAAACACTATCTACTCTATACAGAATATATAGACCCATAGGGCTATATAGTATAGAAAACACTATCTACTCTATACAGAATATAAAGCCCCATAGGGCTATATAGTATAGAAAACACTATCTACTCTACCCAGAATATATAGACCCATAGGGCTATATAGTATAGAAAACACTATCTACTCTACACAGAATATAAAGCCCCATAGGGCTATATAGTATAGAAAACACTATCTACTCTATACAGAATATAAAGACCCATAGGGCTATATAGTATAGAAAACACTATCTACTCTACCCAGAATATAAAGAGGGCTATATAGTATAGAAAACACTATCTACTCTATACAGAATATAAAGACCCATAGGGCTATATAGTATAGAAAACCCTATCTACTCTACACAGAATATAAAGCCCCATAGGGCTATATAGTATAGAAAACACTATCTACTCTACCCAGAATATAAAGATGCATAGGGCTATATGGTATAGAAAACACTATCTACTCTACACAAAATATATAGACCCATAGGGCTATATAGTATAGAAAACACTATCTACTCTACCCAGAATATATAGACCCATAGGGCTATATAGTATAGAAAACACTATCTACTCTACCCAGAATATAAAGAGGGCTATATAGTATAGAAAACACTATCTACTCTATACAGAATATATAGACCCATAGGGCTATATAGTATAGAAGACACTATCTACTCTACACAGAATATAAAGACCCATAGGGCTATATGGTATAGAAAACACTATCTACTCTACACAAAATATATAGACCCATAGGGCTATATAGTATAGAAAACACTATCTACTCTACACAGAATATAAAGACCCATAGGGCTATATAGTATAGAAAACCCTATCTACTCTACACAGAATATAAAGCCCCATAGGGCTATATAGTATAGAAAACACTATCTACTCTACCCAGAATATAAAGAGGGCTATATGGTATAGAAGACACTATCTACTCTACCCAGAATATAAAGCCCCATAGGGCTATATAGTATAGAAAACACTATCTACTCTATACAGAATATAAAGACCCATAGGGCTATATAGTATAGAAAACACTATCTACTCTACCCAGAATATAAAGACCCATAGGGCTATATAGTATAGAAAACACTATCTACTCTATACAGAATATAAAGATGCATAGGGCTATATGGTATAGAAAACACTATCTACTCTACACAGAATATAAAGACCCATAGGGCTATATAGTATAGAAAACACTATCTACTCTATACAGAATATAAAGAGGGCTATATAGTATAGAAAACACTATCTACTCTACCCAGAATATAAAGACCCATAGGGCTATATAGTATAGAAAACACTATCTACTCTATACAGAATATAAAGATGCATAGGGCTATATGGTATAGAAAACACTATCTACTCTACACAGAATATAAAGACCCATAGGACTATATAGTATAGAAAACACTATCTACTCTACCCAGAATATAAAGAGGGCTATATAGTATAGAAAACACTATCTACTCTACCCAGAATATAAAGACCCATAGGGCTATATAGTATAGAAAACACTATCTACTCTATACAGAATATAAAGAGGGCTATATAGTATAGAAAACACTATCTACTCTACACAGAATGTAAAGAGGGCTATATAGTATAGAAAACACTATCTACTCTACCCAGAATATAAAGAGGGCTATATAGTATAGAAAACACTATCTACTCTATACAGAATATAAAGACCCATAGGGCTATATAGTATAGAAAACACTATCTACTCTACACAGAATATAAAGAGGGCTATATAGTATAGAAAACACTATCTACTCTACCCAGAATATAAAGAGGGCTATATAGTATAGAAAACACTATCTACTCTACACAGAATATAAAGACCCATAGGGCTATATAGTATAGAAAACACTATCTACTCTATACAGAATATAAAGAGGGCTATATAGTATAGAAGACACTATCTACTCTACACAGAATATAAAGACCCATAGGGCTATATAGTATAGAAAACACTATCTACTCTATACAGAATATAAAGAGGGCTATATAGTATAGAAAACACTATCTACTCTATACAGAATATAAAGAGGGCTATATAGTATAGAAAACACTATCTACTCTACCCAGAATATAAAGAGGGCTATATAGTATAGAAAACACTATCTACTCTATACAGAATATAAAGAGGGCTATATAGTATAGAAGACACTATCTACTCTACACAGAATATAAAGAGGGCTATATAGTATAGAAAACACTATCTACTCTATACAGAATATAAAGAGGGCTATATAGTATAGAAAACACTATCTACTCTATACAGAATATAAAGAGGGCTATATAGTATAGAAAACACTATCTACTCTATACAGAATATAAAGATGCATAGGGCTATATAGTATAGAAAACACTATCTACTCTATACAGAATATAAAGAGGGCTATATAGTATAGAAAACACTATCTACTCTATACAGAATATAAAGATGCATAGGGCTATATAGTATAGAAAACACTATCTACTCTATACAGAATATAAAGAGGGCTATATGGTATAGAAAACACTATCTACTCTACCCAGAATATAAAGAGGGCTATATAGTATAGAAAACACTATCTACTCTATACAGAATATAAAGATGCATAGGGCTATATAGTATAGAAAACACTATCTACTCTATACAGAATATAAAGAGGGCTATATAGTATAGAAAACACTATCTACTCTACACAGAATATAAAGAGGGCTATATAGTATAGAAAACACTATCTACTCTATACAGAATATAAAGAGGGCTATATGGTATAGAAAACACTATCTACTCTACCCAGAATATAAAGAGGGCTATATAGTATAGAAAACACTATCTACTCTATACAGAATATAAAGAGGGCTATATAGTATAGAAAACACTATCTACTCTACACAGAATATAAAGAGGGCTATATGGTATAGAAGACACTATCTACTCTACACAGAATATAAAGCCCCATAGGGCTATATAGTATAGAAAACACTATCTACTCTATACAGAATATAAAGACCCATAGGGCTATATAGTATAGAAGACACTATCTACTCTACACAGAATATAAAGCCCCATAGGGCTATATAGTATAGAAAACACTATCTACTCTACACAGAATATAAAGCCCCATAGGGCTATATAGTATAGAAAACACTATCTACTCTACCCAGAATATAAAGAGGGCTATATGGTATAGAAAACACTATCTACTCTACCCAGAATATAAAGAGGGCTATATAGTATAGAAAACACTATCTACTCTACCCAGAATATAAAGAGGGCTATATGGTATAGAAGACACTATCTACTCTATACAGAATATAAAGCCCCATAGGGCTATATAGTATAGAAAACACTATCTACTCTATACAGAATATAAAGAGGGCTATATAGTATAGAAAACACTATCTACTCTACCCAGAATATAAAGAGGGCTATATGGTATAGAAGACACTATCTACTCTACCCAGAATATAAAGAGGGCTATATAGTATAGAAAACACTATCTACTCTACACAGAATATAAAGCCCCATAGGGCTATATAGTATAGAAAACACTATCTACTCTATACAGAATATAAAGAGGGCTATATAGTATAGAAAACACTATCTACTCTACCCAGAATATAAAGAGGGCTATATGGTATAGAAAACACTATCTACTCTACCCAGAATATAAAGAGGGCTATATGGTATAGAAAACACTATCTACTCTACACAGAATATAAAGCCCCATAGGGCTATATAGTATAGAAAACACTATCTACTCTATACAGAATATAAAGCCCCATAGGGCTATATAGTATAGAAAACACTATCTACTCTACACAGAATATAAAGAGGGCTATATGGTATAGAAAACACTATCTACTCTACACAGAATATAAAGAGGGCTATATAGTATAGAAAACACTATCTACTCTACACAGAATATAAAGAGGGCTATATAGTATAGAAAACACTATCTACTCTATACAGAATATAAAGAGGGCTATATGGTATAGAAAACACTATCTACTCTACACAGAATATAAAGCCCCATAGGGCTATATAGTATAGAAAACACTATCTACTCTACACAGAATATAAAGAGGGCTATATAGTATAGAAAACACTATCTACTCTACACAAAATATATAGACCCATAGGGCTATATAGTATAGAAAACACTATCTACTCTACACAGCATATAAAGACCCATAGAAAAGTCCATAGTAGTGTCTATATCCTGTTCCCCTTGCTTTTTCCCCCTCCAATTTACAATACATTTGTTTCCCTGACATCAACAGTGAAATATTCTCTCTTATAAACTGGGTCGTTCAAACACTGAATGCTGATTGGCTGAAAGCCGTGGTATGTCAGACCATATACCACGGGTATGACAAAACATTTATGTTTACTGCTCTAATTACGTTGTTAACCAGTTTTTAATAGCAATAAGGCACCTCGGGTGTTTGTGATTTATAGCCAATATACCACGGATAATGGCTGTCCTAAGAACAGCCCTTAGCCATGGTATATTGGCCATATACCACACCCCCTCGGGCCTTATTGCTTAAGTCTCCATTCCTCTTTTAACCTAGAAGACTCAATATCATGTGGTTATTTTCTCCCTGTCATAGCTAGATGTACATTTAGCTTCAGACAGATGTGATGGGTCAGAATGTTAGCTCCAGTTGCTCCTGGGTATGTTTGCTGATTCACTGCTCCCCCTTTATGAGGTATGAAACCTGGAATCCTCTCTGTGTGTGATGACAACCACTGTGTGCTTTTAACAGTGATTCGGCACTGTGGTGTGGTGAGCTGCTTCCTATCACGCTGTCCCTCTTAACACTGCGACCCCTGACCTGTGACTCGCCACTCTGTTGGGTCCGCCAATAATGACATCACAACGTTTTGATTGAAAACACTTGAGTTGTGCCAGACGTCCTTGCATTCTTCTCGCTCCTTCTTTCTCGCTCTCTCGCGCTGTCCCGGCCTTGCAAAGAATTCTGGGATGCGGGCCAAACCCTGCAGTGTACTTCCTCACCCTAAAAGATGGGAACCCAAACTACTAAATGAGCTCAAGACTATAAAAGTGTGGAGATCCTTAGCTAAGTCGTATAGGAAACATCCATTCAATTGTGTCGTAGGGAACGAGAGCCACTGGACTGCACCATTCGTCATAGTCATTCAGTCTGGTGGATTTAGCTGAAGTCAGCTTCCCTTAACATAAACTGGCCTTGGACCAGTCCTTAAGGGCGTGAAGTAAGCGTGCTGCAGAGCCCTAGAGGCACTGTCTCCTTCTTCCTGACTGTTGGGAACTAACAGATGCCTCGTCGCACGCTACAATATTAGAAACACTTGTGTGCGTGTGTGTGTGTGCCAGGGAAGGGGGCGAGCAGTGCTTGGCCCTCGAGATGTGGTCAGTTCAGTGTGGCTGAGATAAGGCTAGCGTGCTAGCAAAATGTAAACACTCCACAACGTATACTGTAAGCTAGCCTTCAAACTCTAGCAAAGCCTGTCTGCTCCAATTGACTCTGACCAGGACTGCCTCTGCTAATACCACTACCATGTGTTCAACAGGAGTGGAGTCAAAGAGCAATGTGGCTAAGGGGTTAGCGACACCCGCGCTCTCGGGTTTTTCGAGTTTGAAACTTCAAAGCTAGTTTGGGAAGGCTCTGAATAGCATTAATGTTTCCCTTTGGACTTTTGTTGGTGGCCTATCAACTACCATAGTCACACTTTCCTATAGTGTTAAATACACGGGGCAGTTCTGACACAGCTGGTGTTAAAGTTTGTTTGTTTGTTTCAGAGTGTCCAAGCAGCAGCGTATGTGGTTTCCCCCTGAGTGGCTACCTGAGGGAGCAGTCCTGGTTCTGTGGCAGAAATGCCAGGATGTCGGCGTGTCTGGTGAGCCTGACTCACCTTAGGTGACAGATATTTAGCCAACTGTCATTTCATATATATATATATACACTGCTCAAAAAAATAAAGGGAACACTAAACTAACACATCCTAGATCTGAATGAATGAAATATTCTTATTAAATACTTTTTTCTTTACATAGTTGAATGTGCTGACAACAATTATCAACCCATGGAGGTCTGGATTTGGATTTGGTCACACTCAAAATTAAAGTGGAAAACCACACTACAGGCTGATCCAACTTCGATGTAATGTCCTTAAAACAAGTCAAAATGATGCTCAGTAGTGTGTGTGGCCTCCACGTGCCTGTATGACCTCCCTACAACGCCTGGGCATGCTCCTGATGAGGTGGCGGATGGTCTCCTGAGGGATCTCCTCCCAGACCTGGACTAAAGCATCTGCCAACTCCTGGACAGTCTGTGGTGCAACGTTGGTGGATGGAGCGAGACATGATGTCCCAGATGTGCTCAATTGGATTCAGGTCTGGGGAACGAGCGGGCCAGTCCATAGCATCAATGCCTTCCTCTTGCAGGAACTGCTGACACACTCCAGCCACATGAGGTCTAGCATTGTCTTGCATTAGGAGGAACCCAGGGCCAACCGCACCAGCATATGGTCTCACAAGGGGTCTGAGGATCTCATCTCGGTACCTAATGGCAGTCAGGCTACCTCTGGCGAGCACATGGAGGGCTGTGCGGCCCCCCAAAGAAATGCCACCCCACACCATGACTGACCAAACCGGTCATGCTGGAGGATGTTGCAGGCAGCAGAACGTTCTCCACGGCGTCTCCAGACTCTGTCACGTCTGTCACATGTGCTCAGTGTGAACCTGCTTTCATCTGTGAAGAGCACAGGGCGCCAGTGGCGATTTTGCCAATCTTGGTGTTCTCTGGCAAATGCCAAACGTCCTGCACGGTGTTGGGCTGTAAGCTGTGGACGTTGGGCCCTCATACCACCCTCATGGAGTCTGTTTCTGACTGTTTGAGCAGACACATGCACATTTGTGGCCTGCTGGAGGTAATTTTGCAGGGCTCTGGCAGTGCTCCTCCTGCTCCTCCTTGCACAAAAGCGGAGGTAGTGGTCCTGCTGCTGGGTTGTTGCCTCCTACGGCCTCCTCCACGTCTCCTGATGTACTGGCCCGTCTCCTGGTAGCCCCTCCATGCTCTGGACACTACGCTGACAGACACAGCAAACCTGAAGTGTGATTGACTTGGAGTTATATTGTGTTGTTTAAGTGTTCCCTTTATTTTTTTGAAATGAAATGACCACTGAACAGAAATATAATATATCTTGGCAAAGGAGAAATGGTCACTAACATGTTGCCTTTATATTTCTGTTCAGTGGTCATTTCATTTCAAAAAAATAAAGGGAACACTTAAACAACACAATATAACTCCAAGTCAATCACACTTCTGTGAAATCAAACTGTCCATTTAGGAAGCAACACTGATTGACAATACATTTCACATGCTGTTGTGCAAATGGAATAGACAACAGGTGGAAATTATAGGCAATTAGCAAGACACCCCCAATAAAGGAGTGGTTCTGCAGGTGGTGACCTCAGACCACTTCTCAGTTCCTATGCTTCCTGGCTGATGTTTTGGTCACTTTTGAATGCTAATGTGTTGGTCCCATGTTTCATGAGCTGAAATATCTCAGATTTTGTACATACTTTTGTTTACATCCCTGTTAGTGACCATTTCTCCTTTGCCAAGATAATCCATCAACCTGACAGGTGTGACATATCAAAAAGCTTATTAAACAGCATGATCATTACACAGGTGCACCTTGTGCTGAGGACAATAAAAGGCCACTCTAATATCTGCAGTTTTGTCACACAACACAATGCCACTGATGTCTCAAGTTGAGGGAGTGTGCAATTGGCATGCTGACTGCAGGAATGTCCACCAGAGCTGTTGCCAGAGAATGTAATGTTAATTTCTCTACCATAATCCGCCTCCAACGTCGTTCTAGAGAATTTGACAGTACGTCCAACCGGCCTCACAACTGCAGACCACGTGTATGGCGTTGCATGTGCGAGCTAATGGGTTTGCTAATGTCAACATTGTGAACAGAGTGCCCCATGGTGGCAGTGGGGTTATGGTATGGGCAGGCATAAGCTATGGGCAACAAACACAATTTAATTTTATCAATGGCAATTTGAATACACAGAGATATCATGATGAGATCCTGAGGCCCATTGGTGTACCATTCATCCGCCACCATCACCTCATGTTTCAGCATGATAATGCGTGTCGCAAGGATCTGTACACAATTCCTGGAAGCTGAAAATTTCCCAGTTCTGGCCTGCATACTCACCAGACATGTCACCCATTGAGCGTGTTTGGGATGCTCTGGATTGATGTGTACGACAGCGTGTTCCTGTTCCCTCCAATATCCAGCAACTTCGCACATCCATTGAAGAGGAGTGGGACAACATTCCACAGGCCACAATTAACAGCCCGTTCAACTCTATGTGAAGGAGATGTGTGGCGCTGTATGAGGAAAATGGTCACACCAGATACTACTGACTGGTTTTCTAATCCACAGCCCTACTTTGTTTTAAAGGTATCTGTAACCAACAGATACATATCTGTATTCCCAGTCATGTGAAATCCATAGATTAGGGCCTAATTTATTTATTTGAATTGATTTCTTTATATATGAACTGTAACTTAGTAAAATCTTTTAAATTGTTGCATGTTGCATTTTATATTTTTGTTCAGTATATATTTCTGTCAGCAATGCATTCGCTTCAACGCACCATCTGTCAACTAGACAGTATAGTTGAGGGCACTGTAAGGTTAGGTTGTGCCACAGTATTGACGTTTTAGTGCCCACAACTGTTCAATGCTGTACAGTTGGTCCTCAGTCTGTTAATGTCGTGAGACTAACTAACTGATATCTTCTGCCTTTTGAGTACCACATGTTGTAAGAGCAGTGTAACGTTTCTAACTCTGTGAGCCCTGGGAGAGTCCATTCATGGGGTCCTAATAAATACTGAATACTTCATAACATTTCACTTTATTTTCTCTTGTTCAGGCTTTGGAGAGAGTTGCCAAGGGCCAAGGGGTAAGTACTATATTCATGTATATCAATACGTTGGACACATTTGGCCAAACTACAGTTCAATGAGTTGTCTGTGTGAGAATGACATCATGCAATCACAGTTCAATGAGTTTTTTTGGTTGCTACAAATTTGTGCTCATCAAAGATAATCAAAGATGATCAATTGAATGATTGCTTCCAGCAACTGGCCACGTGCGTTTCCCAGACGCGAGAGATCCTGTTTTTATTTTCTGCGTTCCAGAGCAAGTGGATACGGATGCCTTAGAGCACACTGTTCCCATACTTCTCCAGGGTCTTTCACATACAATAAGGCTTGATTGAGACTTACAATACTATAGATATTTGAGCCGCCGACCTTAGGATGCGTCCCAAGTGGCACCCTATTCCCTATATAGTGCACTACTTTTGACAAGGGCCCATAGGGCTCTGGTCAAAAGTAGTGCACTTTATAGGGAATAGCCTGCCACTAGGGACGTTAGTGTACGGGGTCAAACCCGTTACACGATACCGCCCGGACCATTCATAAATATTTTTTCTGAATATTAATGTAATCACTAAGGGATGGGATTGCGTGCTTAAACGGCAGCTTGCGTCCAACAACCAGTCTGATTGCACTCAGATCATATGTTGAGTTTGGTATAAGCATTGGGCATTGTCATAAAAACGTTTCCTCCAATGGGTTTTAATACACACCCTAATCACTGGCAGAGAATGAATGAATATCTCAAGAAAATTTTATTTTTTTGTAAGCGAAGACAACATGGGATCTTTGATTATTTTCTGTCTCCACAGATTCAGATGGAGTCACTCTTCTATAGGGCCGTCCTCCATGTGATTCTAAGGGATCACTACAGCTCCTTTAAAAGGTAGGTTTGGTCTCCCTGGTTAGGGGACATCCAAAGCAGTAGGCTATACCAGAATACTGAGAGAGTCCAGGTGCCCCTGTCTTGGGGGTCTGCAGTACCGTTGACAAAACCTGTTAGCTTTTACTCTAGTGGGTTTTTACTAGCCCTCATTTTATGGTTTGTGGCAACTTTGTAAGAATCTCCACTTTCTCAAATTCATTCAGCTAGGATACAAAAAACACAGACTTCTGATGTGAAGATACAACAAGAGTATTCTCTACCCCTCTAGCTGAAGTTATGGTGAATAGTCATTTTGAACGTTGGAAGGAGCAGCCCACAATGTAAGATCGTCAGACTTCCTGAATGGGTTGTTGACTGCTGCTGGGTAAAGTAGAACAAGTGAAGAGGAATGATTGATCCTGGTGAAAACAGAATGGAGAAATCTACAGTTGGTCTTCTCAGCCCCATAGAGACAGAGGAGGTACCCTCTGTATTACACACACACACACACACACACACACACACACACACACACACACACACACACACACACGATGACAACCTCACACCTCTCACTGACATGTCTATCCCCGTAGCCTACAGGACACTGGGTCCCTCGCTGAGTGAAATCAGGATGCCATTAATGGACCTGACCACCTCTCTACTATTGCATGTGTGATGACTGTTTCACTTTGGTTGCCAGGGTGTTGTAGCGTAGCGTAGCGTAGCGTAGCAAGGGAGGAGAAATAAGAGAGGGAAGAGGAGAATCGGATGCCTATGACTTAATATACACTGGTAGGCTAATTTCAGCGATGGTGAATTGGGGGTTGAAAGAGCTGTCTTCACGTGTGTGTCGTTGGCAGCGAGAAGCGTGTGGGGAATGTCTACTCCAAGGCCACCTCGTTCGTGGACTACGTCTGGAGAGCCCTCCGGAAGCTGGAGCTGGACGAGTCAAAGGTCAGTGATGGGAGATATCACAATATTAGGGCGTTTTGGGAACAGACTTGGGAATGTTCTTCAGAGCAACACATCCTCAGGTTGAATCCCACACTGCTGCTTTGGACACCAGGAAAGCAACCCATAATGGATTTGGGGTAAAAAAAATAAAAAAACACAATAACGTATTCTTGGCGTAAGATGTGAAATCCCATCGAGAGGACAAGCTTTTAGCATAGCTCTGTACAATTGAACTGACAGTAACGATTATCTGTAATGGTACCTGAAATCCCTGTACAGTTGAACGTCTTTGGTTGCTCTAAACCATCTTTGAAACTGACACATGGAATCAAAAGGGCTCTTTAGAAAAGGACAAGTTGTCTAATATGCACCTAGAGTACTGTGTGATCATGGGTACGGCATTGTTAAACAAACAGCGAGTGCAGGGATTAGGGAATATGTCTTAACTGGCTCCCTCGAGTTGTTCTATAAATGAGAGATTTGTTGCTCGTAAAGCCTGGGATTAAAAGTGTTCAATGGGTTGTGTGTTACCACTCTCATGTTACTCACCTATCACCTCCACACATGACCCTGCTCTGTCTCTTAACACTTCCCACATTCTTCTCTTCATCCCTCCCTCCCTCTCTCCCATCTCTCCCTCCTCCATCTCTCTTTCACTACCTCTTGTCTGCCTCCCGCCCTCTCTCCCTCCTTCCTTCCCTCTCTACCATCTCTCCCTCCTCCATCTCTCTTCCTCTTGTCTGCCTCCCGCCCTCTCTCCCTCCTTCCTTCCCTCTCTACCAGCTCTCTGACAGTGTCATACAGGGTTACCACGACACATACCGACCCAGGATGGTTGAGATGGAGGCCTTTAACATGGTAGGTCCCAACTGGGATACTATAGCACTACTACCTAGAGGAAGTATCATCACTCTGAATGAATGGCTCACACAGGACTTCTATGGAGCATTGGTTCTCTTTGTCCAGAACTTTATATTTTGGAGTGGTTATTAAGCCTTATTAAAGTTGGTTTACGTTTACACAACTCCCTCAATGACTTGTGTAAACTCTACTCTGTGTAAATCATCTGGCAAAAAAAAGTTATATTTTTACTGTCCTCAGGCTGCTAATGAAACCTAGTTTTGAAATCAGAGGGGTTCTATTTCAATGACATTACAACAGCCCTGCTCTGCTCTGCTTTGATAAGGTGCCTAGTTGTATTCCGTTGGATCCCATAGTGTTGAAGTACACTTAACAGAAGTACACTTAAAACTAGTGTTTACTGACCTGCTTCCTGTGTTTACCCAGCTGAAGGTGACTTTGGCTCCCTGCATCGAAGGTCTGATTCTCCTGGACCGCCTCTGCTACCTGAAAGAGCAGGTACAGGAACAGCCTCAACCACAGTGGCACACAACAGACTTGGGATGCATCTCACTAGTCTAATGTGGCTGCCTCTCCTTGTCTCCTTCATATGCACTGATCTGAATAGGGATCGGTGAGACTAAAATGGTGGATGTCTACTGGGGATTTGCTTTCACCTGTCCAGTTCCTACAGTTTTGTGCAGATAAAGGAGAGGAGACAAGGGATGGGGTCCACTATTGAGATGCACCCCAACTACAGCACACCAGTCATTGTTACTAAAAAAGGAGAGGCCTCACTTCCTCCTTGTTCATTCTCTCTCAATCCCTCCAGCCTGTGGTCACACACAGACACACATAAACACACACAGACACACACCAACCCACACAGACACACACCAACCCACACAGACACACACCAACCCACACAGACACACACCAACCCACACAGACACACACAAACACACACAGACACACACAAACACACACAGACACACACTAACCCACACAGACACACACTAACCCACACAGACACACACTAACCCACACAGACACACACTAACACACACACAGACACACACTAACCCACACAGACACACACTAACCCACACAGACACACATAGACACACACACACAGACACACACTAACCCACACAGACACACATAGACAAACACACACAGACACACACTAACACACACAGACACACACTAACCCACACAGACACACATAGACACACACACACAGACACACACTAACCCACACAGACACACATAGACACACACACACAGACACACACTAACACACACAGACACACACTAACCCACACACTAACACACACACAAACACACACAGACACACACTAACCCACACAGACACACACTAACCCACACAGACACACATAGACACACACACACACAGACACACACTAACCCACACAGACACACGCAGGCCAGATATAGTGGTCCGGTCCCTATGACTCCAAACGGCTGCTGCGCGACACCAAACATCTCTTTTCCTCATTGTCCCATAATTACCCGTGTCTGGTTCCCCATAGCTAAGTAGTGGGTGAAAACATGACCTCAGCCGCCAGACCAATGGAGGGAACTATTGTTTCTCCCTCCCAGCTACAAACAGAGGAGGTCTGGGCCTGGAATGCACATTGTCTGGCTAATTGCTATAGGGTGTGTTCATTGATTCACAATGTGATAGGACAAAAAGGAGAAGGATTCTTGGAGTGTGGTTTTAGTGGCTTTCGCTGCTACAGAGACCATGGCTACACCGTTCAAGGCTGGTCCCAGATCTGTTTGTGCTATATATGCAACATGGCTATACAGCACAAACAGATTTGAGACCAGCCAAATACTGTACCTGGTTAGCTGTTCCATTAATGTTTTCTCAGAAGGGATTTTGGATGACGTGGTTATGTAGACTATTAGTTGTCTTCGGTCCATCTCTTTAAAGTGATACAGTGGTGTGGCCCTTAGAATGGTTGAGCTATTTACTGAATGACTTGGTACGTGTCATTTAAGGCCCCTAAACTCAGCTCCTATAAATGCTGTATGTTTATCCATAGGTCTTGATGATTTGCTTGTCCCAAACATTAAAGGAGCTTTGCGACTCGTTACATTTCCCCGACGACAGATCACTTAAGTCGGGAGAAATCAGAGAGGATGCCATTAGGGTTGAGTTCGCGCTGTGGAGAGTTTGAAGTGTCCCCCTTATTACAGACCAGGGGTGTAACTTCACACCGTTGTACCCCAGCCAAAACTAATGATGTAATTTGTGATTTGAGTGATCGTAATGAGCTATCTAAGTTTGATGCCTTGTACAAAAGTGTTCCCTAACAGGAATATGTAACAGAAATTGATTAGAATGCAGATTTTTTTTCCAAGTTCAACTAAGTGTCAACACTCAAAATGACACACATACTGTGTGTGAGCATGCGTGCATGTGGTGGTCAGTGCAGACTGTTGATTTAGCTTTGTACAAAAGCATAGCTCTCAGTGCAGGCCTACCAATCACATGGTGCTATAATTGGTCAGTATCTGTAAGGTATCAAACCAGACAGTATTCAAACATGCTGCTTCCAGCCTGTCAGAGTCCACCTAACACAATATTTGCACAGATGTGACTACTCGAGGGAAACGTTACAAAGATCTTTTACAGGGGAGAGAACAGTTCTCATCTGAGGCCCCTCGCGGTGTGGTTCAAAGACAAACTCTGCGGTGCGGTGGTGTGTCTTGGGGGGGGGGGTCTTTGACGTTATTTTCAAACTGTTTTTGTTCGTCTTGTCATTGATGTCTGTTACAGGAAGACGTGGCGTTCTCCACTCTGGTGCAGCTATTTGATCCACTGTTGTCGCCGCGCTGTTACGGAGTTGTCGGCGTGAAGGCACCTGGGATGGAGTTGTCAGAGTGAAGGCACTTAGGTCGGAGTGAAGGCACATGGGACGGAGTTGTCGGAGTGAAGGCACATGGGACGGAGTTGTCGGAGTGAAAGCACATGGGACGGAGTTGTCGGAGTGAAAGCACATGGGACGGAGTTGTCGGAGTGAAGGCACATGGGACGGAGTTGTCGGAGTGAAGGCATCTGGGATGGAGTTGTCGGCGTGAAGGCACCTGGGACGGAGTTGTCGGAGTGAAGGTGAAGACACCTGGGACGGAGTTGTCGGAGTGAAGGCACCTGGGACGGAGTTGTCGGAGTGAAGGCACCTGGGACGGAGTTGTCGGAGTGAAGGTGAAGGCACCTGGGACGGAGTTGTCGGAGTGAAGGCACCTGGGACGGAGTTGTCGGAGTGAAGGTGAAGGCACCTGGGACGGAGTTGTTGGAGTGAAGGCACCTGGGACGGAGTTGTCAGAGTGAAGGCACCTGGGACGGCATCATAGAGTTCTTGGAGATGGGACAACCTGCATTTCCTGCCATTTGTATGTTTTATTTTTTTCAATTTGCTGACCATGATTTTAGCAAGGGTTTAATGTGATTATGTACTGCTTACTCAGTCACGTACAGATGTGGGAATGGGATCATTGTTTAGTGTTTTCTCTACTTTTGCCTTCTTTGGTTTCTGCCAGTCATACTGTGCTATGGGGTGTACTATACCATATTGTATTAATAAATCATTTTTAGAAGATAAAAAAGTTCCTGGTGTTTTTCTGCTCTTTTCCCACCACGGCTGGTCTTGCTCTGAGTGCCTGCCTTAGAGGACCAAACATTAAAACCACATGGTTAAATCACCTGTAAAAAACATCTCTCCTTCCCTCCCTCATTTCTCAGCTCTTACCTCTGTCTTTTATTGATTTATTTATACTGAACAAATATACAAATGCAACACGCAAAGATTTCAACGATTTTACTGAGTTACGGTTCATATAAGGAAATCAGTCAATTCAACTAAATAAATTAGTCCATGGATTTCACATGAATGTGCATAGGACCAGCCATTGGTGGGCCTTGGAGGGCATAGGTCCACCCACTTGGGAGCCAGGCCCAGCAAATCATTTTATAATTTATCTTTATTACAGACAGAAATACTCCTCAGCAACCCCCCACCCTCCCTCAGACAATCCCACCAGTGAGGAAGCTGGATGTGGAGCTTTTGTGAGCGTTTTTAATTTGCACCCTTATGCAGACATTGCTCCACCCACATCTAGCACCCGATGTCACAGGAAGGCTAAAAAGATTATCAAGGACAACAAGCACCCGAGCCACTGCCTGTTCACCCCGCTACCATCCAGAAGGCGAGGTCAGTACAGCTGCATCAAAGCTGGGACCGAGAGACTGAAAAACAGCTTCTATCTCAAGGCCATCAGACTGTTAAACTGCCATCACTAGCACAGAGAGGCGGCTACCTACATACAGACTTGAAATCCTTGGCCACTTTAATAAATAATAATGCCACTTTAATAATGTTTACATATCTTGCATTACTCATCTCATATGTATTTACTTTATTCTATATATATTGCATCTTCATTGGTCATCCATATATTTATATTTACATATTATTATTCCATTCCTTTTCTTAGATTTTTGTGTTAGATATTTGTTGTGGAATTGTTAGATGACTTGTTAGATATTGCTGCACTGTCGGAATTAGAAGCACAAGCATTCCGCTACACTCACAATAACATCTGCTAACCATGTGTATGGGACCACTAACATTTGATTTGATTTGATCTGTTCCGTGCATCGAATGGGGTTGGAGTCAAGGAAAAATAAACATGTGTTCCTCACAAATATAACAATGGGCATTACATAAATATTCTAATAAAGTGTGTACATAAAACGTCTGTAAAACCACAACGAGGACATCGACCTATCAAGTAAGTTCTGATAAATTATTGGGTACACTGCAGGAGTAGGCTGAAGTGGTGAACGACAAGGCATTAGTTCTTGTTCACATTTAAAACATAACATGCATGGGCATTGTATCATTAACACTTTTGGGGAATAATGTCTGGGGGGTGAAAATCCCAAAACATTCTCTTTTCCTCAGAGTATTATTTATATCACCTGTCTGATATCTTGACTTTCTCTTTGCCACAAAACCTAAAGGTAGAAATGTCATGTTTTAGGTCATTAAAATGTATTGTGACAATTGAACTTTTACGTTCACTAATTCTCTGTTTGAGAGAATGAGAGGTTTTTCCTATATAATGCGGCCCACATTGACATTTAATCATGTAAATAACATGGGTGGAGAAGCACGTCAAAATGTCATTTATTTGGAACCGTTTTCCATATGTGGGTGGCAGAAGTATTCACAGTTCATTATATTGTTGCACTGTGCGCAGCCTCTGCATTTATAGCTACCATTCAGAAGAGGGCGTAAAAGAGCCTGGCTCATTTTCGTTTGTGGCTGGCAGTTGGCATGGACCAACTTGTCGCGTAAATTGCTACCTCTCCTATATACTATAAGTGGTGGGTTCTTAAATTCTGCTGGCAAAGCTGGGTCTGATGATAAAACATGCCAATGTTCCTCGACAGCATCTCCCACTTTGCGAGAGTTCAAAGTATCTGTGGAGCCCCACAAAAGGACATTATTACAGACAGACAAATACTCCTCAGCACCCCTCCCTCAGACAATCCTGCAGGTGAAGAAGCTGGATGTGGAGGTCCTGGATGTAATGCCAAATTCTCTCAAACAACATTGGAGGCAATTTATAGTAGAGCAAAGGAACATTCAATTATTTGGCAACAGCTCTTGTGGACATTTCTGCAGTCAGAATGCCAATTGCGCGCACCTTCAAAACTTGAGATATCTGTAGCAAAACTGCACATTTTAGAGTGGCCTTTTATTTTACCTAGTACAAGGTGCACCTGTGTAATGATCATGCTGTATAATCAGCTTCTTGATATGCCACACCTGTCAGGTGGATGGATTATCTTGGCAAATGAGAAATGGTCACTAACAGGGATGTAAACCAATGTGTGCACAACATTTGAGAGAAATAACCTTTTTGTGCATAGGGAACATTTCTGGGATAATTGTTCTTCAGCTCATGAAACATGGGACCAACATTTTACATGTTGCGTTTATATTTTTGTTCAGTGTATTTCTTTGAGAGGCTGTTGTGTCCATGCCTTCCTCTAAGTACATATGAACTACTCTGTATAACCTCTAATGACTGCCAACTAAAACATATTTGGGGGACAATGAAGTTGTATTGTATTGAATTTGAGGGACCAATATCTAGGGGCTGGTTAGGGGGGCCAGGATTCTTAGATTGGGATTGAACAGTTTACCCTCCCCCACCTGTCGCCCCTGATAGGGAGGTCTGGAAACCCCATCAGCCAGGTCCTAGCCAGGGGGAGCAGCGGAACGACTGAACAGAACAGGGGGCAAGAGGCACCCTCGACCCCTTTCAGTCCTCTGTCGTTTCCATCTTTTCATAAATCACTCCCGCTTTCCAGCTTTCCTTTTGAAGGCTGGTGCACTTCAGTACAGCCATGAATCAGGATAGTGGAAAGTACACATACACTTGAAGCAAAGGAACATGGACAGTAACCAGTAAGCAACAATCATTGCAGGATTACTGTGGTCCATTATAACTAGCCTACAGTATGTGTTTTTTACAGCAGGAAGGAATAACTGCAGCTAAAGTTATTAAATGAGGGGAGCTCATTGCTGGCTTCTTTTATTCAACATCCCCCAGTAAGACTTCAACACCAACCCCAGTAAGACTTCAACACCCCCCCCAGTAAGACTTCAACACCCCACAGTAAGACTTCAACCTCCCCAGTAAGACTTCAACATCCCCCAGTAAAACTTCAACACCCCCCAGTAAGACTTCAACACCCCCCAGTAAGACTTCAACCTCCCCAGTAAGATTTCAACAACCCAGTAAGACTTCAACACCCCACAGTAAGACCTCAACACCCCCCCGGTAAGACTTCAACACCACCCCCAGTAAGACTTCAACACCCCCCCCAGTAAGACTTCAACACCCCACAGTAAGACTTCAACCTCCCCAGTAAGACTTCAACATCCCCCAGTAAAACTTCAACACCCCCCAGTAAGACTTCAACACCCCCCAGTAAGACTTCAACTTCCCCAGTAAGATTTCAACCTCCCCAGTAAGACTTCAACAACCCAGTAAGACTTCAACACCCCACAGTAAGACCTCAACACCCCCCCAGTAAGACTTCAACACCCCCCCAGTAAGACTTCAACACCCCCCCAGTAAGACTTCAACACCCCCCCAGTAAGACTTCAACACCCCCCAGTAAGACTTCAACACCCCCCAGTAAGACTTCAACCTCCCTAGTAAGACTTCAACAACCCAGTAAGACTTCAGCACCCCCCAGTAAGACTTCAACCTCCCCAGTAAGACTTAAACAACCCAGTAAGACTTCAGCACCCCCCAGTAAGACTTCAACCTCCCCAGTAAGACTTCAACAACCCAGTAAGACTTCAGCACCCCACAGTAAGACCTCAACACCCCACCCCCCTCAGTAAGACTTCAACACCCCCCCAGTAAGACTTCAACACACCCCCAGTAAGACTTCAGCACCCCACAGTAAGACTTCAACACCCCCCCCAGTAAGACTTCAACACCCCCCCAGTAAGACTTCAAAACCCCCCAGTAAGACTTCAACACACCCCCAGTAAGACTTCAACACCCCCAGTAAGACTTCAACACCCCCCAGTAAGACTTCAACAACCCAGTAAGACTTCAACAACCCAGTAAGACTTCAACAACCCAGTAAGACATCAACAACCCAGTAAGACTTCAACAACCCAGTAAGACTTCAACACCCCCCCAGTAAGACTTCAACAACCCAGTAAGACTTCAACACCCCCCAGTAAGACTTCAACCTCCCCAGTAAGACTTCAACAACCCAGTAAGACTTCAGCACCCCACAGTAAAACTTCAACACCCCCCAGTAAGACTTCAACACCCCCCAGTAAGACTTCAACCTCCCCAGTAAGATTTCAACCTCCCCAGTAAGACTTCAACAACCCAGTAAGACTTCAACACCCCACAGTAAGACCTCAACACCCCCACAGTAAGACTTCAACCTCCCCAGTAAGACTTCAACATCCCCCAGTAAGACTTCAACACCCCCCAGTAAGACTTCAACCTCCCCAGTAAGATTTCAACCTCCCCAGTAAGACTTCAACAACCCAGTAAGACTTCAACACCCCACAGTAAGACCTCAACACCCCCCCAGTAAGACTTCAACACCCCCCCAGTAAGACTTCAACACCCCCCCAGTAAGACTTCAACACCCCCCCAGTAAGACTTCAACACCCCCCAGTAAGACTTCAACACCCCCCAGTAAGACTTCAACACCCCCCAGTAAGACTTCAACAACCCAGTAAGACTTCAACACCCCCCAGTAAGACTTCAACCTCCCCAGTAAGACTTCAACAACCCAGTAAGACTTCAGCACCCCCCAGTAAGACTTCAACCTCCCCAGTAAGACTTAAACAACCCAGTAAGACTTCAGCACCCCCCAGTAAGACTTCAACCTCCCCAGTAAGACTTCAACAACCCAGTAAGACTTCAGCACCCCACAGTAAGACCTCAACACCCCCCCCCCTCAGTAAGACTTCAACACCCCCCCAGTAAGACTTCAACACACCCCCAGTAAGACTTCAGCACCCCACAGTAAGACTTCAACACCCCCCCCAGTAAGACTTCAACACCCCCCCAGTAAGACTTCAAAACCCCCCAGTAAGACTTCAACACACCCCCAGTAAGACTTCAACACCCCCAGTAAGACTTCAACACCCCCCAGTAAGACTTCAACAACCCAGTAAGACTTCAACAACCCAGTAAGACTTCAACAACCCAGTAAGACATCAACAACCCAGTAAGACTTCAACAACCCAGTAAGACTTCAACACCCCCCAGTAAGACTTCAACAACCCAGTAAGACTTCAACAACCCAGTAAGACTTCAACACCCCCCAGTAAGACTTCAACCTCCCCAGTAAGACTTCAACAACCCAGTAAGACTTCAGCACCCCACAGTAAGACTTCAACACCCCCCAGTAAGACTTCAACCTCCCCAGTAAGACTTCAACAACCCAGTAAGACTTCAGCACCCCACAGTAAGACCTCAACACCCCCCCCAGTAAGAATTCAACACCCCCCCCAGTAAGACTTCAACACCCCCCAGTAAGAATTCAACACACCCCCAGTAAGACTTCAACACCCCCCAGTAAGACTTCAACAACCCAGTAAGACTTCAACAACCCAGTAAGACTTCAACAACCCAGTAAGACTTCAACAACCCAGTAAGACTTCAACACACCCCCAGTAATACTTCAACAACCCAGTAATACTTCAACAACCCAGTAAGACTTCAACAACCCAGTAAGACTTCAACACACCCCCAGTAAGACTTCAACACCCCCCCAGTAAGACTTCAACACCCCCCCAGTAAGACTTCAACACCCCCCAATAAGACTTCAACACCCCCCAGTAAGACTTCAACACCCCACAGTAAGACTTCAACACCCCCCAATAAGACTTCAACACCCCCCCAGTAAGACTTCAACACCCCACCAATAAGACTTCAACACCCCCCAATAAGACTTCAACACCGCACCAGTAAGACTTCAACACCCCCCCAATAAGACTTCAACACCCCCCCAATAAGACTTCAACACCCCACCAATAAGACTTCAACACCCCCCAGTAAGACTTCAACACCCCCCCAATAAGACTTCAACACCCCCCAATAAGACTTCAACACCCCCCCAATAAGACTTCAACACTCCCCGCAGTAAGACTTCAACACCCCCAGTAAGACTTCAACACCCCCAGTAAGACTTCAACACCCCCAGTAAGACTTCAACACCCCCAGTAATACTTCAACCCCCCCAGTAAGACTTCAACACCCCCCCAGTAAGACTTCAACACGCCCAGTAAGACTTCAACAACCCAGTAAGACTTCAACACCCCCCCAGTAAGACTTCACCACCCCCAGTAAGACTTCACCACACCCCCAGTAAGACTTCAACACCAGATTAAATCAGTGGAAACACAAGCTCCTGTCTTGGAGGAGTCTGAGTTGAGAAATAAATCCCAAGTGAACATGAGAAGATGAGAACACTTATTTTCCTCAGAGCAGGACAGAGTGAGCTGAGCGTTCACTATTGTCCTGAAAGACCAGGGTAATTTCCTTTACGTTGCCATCAACACTCTAATTTGTCTCTGTCCTCATAGCTCTGTCATCAGAGCTGCGTTCCGACTCTGTCTGCATCTTCAAATCCCAGGGCTTTATTTTCACCTCCGAAACAGATGAGGATGGAGAACCGAAGGCCTGTGGTATGTCTGTGCAGTGTTGAGGTCCTGCTCTGTGCACCGCGTTGACACTCCATACCAGTGGCCAAACCAGCTTACCCCGGCGGCCGTTGCTGGAGTAGTTCAAGATGTGAATGTGGCCGATTTATGACATCAACGTTGCAAGGTTCTCCGGGTTGTCTTGTGAGTCATGTTCTGTTGACCTGTCCTGCCACCAGCTCACACGCAACATGGACTGTACAGTATCGTACACACACACACACACACACACACACACACACACACACACACACACACACACACACACACACACACACACACACACACACACAGGAAACAGTCTCCATAAAAGAGAAATGTCTCAGTGAGAGCCATACCGCAATCGGCAATTGGTACAATTTCCTGACTTCACATGTAATGGGAAAGAGGAAAAAGGTTCAGGATATGGCGAAGGATGCACTGAGGACTACCGAGGGACAAAAATAGAGAGTGGATGGAAAACAGTCAAGACTCCCATCTCCGGCTGACTTTTCCTCTGTAAGATGGGATCAAGAGCAAACATCAGAGGAGGGAAAAATAGGGAGGAGACGAATGCATGCGCCAAGGATCTCTGTCACCACCTCGTGTCATCAACCATTCACACGCCACTGTTTGAGAAAAATGGTTCCATTTTAGTCACTTCTTGGCAAAACACCAGACACAAAGACCTGTCGACTCCTTCATTTGAAAGATCTGTTTGTGGTTCCTGCAGTGGAGCCACCTGCTGTGGAGTGGAGCCAGGATGCAACTTTGTTTTGCTATTGTCCAACCTCAGTAGCCTTTTCACTAAGTTTTGACAGTGTTGTTGCAATGTTTACCAAAAGACCTGGCTAATATAAATGTATTATGATTGAATGACTGACTAGATGGCATTTGTTACATTCAGTTACCTTCTCGGAGGATGATTCTGTTGCTCCATAGGGAGTGGGGAGAAGGAGGGGTTTCTGAGTGTGCAGTAGCTTTCGGGCTGTAGTTTTGATCTGGCCAGTGCTCTCATCTGTTCATAAAGCTGTATTGAATTATTCAACTGAAGATAATTGAAAAGGTTATACTACACTCAGAAGCTATCTCTGCTATTTGAACATCAGCCATTGACTAATATCGTCAATGTCAGACATCATTAGATACAGACCTAAGCCTGAACTGAGAATCAACATCAGATGAATGAAATATGTTGCTGACTACAGTATGAGGAGTCATCACCGAACTTGGTAAAATGTTACTTGACACCCAGCGTCATAACACATTATAACCGTATCATAATATGTCATAACAGCTGACATAACTTGTTATAACATGATCATAACACTGTCATGACACATATATTTAGATCTGTTGTGACACATATTGCATTATTTTATGGCTGGTTATGACACCTACTACACAAGGCAAAACATTCCATTACACCATAGCCTACGTGTCAACAGTATGTTTATGTTATATAACATCTTTTTTTAAATTTACCATATGAAATTACCATTGTAATTGCGCACACATTGATGACGGGATGCAATACCCCATAATGACATTTACATACAGTAAGTATTCGGTCCCTTTACTTTGTTGAAGCACCTTTGGCAGCGATTACAGCCTTGAGTCTTCTTGGGTATGACACTACAAGCATGTCACACCTGTATTTGGGGAGTTTCTCCCATTCTTCTCTGCAGATCCTCTCAAGCTCTGTCAAGTTGGATGGGGAGCGTTGCTGCACAGATATTTTCAGGTCAAGTCCAGGCTCTGGCTGGGCCACTCAAGGACATTCAGAGACTTGTCCCGAAGCCCCTCCTGCATTGTCTTGGCTGTGTGTTTGGGGTTGTTGTCCTGTTGGAAGGTGAACCTTTCCCCCAGTCTGAGGTCCTGAGTGCTCTGGAGCAGGTTTTCATCAAGGATCTCTCAGTACTTTGTTCCATTCATCTTTCTCTCGGTCCTGACTAGTCTCCCAGTCCATGCCGCTGAAAAACATCCCCACAGCATGATGCTGCCACCACCATGCTTCACCGTAGGATGGTGCCAGGTTTCCTCCAGATGTGACGCTTGGCATCCAGGCCAAAGAGTTCAATCATGGTTTCATCAGACCAGAGAATATTGTTTCTCACGGTCTGAGAGTCCTTTAGGTGCCTTTTGGCAAACTCCAAGCGGGCTGTCGTGTGCCTTTTACTGAGGACGGTCTTCTGTCTGGCCACTCTGCCATAAAGGCCTGATTGGTGGAGTGATGCAGAAATGGTTGTCCTTCTGGAAGGTTCTCCCATCTCCACAGAGGAACTCTGGAGGTCTGTTAGAGTAACAATCGGGGTCTTGGTCATCTCCCTGACCATGTCCCTTCTCTCCCGATTGCTCAGTTTGAGTGGCCAGCTCTAGGAAGAGTCTTGGTGGTTTCAAACATCTTCCATTTAAGAATGATGGAGGTCACTGTGTTCTCAGGGTCCTTCAATGCTGCAGAAATGTATTGGTACCCTTCACCAGATCTGTGCCTCAACACAATCCTGTCTCGAGCTCTACGGACAATTCCTTCGACCTCATGGCTTGGTATTTTCTCTGACATGCACTATCAACTGTGGGACCTTATATAGACAGGTGTGTGCCTTTCCAAATCATGTTCAATCAAAGAAAGAAAGAAAGAAAGAAAGAAAGAAAGAAAGAAAGAAAGAAAGAAAGAAAGAAAGAAAGAAAGAAAGAAAGAAAGAAAGAAAGAAAGAAAGAAAGAAAGAAAGAAAGAAAGAAAGAAAGAAAGAAAGAAAGAAAGAGAGAGAGAGAGAGAGAGAGAGAGAGAGAGAGAGAGAGAGAGAGAGAGAGAGTCAGAGAAAGTCAGTTTATTCTCAGTTTGGTGGCCAAATAGGAAGTTTGGCGGTGGAAAGAGCCATTTACAAATCAGAGGCCCTGACACTAGTATGCCTTACACACACACATATATGTCAACGCACACACACAGGCATGCACACATGTCCACACACACACACACACACACTTTCCCCACACACGCCCATCCCTAATGTCTTATGACATCTGCCTGACAGTAATCACGGTGCGTCGTCCTGTTTTCATTGTTAGGACTGGAAACATCCTTTTTGAAGACAAGCTCTGCCAGAAACCACCACAGAGGGAAGTCAAGAGAGACAAAAATAACTCTGCCGACCATCACACCTTCCAATCACACAAACTGGGCTATATGGAGCCAGATGTAATGGGTTGTTCTATGAGAGTGGATGTTTGGACGTATTTTGTGACAGACGTGTACGTCATGTTCTATCTCAGAATGTGTGTGTGCATTTCTCTGTCATCATTATGGGTGAAGTCAGAGTAGAACGAGACTAAGGCTGTGTTTACACAGGCAGCCCAATTCTGATCTTTGACCATTCAGATCTGACAAATATCTGATGTGAAACAAATCTGATGTGATTGGTCAAAGACCTATTAGTAGAACAAAAATATCAGAATTGGGCTGCCTGTGTAAACGTAGCCTACGATAAGGTACGCAGACACAAATGTTCTACCCACATTGCAACATACAACACAGTGACACGTGTGTAAGGAACTACAACACTGCAAGGTAAATATGTACTGCAGGCCAAGTCAATGTTTGAGTTTGAACCCTGTTGCCCTGAACAAACTTTGCTGAGTCTGAGCAAGAACATGCAGGCTGGACTTCATTATGGAAAAGATCCCGATAACAATATTAATGCAGAGGACAACCATCAAATATTTCCTAATCAAAATATTTACCCTAATTCACATTTTCCGTTCATCTCTCCATTCTCCTCATAACATGTGTTGAACATTCTTCCAGATGAATATCAAATTAAACAGATTTAAAGCATGGAAAATAGGGACCATCCGTCTTTATGAATGGTGGGGAGTTTATACATGTACAAACACACACACACACATACTCATACCACTTTGTATGACAAACAACTGCAGGAAATTGAACACACGAGAATTCCAATACCCCATATTCACTAAGCTCTTTAAATTCCACACATTGTTAAAGGGTTTACTTCCTGTGATTTGACCTATCAGAAGGAAGCTATCGCCTCATATTTCCCAGGGCAGCTGTTGTGTGTGGTGACACCAGAACTTGCTAGCCGATAGCCGTGGCTGTCTGAATATTACTGATAGGTACTTTAGCCTAATGGGCTGTTCTAAGTGTATCAATCTGTGGTTTGAAAATAGTGTCAAGTCTTATTGTTGGTGGTTATTAAGGTTTAGTGTTTCTCCTTGAATTGATGGAGAACACAGAGGTTCAGTGGATGTAATGAGGAGGGTTGGATTTCAAAAACTGCTCCTAATAAAAAATGGTAATGTGAAGTGTGCAGTACACATGGTGATGGAACAGGTGGGCTTTGGCCTGTATTTCACCATGACTTGGAAAATGACTGTGACATGTTGGCTCTGTATAATGATTTTTTAAAAGAGAAATATCCATCCTCAGACGTCAGACGGATAACACAGTTATTTTCTAACTATTTACCTTTATATTACAAAGAAAGTTTAACGGGAAAACGTTCTAAATTGAATTCGTTTGTGAAGGGAAAGTTTAGTAACTAAAACAAAATAAGATTGAGTTAGGGCTACTTTCCATGGATTTGCTTTTCTTTCGTGGAAGAAAAAGAACAATTCAAATAGAAACCTACACAGAAGATTTGACAGCTATAACTCAGAGGCTTTCAGTCATCCATTTAGCTCTAATTTGAGAAGTTATTTGACTACGTTATGATTATAAATGAAGATCAACAAAGCCTCAATTAGGAGCTTGATTTCTCTAAGCCAAATCCAAACAGTCCAAACAATCACAGCAGAGCCTTTTACACAGACGCATTTCTCATATTCATGTCAACGTTGAACGTAGGCTGTGTCACCTAGGTTCGGTTTAACTAACACCCTCGTCTTATCAGGCCCATAAAGGGAGGCTTGTTATTGGTGTGGAATGTAAACGTTCTGGACATGCTGTGTTAACGTTCTGGATATTATTCTGACTGTTTTGTTTTGATATTACTGATTTGGGTTCAGATTAATTCTAATTAGAGTTTAAACTATTTCTGTGAGGGAGTGGCTCAAGCTGTGTGGTTACGATTGTGATTTTCCTCTTTCCTGTCTGATGCTTATCTAGCGGGGATGAAAAAGCAGCAGTCTTGGACAAATAGCTAAAATACACATAGGGAAATTATCATTAGCCACTTAGGATGGGTTAAAAGAGAGGGGAAATCCTTAAAATAGGCTCCTACCAACTGCAATTAAAGGGATTTTAAACATAAATGGGAATATACAGTACTATGCTTATTTGTGTAAGGTTCTATTCCACCTTCCACTTTGTTTGATGTCCTTATGTATAAACGTGTTGGGCCTGTATTCAATAAGTGTTTTAGCATATGAGTACCGAGTAACTGCTATCAGACAAGGCTTTTAAATGATAATGAACAAGAGAGTGGACCTGATCCTCGATCAGCACTCCAACTCAGTCTGAGACGCTTTGTGAATATGGGCCCTGAAGACGTAAATACTGTACATGTCTGCCCTCTCTCTGGCTTACAGATGTTTGGTCTTCATGCAGGTGCATCATCTTTCTTTATATATCTTATAATAGTATACTTAAGCAATCAGGCCTGAGGAGGTGTGGTATATGGCCAAAATACCCACGGCTAAGGGCTGTTCTTAAGCACGACGCAACACAGAGTGCCTTGACACAGCCCTTAGCCATGGTATATTGGCCACATATCATAAACCCCTGAGGTGCCTTATTGCTAATATAAACTGGTTACCAACGTGATTAGAGCAGTTAAAATAAATGTTTTGTCATACCCATGGTACATATATATTTTACCTTTATTTAACTAGGCAAGTCTCAGACAAGTCCCAGACAGACTAAATAACTTTTATGCTCGCTTTGAGGACAATACAGTGCCACTGACACAGCCCCCTACCAAAACCTGTGGACTCTCCTTCACTGCAGCCGACATGAGTAAAACATTTAAACGTGTTAACCCTCGCAAGGCTGCATCCCCAGCCGCATCCTCAGAGCATGCGCAGACCAGCTGGCTGGTGTGTTTACGGACATATTCAATCAAACCTTATCCCAGTCTGCTATTCCCACATGCTTCAAGAGGGCCACCATTGTTCCTGTTCCCAAGAAAGCTAAGGTAACTGAGCTAAACGACTACCGCCCCGTAGCACTCACTTCCGTCATCATGAAGTGCTTTGAGAGACTAGTCAAGGACCATATCACCTCCACCCTACCTGACACCCTAGACCCACTCCAATTTGCTTACCGCCCCAATAGGTCCACAGACGACGCAATCGCAACCACACTGCACACTGCCCTAACCCATCTGGACAAGAGGAATACCTATGTGAGAATGCTGTTCATCGACTACAGCTCAGCATTTAACACCATGGTACCCTCCAAACTCGTCATCAAGCTCGAGACCCTGGGTCTCGACCCCGCCCTCTGCAACTGGGTACTGGACTTCCTGACGGGCCGCCCCCAGGTGGTGAGGGTAGGTAACAACATCTCCACCTCGCTGATCCTCAACACTGGGGCCCCACAAGGGTGCGTTCTGAGCCCTCTCCTGTACTCCCTGTTCACCCACGACTGCGTGGCCATGCACGCCTCCAACTCAATCATCAAGTTTGCGGACAACACTACAGTGGTAGGCTTGATTACCAACAGCGACGAGACGGACTACAGGGAGGAGGTGAGGGCCCTCGGAGTGTGGTGTCAGGAAAATAACCTCACACTCAACGTCAACAAAACAAAGGAGATGATTGTGGACTTCAGGAAACAGCAAAGGGAGCACCCCCCTATCCACATCGACGGGACAGTAGTGGAGGGGGTAGTAAGTTTCAAGTTCCTCGGCGTGCACATCACAGACAAACTGAAATGGTCCACCCACACAGACAGCGTTGTGGAGAAGGCGCAGCAGCGCCTCTTCAACCTCAGGAGGCTGAAGAAATTTGGCTTGTCATCAAAAGCACTCACAAACTTCTACAGATGCACAATCAAGAGCATCCTGGCGGGCTGTATCACTGCCTGGTACGGCAACTGCTCCGCCCATAACCGTAAGGCTCTCCAGAGGGTAGTGAGGTCTGCACAACGCATCACCGGGGGCAAACTACCTGCTCTCCAGGACACCTACACCACCCGATGTCACAAGAAGGCCATAAAGATCATCAAGGACAACAACCACCCGAGCCACTGCCTGTTCACCCCGCTATCATCCAGAAGGCGAGGTCAGTACAGGTGCCTCAAAGCAGGGACCGAGAGACTGAAAAACAGCTTCTATCTCAAGGCCATCAGACTGTTTTAAACAGCTACCTAACATCGAGTGGCTGCTGACTCATCTCTAGCCACTTTAATAATAGAAATTGATGTAAAAAATGTATCACTAGCAACTTTAAACAATGCCACTTAATATAATGTTTACATACCCTACATTACTCATCTCATATATATATATATATATATATATATATATATATATATATATATATATATATATATATATATATATATACTGTACACTATATCATCTACTGCATCTTGCCATCTTTATGTAATACATGTATCACTAGCCACTTTAACTATGCAGCTTTATGTTTACATACCCTACATTACTCATCTCATGTGTATATACTATACTCGATACCATCTACTGCATCTTGCCTATGCCGTTCTGTACCATCACTCATTCGTATATCATATATCTATGTACATATTCTTTATCCCTTTACACTTGTGTGTATAAGGTAGTAGTTGTGGAATTGTTAGGTTAGATTACTCGTTGGTTATTACTGCATTGTCGGAACTAGAAGCACAAGCATTTCGCTACACTCGCATTAACATCTGCTATCCATGTGTATGTGACAAATAAAATTTGACTTGATTTAAGAACAAATTCTTATTTTCAATGACAGCCTAGGAACAGTACCTTGTTAGGGGCAGAACGATAGATTTTTACCTTGTCAGCTCGGGTATTCGGTTACTAGTCCAACGCTCTAACCACTAGGCTACCTGCTGCCCCGATGGTCTGATGGTCTGATATACCATGGCGGTCAGCCAATCAGCATTCAGGGCTCGACCCACCCAGTTTATAATTGTCTTTAATAATGCAATGCCAATAGATCCATTGATGCTTTTGCACTACGCCCTCTGTGGGTGAATGTGTGCAGTTACAGTACTGGCTGTTTAATAAAAGGCAGCAGCAGCACCTTAAGGGTGGCAGGGTAGCCTAGTGGTTAGAGCGTTAGACTAGTAGCTGGAAGGTTGCAAGTTCAAATCCCTGACCTGACAAGGTACAAATCTGTCGTTATGCACCTGAACACTGACCCACTGTTCCTAGGCCGTCATTGAAAATAAGAATTTGTTCTTATTTAACTTGTTGCCTAAAGGTAAAAATAAAAGGTCCTCAAGTATGATTAAAGTGAAATGATGTTGCCACGAGCAGCTCCGCAGATATTCTGATGAGTGAGATGCCGGACAGTAGGACATGCTCTAACACAGTATCTGCCCATATGCACAGTTGGTTTCAAACTGTTACAGCGTGGTAGGTATAGGACCAAAACAGTGGAGAATTCTACCCTCGCTCTCCAACGCTCTTAGTTGTTGTGGAAATTGACACACTATGCTGTTTACTTTGTGCACCCATTGTCATATTGCTGAGTGTACCTTTACACCATATTGCTGAGTGTACCTTTACACCATATTGCTGAGTGTACCTTTGAGTGTACCTTTCCACCATATTGCTGAGTGTACCTTTCCACCATATTGCTGAGTGTACCTTTCCACCATATTGCTGAGTGTACCTTTCCACCATATTGCTGAGTGTACCTTTCCACCATATTGCTGAGTGTACCTTTCCACCATATTGCTGAGTGTACCTTTCCACCATATTGCTGAGTGTACCTTTACACCATATTGCTGAGTGTACCTTTACACCATATTGCTGAGTGTACCTTTACACCATATTGCTGAGTGTACCTTTCCACCATATTGCTGAGTGTACCTTTACACCATATTGCTGAGTGTACCTTTCCACCATATTGCTGAGTGTACCTTAAAGGGGGAGTGTTTGGTGAAGAACTAATGACTCTACACATGATGAACAATGATAGGGATACCTTTGGGCAAAACAAAAACAATATGTTTCAAAGATACGGAGAGCTTCTAGTTACCCGTCTAAAATGGTTGTCAGTCAGTGGTTTGAACAGAAGAAACCAGAGTAAGGTGAATGAATCAATGTAACAATTGTGTTTTAACAAGTGAAAAATAAAAGAGGTAAAAATATCACACACATGGTTTTAATGTGCAAATGTGGATTTTTTTTTGCGTGCAAATACTTGCAGATGTGGAAAACAATGTCTTTTTTGACTATGGCAACATCTGCCTTTGAGGACAGACTCCATGACCGCACCACATTCTATAGTGTGTTACCAGTAAAATGACAAAGAAAGAAAGAAAGAATGAAAGAAAAAAAGTATTGTTTTGCCTTCTACCAAAAACGGAGACTTAAAGAACAGACTGAATATTCATTAGCCCTGCAGGATGTAATTAGATCAGCGTGTAAACACCAGTAATAGTTTTTTTTCACCCTGGGCTGTTTACTTTCAGAGCAGGAATTGGTCTTTTTTTCCCCTCCACAAATCCCGTAATCACCCCCTTAGTCCCTATGGGGTTGTAGCCTATATAGTCAGGCCAGGTTGCTATGTTCATTTCCTTAAGTCCTGAATGTAGGCTTAGTTATTAAATATAATCTATACCGTTTTATTAGGGGGGCTAGACCAGTGGTTCCCTACTCCAGTCCTCCAGTACCCTCAACCGCACACATTTTTGTTGTAGCTCCAGACAAGCACACCTGATTCAACGTGAGTTTGTCCGGGGTTCCAACAAAAATGTGTACCGTTCGGTGTACTCGACTGGAGTTGGGAACCACTGGGTTAGACTCCTGCTTAAGCCTACTTCAGTTTCCACTTTCCTGCGGAGATGTTAACAGAAAATGTATTTGAGGGAAAAGAAACCTTCCAACCGGTTTGACTCCAGTCCTGGCATATCATACGATAAAAACACATGTCTGGTGGAGCCTAGAGGTCCACATATCCATGGTTTTTCATGGATGGTGTGTCTTCCTGAAAAATTAAAGGAGAGCTGCACACTCTAGGAGCTCAGAAGCAATCATTTTTTAACCAACGTTTTGACAGAAAAGCTGTCTTCATCAGGGTATGGTGTCTCTTCCTCTCTTCTTTCCAACCCAAAACCAGGGGCTGTGTCCCCTTCTCATGTGTCACATGGCTCCAACAGGGAATGATGGGAAAGAGGAAGCATCTCCCCATCAACTAGGGGCAAGGGAAACAAAACAAGGCTAAAGGTTCAACCGTAAAGGTTCTGTTGTGGTCAGGGGGGGTTGGGGGTCATGTTCAGGATCAGGGTCAATGGATGAGAGGGTTAGAAACCTTCTCTCTCTCTCTCTCTCTCTCTCTCTCTCTCTCTCTCTCTCTCTCTCTCTCTCTCCCTCTCTCTCCCTCCCTCTCTCTCTCTAACCCTCTCTCTTTAACTATTACGGTCCTTACAGTCTCCCCTCCGTCTCGTGCCATCTGTTTTCCCTCTCTTTCGTTCTTCCCTCTCTCTTTCCTGGGCTGTGGTGGATTTACACACACAGAGTTCCGACAGGAGAACAGGCCTGGGCCCAGCTGGTGCCCAGTGGGGCCTCGCCATTTGCAGCATGGTTTTCAAGCCACATGCTCGCCAGGATGAATCATATACAACAACAACGCCTCACAATATTGATCCTCCTCCTCGCCGCAGGGTGTTACTACAGTTCATTAATCATCACCTCTCCATCTATTCATCTACCACTCTTTTTCTGTCCCCCTTTAGCTCCCTCTTTATCGCTCATAGCTCTCTCTCTCTCTCTCGTGCTCTTCACCTTATATTTACCTCTCTCTACCTCCCTCTCTCATTTCCTTTTCTCCCTATCCATCTGTCTCTCTCCCTCTCTCTCTAGGGTTCCTCCCTCTCTCTTGTAGCTCCACAGGCGCCACTGTATAACCAATTAATCAATGCTATGCATAAACATACAGTAAAACAGGATCATTTAATATAGTGGGTCCATTTACATTGAGCAGAATCAACACTCTAGACTTTTGAACACACTTCACCATTAAAGGGGGTTGCAGGAGGCCAGACATCAACAGAGTGGGGCTTTGTCTGTTGTGGGGATAAGGCATAACTGTCATTAGTTAAAAGAGCCATTTTTTTTTTTTTACCTTTATTTAACCAGGCAAGTCAGTTAAGAACAAATTCTTATTTTCAATGACGGCCTGGGAACAGTGGGTTAACTGCCTGTTCAGGGGCAGAACGACAGATTTGTACCTTGTCAGCTCGGGGGTTTGAACTCGCAACCTTCCGGTTACTAGTCCAACACTCTAACCACTAGGCTACCCTGCCGCCCCAGCCATACATGCATGCTACAGCTTAGGCTATATATAAATCACATATATAGGCTATATTTGCTTAAACATATTCAATAAATCTCACAGTCAATCATTTTAATAAAAACATGACATTGGCATTGTTTTTGAATACATAGTTAGACAAAAAAAGATATTCCTATTTTACAAACTGGCAGCTATGGTATCTTTATATGACAGTGGGCTGGTTTATTTAGGCAGGCTAGCGCACTGAATATATGATTCGTGAGGCAAGAGTGCGTTAAATAAATAGCCTACGTATTTAAGCACCTATCACCTCTCTCAATGCTACGAGCTCGACCATTGAGAGCGGAGGAGGGGCTTTGCACATGCTCACGGTCTCTAAAACCACACGCGGCTCCTACCAGTGAGTATCTGTGACGCGGATGAGGATGCAAGCACAGAGAACAGCGAAATGCGCTCAGCTGTACGCTAACCAGGAGGCATGCCGCCCTAGTTTCGTCTCAAAATAGCCCTGACCCGACACGGCGCAAAATGGGTTAAAAGGAATATGGCGTGGATCGCGCAAACTTTCAGACACTTTGTTTGTACATGGGATTGGGTCTCTTAGTGTTGCGGAGCGGCCAAATGAGGAGAGGAGACAATACAGAAACGGAAATTCGCATCTAGTATTTTTCTTTACTTTCCCCCACCCTATTCTCTTTTTAAGACATGATTACAGAGTTGGTGTGTAGCGCGGTGGCATTGGTCCTCTATCTCAACACACTGAACGCGGATTTCTGCTACGATGACAGGTATGACCTCCCCTAGAGCCGTACCTATGGCAACATCATCAGCTCCACTTGTCTGTCATCTTTACAGTCTCAAAAACCCCTCGGGTGCAAGCAGTTTCTCGAGGTTCGCTGCGTGTCTGGGTGTTTGCATGTTCCATTGTCTATTCATGCTTATTTGTGTTATCCCATGAGAGCATTAGAGATAGAGTCATGGTTCACTCCCCTCAGAAAATGTCACTTTGTTTAATGTAAATGCGATTCTACTTTGTTTAATGCAAATGCTTTCTCCTGTTGCATTGAACAAACAAGCTACCCAAATAGGCTATAGAGGGGTTACTTGGTATTCCATTGTTATTGAAATCAATATACTGTCGCCTACAATGACGCATGAAGTGACACAATAACAACAACGGGGATATGTAGGTTATAAATTCATTATTATACATGCATGGTTCCTTCCTTTCTCTAATATCGGAGTAACCAGGACATGCAGCCTCTGTCATTCTGTGACAGAGTGAAGAAACGGGGACGGGAGCTTCTTTGTGTTGTCAAAGCACATCCCTGACAGGAGGAGAGGGATACTAACACGCTTCTTGCCCGGTTGTAATAATGCTGCTCTCTCCGGGGAAAATATCACATTTAAATGAAAAGACATGTTATAATTAGAATATATTTGTCGAGTGCAGCACGCTTGCATGGCTAAATATGTTGACACAATCCTGGAGTAGCCCATGCTTTCCAGGACTCATTGGAACGCTATTATCCAGAAAGCAAGCGGAGAGAACAATTCATTTGGATTGCAGAACGTTTGAGACTCCAATTTGGACATCCATCCACAATTGAGTGTAGGGTTAAATAGTCCAACTTTAGTTTTAGGCATTGGGGATTGTGATGAGAAATTAAAACTACAATAATCATTATCAGAATTGAAATTAGGCTGAAAAAACGATTGCAGCCTATACTGTACTTTAAGATGAGCAAGCCTTCAATGACATACTGGGGCAGCAGGTAGCCTAGTGGTTAGAGCGTTGGGCCAGTAACTGAAAGGTTGCTAGATTGAATCACTGAGCTGACAAGGTAAACATATGTTGTTCTGCCCCTGAACAAGGCAGCTAACCCACTGTCCCTAGTCCCTCATTGTGAATAAGAATTTGTTCTTAACTGACTTGCCTACTTTAAGATAAAAAAAAACCGACACACTAGTCTTAAGTTTTTTTTTCTCACTGTTTCTTGATTAAATCAATGTATCTTTGTGGCTCATCATGGGACCCTTGCTACTGGGTGAACTAAAAGCAGCAGGACTCCTACAGATGTAGGATCTTAATTTGATCACCCTGTTGTTGCAGGAAATGTCATTCACAGCAGGAAAGGCAAACTAAAATGTGTAGTCTATTCAAAGTTTAAAAAGGCTTCTAAATTTAGTAATTTCCACTTTCAAATGTCAGACTTGATTTGCCCTGACTAAACATGTATAAACCCTACAAAAATGTTCATTAATTATAATCAACACAATAATTCACATTCCCTGTTGCTGCAGGATTATTTTCCTGCTGTGAGAAACTGGTCAAATTAAAGCCCTACATCTGTATATGGGCATAAATTAGCTGGGCTCCTGGAATTCAGTGTAAAATCCCCATAACAAATCTATTTCTCTCTATTACAGCTCACACAGATAAATCATTGTTCCAAGTTTATACACATCATACCAACAGGTTTTGTCCCTGGCCGGCGACTCACCACTAGAGAGTTAGGAGCAGTTGGGGGCTCTGGTTAGCTTTACTAACACCTCCTTGGGGTCACAGACCCTTCACTGGTTGTCAGTACTGCTCGTTGAACCCTATGTGCAGCGGGTTGCACGGCCTACTCTGTTAGAGTAATGGAGTATCCCTCTGTGTGTGTGTGTGTGTGTGTGTGTGTGTGTGTGTGTGTGTGTGTGTGTGTGTGTGTGTGTGTGTGTGTGTGTGTGTGTGTGTGTGTGTGTGTGTGTGTGTGTGTGTGTGTGTGTGTGTGTGTGTGTGTGTGTGTGTGTGTGTGTGTGTGTGTGTGTGTGTGTGTGTGTGCGTGCGTGCGTGTGCGTGCGTGTGTCTCATGTGCAGTGTGCAGACACTCATCAAGCAAAACCTAGACAAATGTCTCGAGATGACCGAGCCTTGTGTGTGTGTGTGTGTGTGTGTGTGTGTGTGTGTGTGTGTGTGTGTGTGTGTGTGTGTGTGTGTGTGTGTGCGTGTGTGTCTGTGTGTGTGTGTGTGTGTGTGTGTGTGTGTGTGTGTGTGTGTGTGTGTGTGTGTGTGTGTGTGTGTGTGTGTGTGTGTGTGCGTGCGTGCGTGTGTGTTAATAAATGACGGAGAGAGAAAGAGAGAATTTGTTGGAGGGTAGTCTGTCTGTCTATTTGTCTGTCTGTCTGTCAGTCCAGTTACTCTCACATTGCTGTACACTTTTCCAGGATATGAGTGACTGTCTATATAATTACACAATTCTGAATGTACAAACAAAGCCCTCTACCGAAGCCCTCTACTGAAGCCCCTACTGAAGCCCTCTACTATGACTGCTTTCTATTACACTACCTGTATCTGACCATGTCACAGTGGAGTGAAGAAAGGCATCATGGCCCTCTCATGAGTTCATGACTAACTGTCAGTGTCCTAGCCACAACTCCCTGTGAGTCCACTCAGTGTAAGTTCAGCACTGGTGACCCTCTGTATCTATCAATGTCACTGTGATAATTTACACCCCTGGGAGAGAGAGAGAGACGGGAAGAGTGAAAGAGAGAGCGAGGAGAGAAGGAGAGAGAGACCGACTGTGTTCAGGCCCACTGCTCATGTACGGGGAAAGCTGAATACCAATCAGAATCCTGACCTCCATAGTCATCTATCAAACGGCTTCCTTTGACAGAGGTCAAGAGTCGCATGCTCCCTGGTCTCTCTCCCGATTGTTAGTGGAGAGAGCTGCATTTGTGTTTGTTAGGACAGGGCTGAAAGCAAGCAAGCACATCTGTCAAGTCTGCATTCTTGAGAAGACAGTCTTTGTATGTCTTCTTGACACTGTGCTGCTGTTCAGTTCTGTACAGGAGCGTTCTGGAGGCCGAAGAGGAGGAGGTGGAAATCACATGGTGGTTCTAGCTCAATGGGATGTTCTTGGTGCGTCTCTGTTTTCTCAATCACGTCAAATGTTTTTCCTGGGCACAGGGTTGGCCCTATGTCAGCCAATGGTAATATCAATAAAAAGCCATGTGTTTGAAATGACTGGAGTTTTACTGGCACGGGGGAAGAACGCGAGCCAATCATTCTTCTACAAGGGAAAATTGAGCTCAATTAGTATTGTGAGTATTCTGGTGTTCAGGAGCCAAGCTGAATGGTTTCTCTACAAACTAGATCAGGGACAGAACATAAAAAATACATTTGTATGTTATGTTTTTATTCTGTTGTCACTTATGAGGAAGGCCTTCCAGTACAAGAAGGAGGCAGGGTGATGTCTCAACAGGAGAAGATTGACAGCCTGAGAGCTGAGTTTATAGATTAGGAAACTCTCCCCTGAAAGCTCTTACAAAACGCATCATACTGTGGCACTTCCTGTATTTTGAAAGTTCTAGGTCTAGAAAACTTGATCGTTGACATGCAACACATCTTGGGACTGTATCAACAGGGGACTAAATCAACCAATACCAAAAGATAGTTTTTGAGTGGTATTTTCCTTTAACAAACAACATTGACAGCTGAGCTGGCATCACTAACAGACTGATCAAGTGGTATGTGTCTGAGGAATACGATAGTAGAGGAAGTCCTATTGACACCAAAGGTACAAGTGCGAATTGTTCTCTACAGACAAATGAAGCGTCTTCAGGAAGCATCCTGAAATGGAATGTCTAAGTGACTTTTAGTATTCCTAGTGATGTATCACCACACATCTGTGATCCCAATCGCGTCAGTCCCCCCCCCCCCCCCCCCTCCACCACCACCACCACGTAACCCAGAAATGCATTGTAGGTCCTTAGGGATTTGCAACAAAAACATCCCCCACACTTCTTTCAGAGGAGCAAAACAATTCAATCTGTGGGGAGTCGGGTGATGGCAGGGAGTAGTTTGGTGTGGCTTAACTGTGACCGAAATGGTTTCCATATGCATATCCACATGCATTTGGAAATTCTGATCCATATTGTATGTCGGAAGCCCTCTCTAACTGTTCTATCGTTGCCTCATGACACTGCCCCTTATTGGTGTAGGCTCCAATGAGTTAAGTCAGCCTCAATGATTGATTGAAGCGCTGTCTCAGGGAACAACAGAGGCATCGATGGGCCACACGCTTAGTCATCTCCCAGCACAGTTGGGCTTTTAATTGCGCAATTAATGACTCAACATTGCTTACTATGGAGCTCCTGGAATCATCGGGAGCTTTGTCACGGAATCAACTCCAACACTAGGGAACTCCTACTCTCACTCCCTCTTAAAAGTGCCAACAGTCGGACTTACGTCCATCGTAGCCCAGTCAGGGAAGGAAGTGGTGTTTCGTGAGGGCATTGTTGTGTCGGTGGGTGAGATTTACTTTAAATGTATCAGCGCCCATTGAAAAATGCAAAGGGCAAGAGAGTTATTTTCATCAAAACAGGGATGTATGAACTTGGTGTTCGCTCTATAACTTTGTACAGTTAGACTACCGGGTTTGCTTCTTTGTTGCTTTGTAAAGCAGGATACATTTGCCATTGATATGCCTCAACTGGTTGTTTGGGAAAGGCGTTCAATAGCCTTAATGGCACTAAGAGTCAGGAGTGTGACGGTTGCAGCTGCCTATTGATGAGTGTGATGGTTGCAGCTGCCTATTGATGAATGACGGTTGAAGCTGCCTATTGATGAGTGTGACGGTTGCAGCTGCCTATTGATGAATGACGGTTGAAGCTGCCTATTGATGAATGATGGTTGCAGCTGCCTATTGATGAGTGTGACGGTTGCAGCTGCCTATTGATGAATGACGGTTGCAGCTGTCTGTTGATGAGTGATGGTTGCAGCTGCCTATTGATGAGTGTGACGGTTGCAGCTGCCTATTGATGAATGATGGTTGCAGCTGCCTATTGATGAGTGTGACGGTTGCAGCTGCCTATTGATGAATGACGGTTGCAGCTGTCTGTTGACGAGTGTGACGGTTGCAGCTGTCTATTGATGAATGATGGTTGCAGCTGCCTATTGATGAGTGTGACAGTTGCAGCTGCCTATTGATGAATGATGGTTGCAGCTGCCTATTGATGAGTGTGACGGTTGCAGCTGCCTATTGATGAGTGTGACGGTTGCAGCTGTCTGTTGATGAGTGTGACGGTTGCAGCTGTCTATTGATGAATGACGGTTGCAGCTGTCTATTGATGAGTGTGACGGTTGCAGCTGTCTATTGATGAATGATGGTTGCAGCTGTCTGTTGATGAGTGATGGTTGCAGCTGTCTATTGATGAATGATGGTTGCAGCTGTCTATTGATGAATGATGGTTGCAGCTGCCTATTGATGAGTGTGACGGTTGCAGCTGCCTATTGATGAATGACGGTTGCAGCTGTCTGTTGATGAGTGTGACGGTTGCAGCTGCCTATTGATGAATGATGGTTGCAGCTGTCTATTGATGAGTGTGACGGTTGCAGCTGCCTATTGATGAATGACGGTTGCAGCTGTCTGTTGATGAGTGTGACGGTTGCAGCTGTCTATTGATGAATGATGGTTGCAGCTGCCTATTGATGAGTGTGACGGTTGCAGCTGCCTATTGATGAATGACCGTTGCAGCTGTCTGTTGATGAGTGTGACGGTTGCAGCTGTCTGTTGATGAGTGTGACGGTTGCAGCTGTCTATTGATGAGTGTGACGGTTGCAGCTGCCTATTGATGAGTGTGACGGTTGCAGCTGCCTATTGATGAGTGTGATGGTTGCAGCTGTCTATTGATGAGTGTGACGGTTGCAGCTGCCTATTGATGAATGACGGTTGCAGCTGTCTATTGATGAGTGTGATGGTTGCAGCTGTCTGTTGATGAGTGTGACGGTTGCAGCTGTCTATTGATGAGTGTGATGGTTGCAGCTGTCTATTGATGAGTGTGATGGTTGCAGCTGTCTGTTGATGAGTGTGACGGTTGCAGCTGTCTATCGATGAGTGTGATGGTTGCAGCTGTCTATTGATGAGTGTGATGGTTGCAGCTGTCTGTTGATGAGTGTGACGGTTGCAGCTGTCTATCGATGAGTGTGACGGTTGAAGCAGCCTATTGATGAGTGTGACGGTTGAAGCTGCCTATTGATGAGTGTGACGGTTGAAGCTGCCTGGTGATGAGTGTGAAGGTTGAAGCTGCCTATTGATGAGTGTGAAGGTTGAAGCTGCCTATTGATGAGTGACCATTGAAGCTGCCTATTGATGAGTGACCGTTGAAGCTGCCTATTGATGAGTGTGAAGGTTGCAGCTGCCTATTGATGAGTGACCGTTGAAGCTGCCTATTGATGAGTGACCGTTGAAGCTGTCTATTGATGAGTGTGACGGTTGAAGCTGCTTATTGATGAGTGTGACGGTTGAAGCTGCCTATTGATGAGTGACCGTTGAAGCTGTCTATTGATGAGTGTGACGGTTGAAGCTGCTTATTGATGAGTGTGACGGTTGAAGCTGCTTATTGATGAGTGTGACGGTTGAAGCTGTCTATTGATGAGTGACCGTTGAAGCTGCCTATTGATGAGTGACCTTTGAAGCTGCCTATTGATGAGTGTGGCCGATGCAGCTGCCTACTGATGAGTGTGACGGTTGTAGCTGCCTATTGATGAGTGTGACGGTTGAAGCTGCCTAATGATGAGTGACCGTTGAAGCTGCCTATTGATGAGTGACCGTTGAAGCTGCCTATTGATGAGTGTGGCCGATGCAGCTGCCTACTGATGAGTGTGACGGTTGTAGCTGCCTATTGATGAGTGTGACGGTTGAAGCTGCCTATTGATGAGTGACCGTTGAAGCTGCCTATTGATGAGTGACGGTTGCAGCTGCCTATTGATGAGTGACCGTTGCAGCTGCCTATTGATGAGTGACCGTTGAAGCTGCCTATTGATGAGTGACCGTTGAAGCTGCCTATTGATGAGTGACGGTTGCAGCTGCTTATTGATGAGTGTGGCCGTTGCAGCTGCCTATTGATGAGTGACCGTTGCAGCTGCCTATTGATGAGTGACCGTTGAAGCTGCCTATTGATGAGTGACCGTTGAAGCTGCCTATTGATGAGTGACGGTTGCAGCTGCTTATTGATGAGTGTGAAGGTTGAAGCTGCTTATTGATGAGTGTGAAGGTTGAAGCTGCTTATTGATGAGTGTGGCCGTTGCAGCTGCCTCTTGTTGAGTGTGACGGTTGCAGCTGCCTATTGATGAGTGTGAAGGTTGAAGCTGCTTATTGATGAGTGTGAAGGTTGAAGCTGCTTATTGATGAGTGTGGCCGTTGCAGCTGCCTCTTGTTGAGTGTGGCCGTTGCAGCTGCCTATTGATGAGTGTGAAGGTTGAAGCTGCTTATTGATGAGTGTGGCCGTTGCAGCTGCCTCTTGTTGAGTGACCGTTGCAGCTGCCTATTGATGAGTGTGAAGGTTGAAGCTGCTTATTGATGAGTGTGGCCGTTGCAGCTGCCTCTTGTTGAGTGACCGTTGCAGCTGCCTATTGATGAGTGTGAAGGTTGAAGCTGCCTATTGATGAGTGTGGCCGTTGCAGCTGCTTATTGATGAGTGTGACGGTTGCAGCTGCCTATTGATGAGTGACCGTTGCAGCTGCCTAATGATGAGTGACCGTTGCAGCTGCCTATTGATGAGTGACGGTTGCAGCTGCCTATTGATGAGTGACCGTTGCAGCTGCTTATTGATGAGTGACCGTTGCAGCTGCTTATTGATGAGTGTGACGGTTGTAGCTGCCTATTGATGAGTGTGGCCGTTGCAGCTGCTTATTGATGAGTGTGGCCGTTGCAGCTGCCTATTGATGAGTGTGAAGGTTGAAGCTGCCTATTGATGAGTGTGACGGTTGAAGCTGCCTATTGATGAGTGTGAAGGTTGAAGCTGCCTATTGATGAGTGTGGCCGTTGCAGCTGCCTATTGATGAATGATGGTTGCAGCTGCCTATTGATGAGTGTGACGGTTGCAGCTGCCTATTGATGAATGACGGTTGCAGCTGTCTGTTGATGAGTGTGACGGTTGCAGCTGTCTGTTGATGAGTGTGACGGTTGCAGCTGTCTATTGATGAGTGTGACGGTTGCAGCTGCCTATTGATGAGTGTGACGGTTGCAGCTGCCTATTGATGAGTGTGATGGTTGCAGCTGTCTATTGATGAGTGTGACGGTTGCAGCTGCCTATTGATGAATGACGGTTGCAGCTGTCTATTGATGAGTGTGATGGTTGCAGCTGTCTGTTGATGAGTGTGACGGTTGCAGCTGTCTATTGATGAGTGTGATGGTTGCAGCTGTCTATTGATGAGTGTGATGGTTGCAGCTGTCTGTTGATGAGTGTGACGGTTGCAGCTGTCTATCGATGAGTGTGACGGTTGCAGCTGCCTATTGATGAATGACGGTTGCAGCTGTCTATTGATGAGCGTGATGGTTGCAGCTGTCTGTTGATGAGTGTGACGGTTGCAGCTGTCTATCGATGAGTGTGATGGTTGCAGCTGTCTATTGATGAGTGTGATGGTTGCAGCTGTCTGTTGATGAGTGTGACGGTTGCAGCTGTCTATCGATGAGTGTGATGGTTGCAGCTGTCTATTGATGAGTGTGATGGTTGCAGCTGTCTGTTGATGAGTGTGACGGTTGCAGCTGTCTATCGATGAGTGTGACGGTTGAAGCAGCCTATTGATGAGTGTGACGGTTGAAGCTGCCTATTGATGAGTGTGACGGTTGAAGCTGCCTGGTGATGAGTGTGAAGGTTGAAGCTGCCTATTGATGAGTGTGAAGGTTGAAGCTGCCTATTGATGAGTGACCATTGAAGCTGCCTATTGATGAGTGACCGTTGAAGCTGCCTATTGATGAGTGTGAAGGTTGCAGCTGCCTATTGATGAGTGACCGTTGAAGCTGCCTATTGATGAGTGACCGTTGAAGCTGTCTATTGATGAGTGTGACGGTTGAAGCTGCTTATTGATGAGTGTGACGGTTGAAGCTGCCTATTGATGAGTGACCGTTGAAGCTGTCTATTGATGAGTGTGACGGTTGAAGCTGCTTATTGATGAGTGTGACGGTTGAAGCTGCTTATTGATGAGTGTGACGGTTGAAGCTGTCTATTGATGAGTGACCGTTGAAGCTGCCTATTGATGAGTGACCTTTGAAGCTGCCTATTGATGAGTGTGGCCGATGCAGCTGCCTACTGATGAGTGTGACGGTTGTAGCTGCCTATTGATGAGTGTGACGGTTGAAGCTGCCTAATGATGAGTGACCGTTGAAGCTGCCTATTGATGAGTGACCGTTGAAGCTGCCTATTGATAAGTGTGGCCGATGCAGCTGCCTACTGATGAGTGTGACGGTTGTAGCTGCCTATTGATGAGTGTGACGGTTGAAGCTGCCTATTGATGAGTGACCGTTGAAGCTGCCTATTGATGAGTGACGGTTGCAGCTGCCTATTGATGAGTGACCGTTGCAGCTGCCTATTGATGAGTGACCGTTGAAGCTGCCTATTGATGAGTGACCGTTGAAGCTGCCTATTGATGAGTGACGGTTGCAGCTGCTTATTGATGAGTGTGGCCGTTGCAGCTGCCTATTGATGAGTGACCGTTGCAGCTGCCTATTGATGAGTGACCGTTGAAGCTGCCTATTGATGAGTGACCGTTGAAGCTGCCTATTGATGAGTGACGGTTGCAGCTGCTTATTGATGAGTGTGAAGGTTGAAGCTGCTTATTGATGAGTGTGAAGGTTGAAGCTGCTTATTGATGAGTGTGGCCGTTGCAGCTGCCTCTTGTTGAGTGTGACGGTTGCAGCTGCCTATTGATGAGTGTGAAGGTTGAAGCTGCTTATTGATGAGTGTGAAGGTTGAAGCTGCTTATTGATGAGTGTGGCCGTTGCAGCTGCCTCTTGTTGAGTGTGGCCGTTGCAGCTGCCTATTGATGAGTGTGAAGGTTGAAGCTGCTTATTGATGAGTGTGGCCGTTGCAGCTGCCTCTTGTTGAGTGACCGTTGCAGCTGCCTATTGATGAGTGTGAAGGTTGAAGCTGCTTATTGATGAGTGTGGCCGTTGCAGCTGCCTCTTGTTGAGTGACCGTTGCAGCTGCCTATTGATGAGTGTGAAGGTTGAAGCTGCCTATTGATGAGTGTGGCCGTTGCAGCTGCTTATTGATGAGTGTGACGGTTGCAGCTGCCTATTGATGAGTGACCGTTGCAGCTGCCTAATGATGAGTGACCGTTGCAGCTGCCTATTGATGAGTGACGGTTGCAGCTGCCTATTGATGAGTGACCGTTGCAGCTGCTTATTGATGAGTGACCGTTGCAGCTGCTTATTGATGAGTGTGACGGTTGTAGCTGCCTATTGATGAGTGTGGCCGTTGCAGCTGCTTATTGATGAGTGTGGCCGTTGCAGCTGCCTATTGATGAGTGTGAAGGTTGAAGCTGCCTATTGATGAGTGTGACGGTTGAAGCTGCCTATTGATGAGTGTGAAGGTTGAAGCTGCCTATTGATGAGTGTGGCCGTTGCAGCTGCCTATTGATGAGTGTGATGGTTGCAGCTGTCTATTGATGAGTGTGGCCGTTGCAGCTGCCTATTGATGAGTGTGAAGGTTGAAGCTGCCTATTGATGAGTGTGACGGTTGAAGCTGCCTATTGATGAGTGTGACCGTTGCAGCTGCCTATTGATGAGTGACCGTTGCAGCTGCCTATTGATGAGTGTGACGGTTGTAGCTGCCTATTGATGAGTGACCGTTGCAGCTGCCTATTGATGAGTGTGACGGTTGTAGCTGCCTATTGATGAGTGACCGTTGCAGCTGCCTATTGATGAGTGTGACGGTTGTAGCTGCCTATTGATGAGTGACCGTTGCAGCTGCCTATTGATGAGTGTGACGGTTGTAGCTGCCTATTGATGAGTGACCGTTGCAGCTGCCTATTGATGAGTGTGGCCGTTGCAGCTGCTTATTGATGAGTGTGACGGTTGTAGCTGCCTATTGATGAGTGTGACGGTTGAAGCTGCCTATTGATGAGTGACCGTTGCAGCTGCTTATTGATGAGTGTGATGGTTGCAGCTGCCTATTGATGAGTGTGACGGTTGAAGCTGCCTATTGATGAGTGTGACGGTTGAAGCTGCCTATTGATGAGTGACCGTTGCAGCTGCTTATTGATGAGTGTGATGGTTGCAGCTGCCTATTGATGAGTGTGACGGTTGAAGCTGCCTATTGATGAGTGACCGTTGCAGCTGCCTATTGATGAGTGTGACGGTTGTAGCTGCCTATCGATAAGTGCATGAATCTATAGGGTTGCTGCCTAAGTATGCCATGAATTTCAAGAACGTGCAGCTTTTGCAAGGCCTTTCAAACGATATGTTTTGTTTAGACGTTTTGGAAGAGTTTCTATCCCTTTTTTGGTGTGAGAATATAATCAGAAGCCTAGTTGTTCATTTTTAGGAGAGGGGGTTTGGTGAATGCTGCCGATAAAAGTCAAACAGCAAAATACCCATTAGAGAAACCTGTAACGGCTTTCTTCCTGGGAAGGAGAGGCGGACCAAAACGCAGCGTGGTTAGAGTTCATGTTCTTTAATAAGAGACTAACTACAAGACAATAAATGTGAAAACCGAACACAGTCTTATCTGGTGCATAGACACAAAGACAAGAAACAATCACCCACAAAACCCAACACAAAACAGGCTACCTAAATATGGTTCCCAATCAGAGACAATGACTAAAACCAGCCTCTGATTGAGAACCATATCAGGCCAAACATAGAAATAGACAAACCAGACACACAACATAGAATGCCCACCCAGCTCACGTCCTGACCAACACTAAAACAAGGAAAACACAAAAGAACTATGGTCAGAACATGACAAAACCACAATACTCATCAGCTCATGTTCTTACAGAAGGGACTCCTCTCACACCCAACACTGTCTTTGAAGTGCCAGATCTGGTCTCGGTTACAGAGGATCTATGTTATGTGTCGCCTGCTCCTCCTTAACCCATTGTTGTGGCCCTGGTAAGGTTTCGGTTCATTATAGAAAAATGATGCCCAGAGTGAGTTTTTGTGCCCCCAGTACAGTTGTTGATAACCATCATTGAATACGGTCGACTTGACCACATTGAAACCATTATAACTAGACGCTCGGATCTAATACTTTTTTGGAGTGATGAGTAAGTGTTGGTTTAGTAAGTATTGGTTTAGTAAATATTGGTTTAGGACTATTGATTCAGTAAGTATTGGTTTAGTAAGTATTAGTTTAGGAGTATTCGTTTAGTAAGTATTGGTTTAGGAATATTGGTTTAGTAAGTATTAGTTTAGTAAGTATTGGTTTAGTAGTATCAAATGTACTTTATGAGTGAGAGGGCAGGTAAGTGAGCGTTCTTGTTAGTAGTTTGGCGACTGAGGGAGTAGGGAAGGGAGTGTTTACGATGGGTAATTTGAGATGGTTTGGAGGCGAGGGGACTTTCAACCACACCAGAGTACTACGTCAGGGATTATATGTTTTTTGGAGGGAAAGCAGGCGGGCCTGATGAAGTGTGGTTTTGGTGGTGAAAAACCCTCCGACTGTATGGCTATGATGGTGACGTGTTGCCATGGCTATAGCCATGCGGGTGGATATAGTCAAGAAGACTGGCTTCGAGCCTTAGGCCTTAAATGTCCTATCCCTTTGTTATAGAATTATAACACGTTTTTTAATTCATTGCTTTTCAAAAAAGTTTTCTCATTGATGTATGTGTATGTACACTCTGGGAGTTGGAGGGGGGAGGACATTAAATCAATAGGGGTAAGGCAGGGATGGAAAGGAGTAGAAGCCTTGATTACTTGCAGATTTACACTCGTAAGGTCTTAGTGGCCAGCTTCTCTGGGAAGTGTCAGCAAAGTCAGAAGATGTTTTTCAACCTGAAACATTATGAAAGATCATTTCGGGGCTTAAACACTTTGGATAAGTGTGGTAATGGAGTGAATTAGAGTTACTTAGAGTTAATATCAGGCTAGAAAACAGATTCCTGTAAAAGACAGATACAGTAGTAGCGAATGGTTGATCAGTTTTATTTGATCAGGAGCTGTGCTACATTATTGATGCTGTTTGAGTTACGCTGCCGTAACACCTCAAGCCTCCCACTGTTGCAGTTACGTGAGGTAATTACTCACATCCAAAGAACACTTTGTCACAGAAAGGGAATCTTTTATGACTGGACTTTGTGTGTGATGGGATTGAAGGTGGACATAAGAAGGAGATGAAGAGAGTCCTGCTGTTATATGAAACAGGCTCGGTGGAAGAAAGTTCTTCTGACAAGGCCGCCAGTACATTATGTTTGGTTTCAAACTACGTGAGATGTTGATGTTCCTAAAGTTCACATCAGCCATGACGTTCACAGCTGAACGTTCTCCCTCCCACACAGAGACATGGCTGCCTGGCAGACCACTGCAGTGATACACGGGGTTATAGAGGTCATTCAGGGGAGGGTTCGGGAGAGTAGGTGGGTGGTTGTGGGATACATTATGTCTTCTCACTTTTAGGCCTTTTTAGTGATAGTATATATTATTTATAAGAAGCCCTGAAGCATTGCACATTTAGATGAATCCTGACCTGAATATTAACAGGTTTGAAACAGCTAGACAACCACATTCACTCCGGTATCACAAAGTTGTTTCTGATCTTCTGATCTGTTTCTGATCTTGTTCTAGATGTTTTAGTTTGTTCACACTATGGTTACTAAAACCCAACCACCACAAATTGGTCCCCTTCTGTACATTGCATATAATGTACACAATGAATATAATGCACAGTAGGAGTTCACAGACCCTTTCCTCATGGGCCCCAGGCTAGGCACACATGGGGAGGAGATGGGCTCGTTTATTTTGAGGAGATCTTTCCTCATGCCATTAAACCCCAGTGGTGCGTGATGATGGGCAAGGTCCCTGGTAGCCCTTGGCTGGCCCTTATACCCGCAGGGCGTGGCAGACCCACCCATCTGCCAAGACCGCCCTCCCACCACCTTCCCAGTACACACAACCTACACATCGATGTGTACGTTCAACAGTGGTAACCATGGACAACCGGGCCCTGTGATTGTCAACAGCGCACACAATTCCCTCCACGGTCAGTCATGTGACCAATATGTCCCAATCAAAGCGGTTGCTGGTCTCACTTAAAGGCCAAAGGGTGAAACGCATAATTGGATATAATAGACTAGATCCTTGTAGTCGAGCCATACAAGTGACTAGCTGATGCAGATGATGTCTGGTTAACCACAAACGTTACTCTTATCCTCTCCTAATAGATGCAAGCCATATACTGTAGAACTGCATGCAGATGCCTGGGGTTGAATTTCTACCACGTAGCATTTAAGCTCTCCTGTAAGCAATGCTCCCTGTTCTGGTATTGCATTACACATTGGATCTGGCACCCACTTTCTCCCCTTTAACTACAAGGTTGGACTTCAAATGAAAAACACACAGCATTTGGGGCGTAATTTAACACGAGAAGCGATCCAGAGATCACGTGCCGGTCCCCGCAGTGGCCCCCATTTCTCTCCCTTTGTAATCGATAGTTGTTCTGTATCGTCTTTCAGCGACAGTGGCTTTTTTCCTCGCTGAACGACCAAACACTTTCTCTCTCCGGGCTTGACAAAGCTTCATATTACTCTGTCTCTCTAGCTAGTGTCAGATCCTGGGCTGAGTGGAGCAGTGAGGAGGAGAGCCACGTGGGCTGTGAAACAGACCAGGTCACTAACAGGCCCCAAGAGCACATGTGTGACAGTATGTTGCCTTTTCTCGTGGCGTAGATGCTGTCATTAGTCTACGGTGCAAATGATAGGGTAGAGAGAGGGGACTCGACGCTCGCCTCTGCGGTTCCTGTGATCTGCGATATGTGAATATGGGAGGTTGGTGGTGGGTGGTGTGGGTGCGGGATTAGGAGCGCTGAAACAAATGCCTGCTGTTTGAGTCACGCTGCTCAATCACTGCAGAGGTAGCACAGATCTAGGATCAGCTAAGGCTCCCGAATTCAAGCGTTAACAATTAAAGATGCACTATGTAGAAATCGCTCCCCCATTTCCTGGTTGCTAAAATTCTAATAGTTTGCCTAATTTCTATTTAGGTGACAAAACAAGCAAGTCTAGTGTAGAGAATCATTATACCATCTAAACCGCTGTGAAATATCTTTTCCATTACCAAAAATATTGTATTTCCAGCTGTTTGAAGCTGGTGTACAAAATCGAAAATACAAGAGGTAAAAATGTAAGTTAAGAACGGGAAGCCTAGAAATAGCGCACATAGAACAGATCTACCGCTTCTTGTACTTGCTTTCAATGAGAATGACAGATCTATACCACTAATTTCTATGTACATTTGGTTGGGTCGCCCATACGTAAAACATACGCACGCATGACTGTAAGTCACTTTGGATAAAAGCATCAGCTTAATGGCAAATATTATTATTATTATTATTATACTGTATATTATACTGCAGGTTTAAACTCAGCCTTTGGCGAGGAGCCTAATGTACCCTTTTCAGTCATTTGTCTCTCTGAAGACAGAGTGGAGTATCTTATACGTACAGATCATTGAGGGAAGATTCTGCTTACGTGAGAGAGAAATATTTAGGCTACTCCTTGTATGGTGTGATACATGAAGATAAGCTCAGTGGCTTTCAGCAAGGAGGCAATATAACGCTCACCTACAGTTATTCCTCACGTTCGAAAAGACACAGAGGTCATGGAGTGGAAAATTAATTCCTGCAAAATAAATATAGTAGCGAATGGTTGATCAGTTTTATTTGATCAGGAGCTGTGCTACATTATTGATGCTGTTTGAGTTACGCTGCCGTAACACCTCAAGCCTCCCACTGTTGCAGTAACGTGAGGTAATTACTCACATCCAAAGAAGCTCCAGCTCTGGACGTAAAAATACAAGAAGAGGCAACCCTAAAAGATGGAGGAAAATGTGAATTATTCATTCACGTTTCCAAGTAGATTTTTATTTAGCCAAAAGAGTTAATGCAGCGAGACAATTCATTATATGTATATGCCTTCCAAGTGAACTCTGTTGAGTCACTCTGCTCAATCACTGCAGAGGTAGAAATTTCCCTTAAGTTGAGCACAGATCTAGGATCAGCCAAGGCTCCGCAAATTCAAGCGTTAACAATTAGAGATGCACTCCTCCATTTCCTGGTTGCTAAAATTCTAATAGTTGGCCAAATTTCTGTTTATGTGACTAAACAAGCAAGTCTTGTGTAGAGAATCATTGTACCATCTAAACTGCTGTGAAATATATTTCCCATAACCAAAACTGTAGTATGTTCAGCTGTTTGAAGCTGGTGCACAAAACCTCAAATAAAAGAGCCAAAAACTACACTTAAGAACGGGAAGCATAGAAATTGCGCACATAGAACATATATTCCACATCTTATACTTGCTTTCAATGAGAATGACAGATCTATAACACACCTTTCTATGTGCATTTGGTCAGGTCACCCTGACCAAATGCGCATTAATTCACGTTTCCTAGTAGCTTTTTATTTAGCCAAAAGAGTTAATGCAGTAAGGCAATTCATTCTATGTATACGCCTTCCAAGTGAACTCTGTTGATAACGGCTGTAGGTCATTATGCTTGTCACAGCTCTATCTGCCTCTAATGTCATTAGAAGAAGGATAAAATAACCAGCAACGCACCACAGACTACAGAGTGTTGCGGAACGCTAAACCACAATGTAATGAAACGTTTTATAGAGCTTTTTCTTCTTCTAGGTATTTGGAGGGGATATGAGAGAATGGTGAAGCGCCCCGGGCTTTAAACGACAGTCTAACGGTAGAACCAGCTGCTCTATGAAACCAATAGAGAAACCAATGGAGATTCATTAGGCCTGGTCCAAGCACTGAACCTCAACCATACATGGCTCCGGTCAGATCCAGTTCCACGCACGGGCAACTGAGCCCACCCTTCTCACCGCTCGTAAAAGACACAATTATTCTGTAATAAAGGCCTTTTTCAGGTCAGGAGAGAACTCGTTTTGGAATGCCTGGTGTGTGGGGAGAATGGGTTTGTGCTTTGCACATAGTTAAAACCGGAGAGGGTTGGACTAAGCGAGGTGGTGCTTTTGAGGTTTTGGGGGTCTGAGGGGGATCCAATGACGGCCTAATAGGAGACCTGGGTAGACATAGGTATCCTTACAGTGTGTAATGTATTGAAATGTAGAGAGGAGAAGGGCTGTAACCTCTATCAGTGAAGTGTGATGTGAGAGGAGAGAGGGCTGTAACCTCTATCAGTGAAGCATATGGTGAGAGGAGAGAGGGCTGTAACCTCTATCAGTTAGGTGTGATGTGAGAGGAGAGAGGGCTGTAACCTCTATCAGTGAAGCGTGATGTGAGAGGAGAGAGGGCTGTAACCTTTATCAGTGAAGTGTGGTGTGAGAGGAGAGAGGGCTGTAACCTCTATCAGTGAAGCATATGGTGAGAGGAGAGAGGGCTGTAACCTCTATCAGTGAAGTGTGATGTGAGAGGAGAAGGGCTGTAACCTCTATCAGTGAAGCATATGGTGAGAGGAGAGAGGGCTGTAACCTCTATCAGTGAAGTGTGGTGTGAGAGGAGAGAGGGCTGTAACCTCTATCAGTGAGGTGTGATGTGAGAGGAGAGAGGGCTGTAACCTCTATCAGTGAAGCGTGATGTGAGAGGAGAGAGGGCTGTAACCTCTATCAGTGAAGTGTGGTGTGAGAGGAGAGAGGGCTGTAACCTCTATCAGTGAAGCGTGATGTGAGAGGAGAGAGGGCTGTAACCTCTATCAGTGAAGTGTGGTGTGAGAGGAGAGAGGGCTGTAACCTCTATCAGTGAAGCATATGGTGAGAGGAGAGAGGGCTGTAACCTCTATCAGTGAAGTGTGATGTGAGAGGAGAGAGGGCTGTAACCTCTATCAGTGAAGTGTGATGTGTGTGTTTATGATCCCATCTTGCCCAGGTACAGTATATTGATATCATTGGCTCAGATAGAAAAGGGATCCCCTGCATGCACCCTTCAGTATTGTAGTGATTTGGCAGTACTAATTTAATCTCAGTTCGACTGGAGAAATATACTAAAGTAACCCAAGACCAGCACGGTTAGTAACCACAGATGAAATACACCAGCCAACGAACCCCAGAAAACAGTCATTCATGATCAAGCATTCTCTCCATTGTGTCTCCCAAACCCTGTTCAGCCCTATGGGATTTTGAATGGGTAGTAGCCACACCAGCTTACATTTCACCCCCCTATTAAAAGTGATTTACAGTGTGTTATCCCATCTTTAGGGATGGGATAGTCTTTCTCCCTGTTCCTGTTTCCTCCAGATAAGCCCCTGGTAACTGTGTTAGGGGCCGGAGGGCCACAGCTGACACCATACACTAGATCACACAGATAGGTCAAGTAAAGAGGGTCATGAAGCCAAAATAAAGCTGTCTGTTGTGAGATTCTGGATACTATTTGGGGAGCGATGACAGTGGTTATTTTATGAAGGGAGGGGACAGTGATTATAGATGATGAAGGGAGGTTAACATTCACCAACACCAGAACTGGGATCCACCGTTATGATTCATCGTTCTTTGTTTGATGTGAGGAGGTTTGCCTGCATTGTGTCACCTGCCCAACGTTCCCTCTAAGCTTCCCGAGAGTTGCATGTGGCCAGCTGTGCACATTTGTTCATATTCTTTGCTAGTTAGTGAGTTACTAGCCCAGTTATTTCTAGTAAATAGCTTTTTTTATGTCTTAAAGAGGCAGTGTTGTATTTTGAGACGGTCTTGAATAAGCTAAGTAGCCAATATGCAGAGGGTAGCATCATTTGTCTAATTCTCTGTAATAATGGTATGGGAATAATAATACCTTTTATTTTGTTAAGTGGTTTACTGCATCAAACAACACAACATTTTCATTCACATCCCCTTCTGAATGATAGTGGATAAACAGGTTCATGTCAAGTCCTGTATGTTTTTTTACAAAAGTCTCATGGAATGTAGACCTACATTGAACACCACACATTGGCTGCTACTGTAGGCTGAATGATAGAACAGCTATTTCCATGTTAAAATGTTATGGGATGTATTTTCTCCATTGTTTTTGACGGTAGACCACTCTGATAGGCCTACATTATGGTCAAATAGCCACAGTAGCCTACTTGGCCACTGTTAAAACTAACTTAAAGTGAGTTCAGCCTCAGTGTTCACAGCAAACGCTCGCGGAAGTTGCACAGAATTTTCGCCATGTTCAAGTTTACGCTCAGTAGACGTGAAATTTGCCCAGTGCAGAATTTTTTGGGGAGGCAGCATTGCATCTGCCCCATTCACAATTGTAATGTCCTCCTCCAAAATCATATCTAAGTTTTTCGGCTGATGCTATCACCAAACCCTATATTTTACAGAATGCATTCTGCTACAATGGGGAAACCTGCTCAGTGTGCAGTTCACTGATCTTCAACAGACTAACATAACTATCCATTAAGCGCTGCTCAGTACTGCACTCGTCATGGGTTCAGTGACATCAGCCACCACTTCCCCCTGGGTTAGCCCTAGTGATTCCCTGATCACTAGCCCTAGTGATTCCCTGATCACTAGCCCTAGTGATTCCCTGATCACTCGCCCTAGTGATTCCCTGATCACTAGCCCTAGTGATTCACTGATCACTAGCCCTGATTGGAGGGATGCTTTAACCGCTACGCTACCTGGGGATGATCAAGATAAGGGGATCTGATTTAGAAATAAACACACGTAGTTGCCGTGATACACACTGTGGTTGCCGTGACAGTCACGGTGAACCTGATTGCTCTGATAAATAGAATGACTCTGAATTGGATACTGGGGTGGTTTCCCTCAGATTGTCTCAGTCAAAACGGGCGGCGACGTTGTTCTCTCTCCCAGGCTACTGGGGATTGTAACGGTTTTCTAGGTGTGAAGGAGAGTCGGACCAAAATGTGGCGTGGCTATTGAGATTCATGTTTAATAAAACAACGTAAACACGAATCAATACAAAAACAATAAACGTAACGTGAAAACCGAAACAGCCTAAACTGGCGCAAACTAACACAAGACAGTTACAAGGACACTAAGGACAATCACCCACGAAACACTCAAAGAATATGGCTGCCTAAATATTGTTCCCAATCAGAGACAACGATAAACACCTGCCTCTGATTAAGAACCACTTCAGACAGCCATAGACTTAACTAGAACACCCCACTAAGCTACAATCCCAATACCAACACACCACATACAAAAACCCATGCCACACCCTGGCCTGACCAAATAAATGAAGATAATCACAAAATACTTCGACCAGGGCGTGACAGGGATGTCATTCATTTCACCTCTTCTTGATATTCATGGTGGGCGGCTATAGGCGAGGTATTATCGTGATCCACGATGACTGTAGTCATTGCTTTTTCTATATTTTATATGTCATGAACAGATTCAGCATCACAAACAGATACTGTATATCTCTGACGTCTTTGTTTTTCTGCACTGAATCTCCCTGAATTATACATTTCTACTGTTTGATAAGAACACAGGCAGTTGGTATTCAGAGGGTTGTTCTGTGTGTCTGCTTTTTGATAAGAAAATGTACAGCTTGAATAACAGCTCTGTTGTCCCGCTTTAAAAGAAATAGGCCGCTTTTGGTTTCAGTTTAGTGTTATGTTGGAGTGTGAAGCCGTAAATGTTGATTTGGTGGCTTTTTAAACCAGCCAATAAAGACAATATTAGGGGAAACACTGTTTTATACAAAGCAGATGCCAGATTACAATGCATCTCTTCCTTTTTGATAAAAACAGACACAGTTAAAGTTATAACACTCAGCTGATCGGTTTTGGCACGAGGCGGCACTAACTCAACACACCAAGCAGGTGAGGCTGGGTTTCAACCAAATCAGCAAAGATGCTTTCTCCCAGGCTGGCTCACTACTCATCACCGTGGAAACCCAGAGTACATCCGTTACCCGGGGGAGCAGCCGACTGAGGCCAGACGATTTAATCTACACTCAGTCTCCTCTCCTGTTTTTTCTGCATCAACAGCACTTATTGACCGTGTTATCTGCGGGAAAGACAAAACAGCCACGTGACATCCCTGCCATCTCCATTCAGAGAGAGGAAGGGGTTGGTGGTTTGCCGGTAATGACATGACCTTTCCCACTTTCTCTCCCACTCTCTGCCTTTGTCAGAAGGTTTTCTGGAGGCTTCATGGTGTTTCTGGTCAATAACATTGATCGTACCGTGCTGTGCTCACAGGGGAGTCGAGCTCAGAACAGGTTGATCTATTTCTGTTTCTGTGAAGTGTCCAATTCTTCTCTGATGCTTCTCTATCAGTGGTGCTATTAGTAGACCTAGCTGTGGGTTTTTCCACAGTGCCTTGACAAAACTGTGAATCGCATGTCTTAACCAAATAATACATAGGCCCACTTGCAAACAAACTGTCATTTGTAAAAAAGTCCTTCATAAATACACAACAATGTCTTCTCTGATTACTGTATTATGTAATGTCTAGTTGCCCCCATGGCCCATTTCAAAGGGAGTATTGTACAGTTTTACTACTCTATATGATGTGTTTTATGGTTTTATAATGCTATATTCCCAGAGCGTTTAAAACGGGGCCTATATTTTTGGAACACCCATTGATAGTTTGACAAACTCGGTTAATATTAAACCCCCCTGCGGGGATATAGATTCAACATCCATTACGCTGAGTTCTGACGCCGTAATAATTTATTAGTCTCAGGCTCTTTAATCAATTGCGCTTGGATGTGGTTTGGTGGCGTAATTTATGTTGTCGGGGCGACCACGTGCTGTGTTTAGAACTGTGTCTGAAAACATTACTAGCCGTCAAATCCTTTGTTCCTCCATCCTGGTTTCCTCATTCCTCTCAAAGCTCATTGGAGGCTGAGGTTCGAGGGCGGGACCTTTGATCCTCTCATCCAGTGAGCTTTGAGAGGAATGGAGGAAACAAGGATGGAGGAATCAAGGATTTGATGGCTAGTTAGGTTTTCTGACACAGCCTGTGTATGAAAACAAGAAAGTTTGGTTTGGGGTCGTGGCTCGACTGAGGCCCTGTCATGGCCGCCGCGATGCCCCTAATGTTGGAATGTTAGAAGTGGTCACAGCAAACACAAAGAGGATTTGATACAGGGCTGTATGGTCGATTACCGCAGCCTGCTGGGGAATTAAACGTGGTATGAGTGTGTCTGACCATAGAGTGCTGTACACGCTCAGTTGTGTTACTGTTGTTGATAACGACTGATTGACATGGATTGAATCAGGGGATTTTTGGAGCCAATCTGAATCACTCTATCTAAAAATACATCTACCTCCTCTCTTGAAATAGCAGTGTTTTAATTTGATTTCTGATGACACATCAATTGCGGTGGAACAAAAAGCGACTCCGTGAGAGGTTGAGACAAAACACTCCTTTGTTCTCTAGCTGTTCCCCTGGCTAAGCCCACAACACTCAGATCCTCCATCGAGAGCTCCATTTGTCATCAGAAATGACACTTTTCCCCGTCTCAACCCTCCGACACAGACCTAGACCTAGAAGACTTCTCTCAAAAGACAGGCCAGATATCGTAAATCTGTATATTATATATAAAACATGGACCGCTCTCCTTTAATCCCCTCATCTTGGTGAAGAAATGGCCTGTTACCGTACCATGCCTTCATGTCTCACACTGTGTAGAATGTGTTACTTTATAGTGGAACAAATGGCAGTCAGATGTGTGTTACATTACTGTTTGACTAATTCAAACCGTTTCAGATCATGATGTAGCGTAGGCTGTCCGTGCAGCGAGGGAAAAGGGATGTGATCCCTTGGCAAAGGACAGTGGACACAGCTGGGTCCAGGGAAGAGACGGCCAAGTGGTGATTCCACTCTATTCCACTCTGTGCAGGGGCCCCTCTAGTGCCCAGGAGAGGAGAAAAGAGGGGGAATACTGTTGTCATGGAAGCACTTCAGAAAATGATGAATTGAATCAAGCTGCCCTCTCTCTATTTCCCCTGCTCCTGACTCGCAGGGTTTTATTTTGTGCTGTGTGTGTGGAGTGTGTGTGTGCCATGTGTGTGTTTGTTTTGTGTGTGTGTGGGTGGGTGTGCTGGCTCGCTGTGTGTCTGCCTGTGTGTAAGTCTGCTTGTGTGTGTACGCACCTGTGTGTTTGTGTCTTGTCTGTTTTGTAACCATTGGTCATTGCTGGACACTGGACAGACACGATATAGGCATGAAGACACACAGTCTGGCTGTTACTCTGAGCTATTTCTATCAGCCACTGTCTCAGTTAGTCTCAGTTAGTTGGCCTCAATACTTCAAAGCCTCCAGACTGATTCAAAGGGGGTTTTCCATAATGTCGTTACTGCAGGTGCCAGTTTTATAGGTCACTGTGCCACCAGCTTTCCATAAGTGGGCCAACGGGATGGATGGATAGTGGGGAGGATAGAGAGAGGAGGAGGAGGGAGAGTAGGAGGAGAAAGGAGAAGAGGAGGGAGAGTAGGAGGAGGAGGAGGGAGAGGAGGAGGAGGGCTGGCACCTGGAGCCAGAGAGAACTACTACAGCACTACTGTATTATGGTGGTTGAAGAAATAGTAGTAGTATTGGTAGTAGTGTTGATAGTAGTGGTGATAGAAGTAGTAGTAGTAGTAGTGGTAGTATTGATGATAGTAGTGGTAGTAGTAGTAGTAGTAGTATTTTTGTTAGTTGTAGTAGTAGTTGTGGTAGTAGTAGTAATAGTATTTATAGTAGTATTGGTAGTTGTAGTAGTAGTATTGGTAGTATTGGTAGTTGTAGCAGTAGTAGCTGGTAGCAGTAGTAGTAGTAGTAGTAGTTGGGGTAGTAGTAGTAGTTGTGGTAGTAGTAGTAGTTGTGGTAGTAGTAGTAGTAGTAGTAGTAGTAGTAGTAGTAGTAGTATTGGTAGTTGTAGTAGTGTTGGTAGTTGTAGTAGTGTTGGTAGTAGTAGTATTGTTGGTAGTAGTAGTAGTAGTAGTAGCACTATCTAGTAGTAGTAGTAGCTGGTAGCAGTAGTAGCTGGTAGCAGTAGTAGTAGTAGTTGTGGTAGTAGTAGTTGTAGTAGTAGTAGTTGTGGTAGTAGTAGTAGTAGTAGTTGTGGTAGTAGTAGTAGTAGTAGTAGTGGTAGTAGTAGTAGTAGTTGTAGTAATAGTGGTATTGGTAGTTGTAGTAGTGGTATTGGTAGTTGTAGTAGTAGTATTGGTAGTAGTAGTAGCTGGTAGTAGTAGTTGTGGTAGTAGTAGTAGTTGTGGTGGTAGTAGTAGTAGTACTAGTAGCTGGTAGGAGTAGTTGTAGTAGTAGTAGTTGTGGTAGTAGTAGGATTAGTTGTGGTAGTAGTAGTAGTAATATGTGTGGTAGTAGTAGTAGTATTGGTAGTAGTATTGGTAGTAGCAGTAGCCGGTAGTAGTAGTAGTATTAGCTGGTAGTAGTAGTGGTGGTAGTAGTAGCTGGTAGTAGTAGTGGTAGTAGTAGTTGTGGTAGTAGTAGTAGTTGTGGTAGTAGTAGTTGTGGTAGTAGTAGTAGCAGTAGTAGTAGCAGTATCTGGTAGTAGTAGTAGTGGTAGCAGTAGCTGGTAGTAGTAGTAGTATTAGCTGGTAGTAGTAGCTGGTAGTAGTAGTAGTATTAGCTGGTAGTAGTAGCTGGTAGTAGTAGTAGTAGTAGTGGTAGTAGTAGTCATTGTGGTAGTAGGAGTATTTGTGGTAGCAGTAGTAGTTGTGGTAGTAGTAGTTTTGGTCATGGTTGTAGTAGTAGTAGCTGGTAGTAGTAATTCTAGTTGCAGTAGCAGTAGTTGTGTAGTAGTAGCAGTAGTAGCAGTAATAGTAGTAGTACTAGTAGTAGTAGTGGTGGTAGTAATACTAGTAGTTGTTGAGGTAGTAGCAGTAGTAGTAGTTGTGTAGTAGTAGCAGTAGCAGTAGTAGCAGTAGTAGTAGTATTAGTAGTAGTACTAGTAGTAGTAGTAGTAGTTGTTGTGGTAGTAGCAGTAGTAGCAGTAGCTGGATGTGCTAGATGGTAGTTGATAGTAATAGTGATTAGCTAGAGTTCTGGTAGTCATAGTGCTGGGTATCTAGCAGTAGCAATATTTGTGTCATCATGAAAATGGTGGAATCTTTCCCAGTAGATGGGACAATAGCAGGAGAAGCAGCAATAGGATGAGGTATCCTGACAGTGATTTATATGCTGAGCCCGTGGATGGGGAAACTGCAGTGTCAGTTTTTAATCAAGCCTCTTGTTTATTACAGGAAACAATCCTAATTAGCCAGCCAGAAACACATACTGTAATTAACTGTTCAGACTATATGAGAGCCACTCTGAGATGCTTAATTGGATCGAAACACTTCAGATTCCGCCTCATTGTTCTGTTTGTGAATTATACCCTCCATGTCATAGTGGGGGTATTACTCCTAGTAGGGTGAAGTTGCCCCTAGACGCTGATCTTTTTAACATTTTTCCTGCTGGTGGTTAAGGTTGGATTGGGGGAGGGGAAGCTCATCCTAGATCTGTACCTACAGTAAGGGTAACTTCCCCCCGGAGCATACTAGTGAACAAGAGGTTGTTTGGTGGCTGGATTCCATGGGTGGGTTCTGGGTTGGATCTATGGTGTTAAAGTTGGCAGGAGACTGCCTCGATCGGTGGCCATTTAAATTCAATTTGATCTGGATTTGAGTGGAGCCAAGTATTCCAGAAACCCCATAAAACTCACAGCAAACTGCCCATTTAGACGTTTCTCTAAACATAGAGGACAGGTCTAATACAGAGGCCCTGACATTTATAGGGTGAGGAGTCCTCTTAAGTAGATCCACATACACGGGTTATTAAGTGCACTTCTCTAGAGGCAAGTGGGGGGTTACAGCACTCGTTGAGTTGAGTATGAGCACCCTAGTGCTTTTATGATCAGGTTCTGTTAGACTGTCTAGGGGAGGGGATGGGGGCAGTTCCTGGTGGTCTTGGGGTGTTGGAGGGGTGCAGAGTGAGAGTAGGCTGTCAGCTTCAGTGTCTCACTTCAACCTGCTCTCCTTCAGACATCAGGATATGCATGACTTTTTAAAGTGTAATATGCCTCGTGGAGTGTTACACTATGTTTTAACACTCCTTACACTTGAGGAAATACTTAACAATGGATATCCCCACTGAAAGCTGTTCCTTTAGTTTTTGATGTGGAGGAGAGAGGAGGAGTTTGGTTAAGATAAAATATCCCATATTATATTAGGTCAGGGCCTGTAGTCTCAAAGTAGGAGTTCTGATCTAGGATCAGGTTTGCCTATTAGAAAATGATGAATAGGATGACATGGACAGGGACACCTGATCCTAGATCACCAATCCTAATTTGATATGCTTTAAGAATATGGGCCCTGACACCATCTTTACGTTTTTAAAGGGCACAATCAGCAGTTGAAACAATAACAAAGCATTCTCCAAGAACCAGCCTGTTTTGGTATAAAGCTGAGGGATGGGGCAGGAGAAATATAACCACTCTCAAATTCATAGACAGAGCTATGGACGCAAGGACTGACCATATATGATATAACAATTATAGTTTGAACCAATAAGAAGAAGAGCCCAGTTGGGCTAATTAAAATACAGTAAATCAGCTTTGTAGAGGAACAACTACCAGTTTACCTTTCTCAGGCATAAACTTTATTAAGACATCTTGGTTTAGGGGAAAGTGCAAATTATGCCATGAAGTCTAAGTGCCGTCACTGCTCTGAGTAACTTTCTCACCATCCAGAATATTTACAGATGCACTTATTGACTGTTTATCAAGGTAACTATGTGAGTGTTTATCAAGGTAACTTTCCCACCGTTCTAAAAATACATACTAGGCTATGTAAGCAGAGGACAGCACTGGGCAGACAGACAGACAGACAGAGACAGACAGGATTTGCAGGATTCTATGCTATTAGAAAGGAAACCACAGGCAGTCTCTCAGCGACCTCAGATACCCTGCCTGTCTCCCCTCCCATCAACAGCACAGCATCCATCATTCAAACTAGTGGTGAGAGTCTCATACAGAGAGCTGGAGTGGTGGTGGTTAGGGTCCAACAGGCTTTTCATCAGAGAGCTGCCATTTCTAACGGCACACATGGAATGAGACAGAGCTATGGACTGACCATATACAGTTGAAGTCAGAAGTTTACATACACCGTAGCCAAATATATTTGAACTCAGTTTTTCACAATTCCTGACATTTAATCCTTGTAAAAATAGAGAGAATGATTTATTTCAGCGTTTATTTCTTTCATCACATTCCCAGTGGGTCAGAAGTTTACATACAATCAATTAATATTTGGTAGGATTGCCTTTATTTTTTTTTACTTGGGTCAAACGTTTTGGGTAGCCTTCCACAAGCTTCCCACAATAAGTTGGTCAGGTTTGTAGGCCTCCTTGCTCGCACATGCTTTTTCAGTTCTGCCCAAAAATGTTCTATAGGATTGAGGTCAGGGCTTTGTGATGGCCACTCCAATACCTTGACTTTGTTGTCCTTAAGCCATTTTGCCACAACTTTGGAAGAATGCTTGGGGTCATTGTCCATTTGGAAGACGCATTTGCGACCAAGCTTTAACTTCCTGACATCTTGAGATGTTGCTTCAATATATCCACCTAATTTTTCACCTCATGATGCCATCTGTTTTGTGAAGTGCACCAGTCTCTCCTGCTGCCACCCCTGTGCTTCACGTTTGGGATGGTGTTCTTCGGCTTGCAAGCCTCCCCCTTTTTCCTCCAAACATAACGATGGTCAATATAGCCAAACAGTTCTATTTTTGTTATATCAGACCAGAGGACATTTCTCCATGTGCAGTTGCAAACCGTAGTCTGGCTTTTTTATGGTGGTTTTGGAGCAGTGACTTCTTCCTTGCTGAGTGGCCTTTCAGGTTATGTAGATATAGGACTTGTTTTACTGTGGATATAAATACTTTTGTACCTGTTTCCTCCAGCATCTTCACAAGGTCCTTTGCTGTTGTTCTGGGATTGATTTGCACTTTCCGCTCCAAAGTACGTGTCAGCGTTCTAGGTGAATGGATAAGGCGGAGTCAGGCGCAGGACACAGGTATGAGTAACAATGTTCCAACAAGGATAAACATAAATATCCAGAGCACATAAATGGCACCACTTGACAACGACAATCACGCACAAAACAGAAGGGGAAGCCAGAGGGTTAAATAAGGAACACTGATTATGGAATGGAAACCAGGTGTGTACAATAAAATGAAGACAAAACAAAACGAAAAGGAAACATGGATCGGTGGTGACTAGAAAGCCGGTGACGTCGACCGCCGAACGAACAAGGAGAGGGACCAACTTCGGTGGAAGTCGTGACAGTACGTTCATCCCTAGGAAACAGAACGTGTCTCCTTCCTGAGCGGTATGACGGCTGCGTGGTCCCATGGTGTTTATACTTGCATACTATTGTTTGTACACATGAACATGGAACCTTCAAGCATTTGGAAATTGCTCCCAAGGATGAACCAGACTTGTGGAGGTCTACAATTTTGTTTCTGAGGTCTTGGCTGATTTCTTTTGATTTTCCCATGATGTCAAGCAAAGAGGCACTGAATTTGAAGGTAGGCCTTGAATACCTGAAAATAAAAGAGAGCCGCACACTCTAGGAGCTCAGATGCAAAAATGTAATTACCAACATTTCGACAGCCAAGCTGTCTTCATCAGGCCTTGAATACCACAGGTACACCTCCAATTGACTCAAATGATGTCAATTAGCCTATCAGAAGCTTCTAAAGCCATGACATAATTTTCTGGAATTTTCCAAGCTGTTTAAAGGCACAGTCAACTTAGTGTATGTAAACGTCTGACCCACTGGAATTGTGATACAGTGAATTATAAGTGAAATAATCTGTCTGTAAACAATTGTTGGGAAGATTATTTGTGTCATGCTCAAAGTAGAAGTCCTAACCTACTTAGGACCAAAACTATAGTTTGTTAACAAGAACTTTGCGGAGTGGTTGAAAAATGAGTTTTAATGACTCCAACCCAAGTGTATGTAAACTTCCGACTCCAACTGTATGATATCAACATTATAGTTTGAACCATGTTTTGAGGCTTTAGTGTTTGTTTATATTTACTCTAATTACAAACATTGGCGTAAAGCAAGCTTATATTTTGGGTTCTGATGGGCTATGACAGTTAATCTAAGCTCTTTAAAAAAACTAAAATGAAGCATTTTAAAAAATCAATGCGTACACCATTAATTTATTCGACCAAAAATGAATATGGCAACTGCAGATTGGACAATCGAATGAATCCAGGGTTCTATAGGGTGTGAAGTTCTGCTCCCTAGTCCTTCATCCCAGTGCTGTATTCCACTGTGTATTCTATCTGGTTTTGCCTTTAGAGAACATATCCCAGGGGCATTACTTTATTAGCTATTGATTTCCTGTCCCCTCTTCTTCGTGTGGCTGAGGACTCCTCAGGACTGTTTATAGACATCATCAGTCACAGAGCGGACAAGCGGGAGGGTCCCGGACCCCTTTTAGCTGAGGTGGCACGGAGGACATGGCATTAGCCTATCATCCGGTCCCGTTTGGTTGGATGCAGCTGGCTAACGTAGCTGATCAATCAGGCTCTGTGGTGAAGATAATGGCAGCGGGATTGATCTGATGAAATATAGATGATGGACCCTCACTCTCACTTGTTGTCTTCACCAGAACAGACCTCCTACCAAAAATGTAACACTGGGAAAGTCACAAAACAGCCACTCTACACTGCTTTTGTTAGGCCTGTAGCAAGGAAATTAGCCACTCATTACTTTAACATGACACTCCCAAATGATAACTAAAACAAGTCTATTTTAGGACCACTTCATGTTCATGTCCAATTGTCATTTGAAAAGTGAAAGAATATTCAAAGACTGTGTCATAGTTTCATGCACTGTACTGTTTAATGGTCACGTACACCGGACAGTAGTACGGCGCCCCTGGAGCAAATTAGGGTTAAGTGCCTTGTCGGCACGGGCACAACGCTCTAACTGCTAGGCTACCTGCCGCCCTGGCAGGTGCCCTGTGCAGAGTCCTTGGCCCTGGCTGTGCTGTGGCCTTGCTGCTAATCAGGAAACATGTTTTACGGGACATGAAAGGAGCCCCCTCTGACAAAGAGGAGACATCCACTTCCTGGCGCCTTCCTCCAGCAGTGCTTCCTTTGAAGCAAAAAGCCATCCGGAAATACATAATTTCCTCCGGATTGGTTGTTGGAGATGGCAGCTTTAAAGCCCCTGTAATGGGTTGTAGTAGTGGGGAGGGACGTGGACAGAGAGGGATAATGAATGTTAGTCACCACTGCATCCAGTACTAAGGTGTTAGTGAGAACAGCTGGGCGGCAGTGATACTGATGAATAATGTGTTGTGGAGTCTTTTGATCGTACACATTAACATTATTGATATCATGGCTGTGACGATGATGTGAACAATCTGGAGGATGATATATACACAGAGTTGTACACAGTGTCCTGTGACACAGAAGGAGTTGTGTGTGTGTGTGTGCACGTCAGTTGAAGACAACTCAGAATTCAGAGTCAAGTCTTTTGTCTCGTTAGTTCTCCAAAATCCAAAGGCCGTTAGAAATTGCAGCTGTCTGATGAAAAGCCTGTTGGACCCTAATTACCACCACTCTAGCTCTCTGTATGAGACTCTCTCCACTAGACAGGCAGGGTTATCTGAGGTCGCTGAGAGACTGCCTGTGGTTTCCAGAATGGTGGGAAAGCCTGCAAATCCTGTCCTCTGCTTTCATAGCCTAGTATGTATATTTTTACCCCCTTTTCTCCCCAACTTCGTCTTGTCTCATCGGACTCGGGAGGCCCATCCAAGTCGCACTGCTTGAAACACATCTAACCCGGAAGCCAGCCGGGTTAGAAATGCATACTAGGGGCCTCCTGGGTGGCGCAGTGGTCTAAGGCACTGCATCACTAGCTGTGTAGTGCCTTAGACCACTGCGCCACTTTTCATGTATCTTTTAGAACAGTGGGAAAGTTACCTTGATAAACAGTCAATAAGTGGATCTGTAAATAGTCTGGATGGTGAGAAAATTACTCAGCAGTGACGGCACTTAGACTTCATGGCATCGTTTGCACTTTCCCCCCAAACAAAAATTTCTTTAAAGTTTATGCCTGAGAAAGGTTAACTGGTAGTTGTTCCTCTACAAAGTTGATTTGCTGTATTTTAATTAGCCCAGCTGGGCTCTTCTTATTGAATCAGCAAAGTTAGCTAATTAGCCCACCCATTCAAGATGATGCTTGGATATACAGTCGAGTGGGACAATGCAGAAGCTGGATGGCTATTTTCAGTCTACTGCATGGGAAAGATGTACACAGTACACCCTCATTCATTACCACATGTCAGGATGGAAATATAGATTAGGCTAGAATAATATAGGTTAGACTGTTACGCACGCCTCCATGAAGAGGGAACGCAACACCCTGCTACAACTCACTCTCCGTGAAGTGAAAGAGGTATGGACTGTAGGTGTGAGTAAGGATGACAAAAGGCAGAGAATTGTACCGTTTGCAAGGAATTTATTCCGTCACACGGTAAATTTGGGGGAAAGGGGCAGGACGGAACCAAAAGAAAGTAAATATCAAAACCCCCTCTCCTACCTACCCACTACTTACCTTAACACCACCTGGCGCGCTAACCAGAATACAGGGGATGGTCCGCCCAGGTCTTTCCTAGTGTGCCTAGACAGTGAATATACTACAGGTATATGTATGCCCACGGGCCTCTTGCCTAAACACTCCCTAGGTGCCTTCCCCTTCCCCCCTGGGAACAAATGAAACAGAATACAAACTTCACAACAAAACCTGAGAAAAAAACTCAGGACATTAAAGAAGCTCTGACAAAGCAACAAACACAGAACATACCAAAGCTGCTCCCAACAACAGCTAACATAGTACATACCAACTCTGTTAGCAACAACCAACATGATATAACCCTCACCCATCAACCTCCTCTCTCAGCAATCATCTTCCAGCAATCATCTTCCAGCAATCATCTTTCAGCAATCATCTTTCAGCAATCATCTTTCAGCAATCATCTTTCAGCAATCATCTTTCAGCAATCATCTTTCAGCAATGAACTCCCACTGAGAACAACCAACACAGTATATAACCCTCAGCCATCAGCCTCCTCTCTCAGCAATGCTCTTTCTCTCAGTTATGATCTTTTTGCAATGAATCTCTCTCCTGAACAGAACACTGGCTTTAATATAGCTTCAGAAGGAGTCTAATCCGATACAGATGTTACTTGACGAGGGGGCGGGGTAAGCTCCAATTAGCCATGGAGTCGACCAATCAGCTGCTTGGGGGATTTTAGGAAGCCATCCTGAAACACACACATAACAAACCACAACACAGAAACTGGGGACGTAACATAGACTAATATAGGTTAGACTAATATAGGTTAGACTAATATAGGTTAGACTAATGGTTTAAATATATAGACAATACAGTACATATCATTTGAATGACTGTTATTTAATTCCTGCAAGACTAGCTGAAATGTCAGCCTACAGCTAAAACACTGTCAAATGTGCAGTCCCCTGTCTTTCTCCCCACACATCAACTACACTATGCTATCTTTTGATTAGCATCCAAGACCAGTTTATCATTTAACATTCCATCCTTTGAGAAGACAAACAACCATGTGTCGGAGTTGGCCGCCAACACACAAATTAATTTCACATTTCACACAAACCAGGAAACCAGAGAGAGAGGCTGGACTAATCTAATAATCTAAAAATAAACCCATCCAAGTGCTCTTGGCCCTCAGAAAGTGGCTGCGCCCCAAAGGGCACTCTATTCCCTATAATAATTCAAATATAATATTTTGACCAGGGCCAATAGGGCTCTGGTTAAAAGAAGTGAACTATATGTGAAATAGGGTGCCATTTGTGATGCATTAATAATTGTGTCAATGTGCCTATATGGATTTCTCTACTGAGTGTTTATACCAGTGTGGGTCAGACTGTGGGAAAGTGTTATGGCATGACTGGAGAGGGTATTGTTCTGCCCACGTCTTGTTGACGTGAGATGTTTAGACACACCCACGCCTGGCCACTTCCTGACTTGTGGGTTATTAGATATATAAACACCACCAGAGTTACAGTATGATGTATGATGTAAGGGGATGATGATAAGGAAAGGAAGACTGTGAGAGAGTACAGAAACATACAACATGGAGAAGAAGGGGCAGGCGGAGAGAGAGAGAGAGAGAGAAGAGAGAGAGGATTGCAACCTAGATAATACATTCAAGCAATCTAATATGCTAGCTGGAGAGTGACTATGCTAATGTTGCTATGCTAATGGTGAAGATATGTGGGCTTTGTGTAAAGGGCTCTCAGTATTCTGCTGAGTGGCCAGCCAAAATAGATGTCTGAGAAGTAGGTGGTACTCTGTGGCAGCCCCATCAATCAAAGGCCTCCATCTGCCCTCTTCTCTCTGCTGTGTGTGTTTGTGTGTGTGTTTGCGTGCGTATGTGTGCTTGCGTGTGTGTGTATGTTTTGCACGTGTGTGTGCGTGCGTGAGTTGATACCCCCCTCACCCCCACACATATGACGACTGTGTCGGACACATGCACATACCAAACCGCAGACCAGACAGCCAGTGAAGCAGTCTGGATCAGGGCTTTGCCAGACAAGTCTTTTCCAGTAGGCTAGGCAACAATGGCCTCCCTCCCAACAGCCTCAGTCCAGTCTGTCTGTCAACCCGGGTGAAGAGACAACAGGGTTCTTCTTTAGCAAGCTGGGTCATTCACTTGGCTTAGCCTGTGCCTCTGTACTTGCCATTAAGACTTAGTGCTCGTGTTTGGAATACATATTCTGCTGCTTCAACTTTAAAATGCCACTGTGCCCGTGTTTTATGTGTGTGCCTATGCACAAGTCACAACTAGGAATAAGGAATGTCACACACACACACATACATACAGATTTACCCCCCCCCCCCCTACACACACACACACACACAATTCCGCCCACCATTCCGCACACTATCACCACCCTACCCCAGTCGAGTCCAGAGAGCTTTAATCAGATTATAGGTTGACCTCTGCCCTCTGGGCAACGTCCCTAAAACACTGAGGGTCTATAATCACTCTCTAATCCTGTTAGGATTGGTTTAACTCAGAGAGAGGTGATATGGCCCCTGCGACTTGAGTTTGGGCCAGTCCACCAAGGCAGAACCAAAGGAGAAATCCATCAGTTAACTCAAGTAACTTCAAAGATCTATTGAATTAAAAGGGCTTTTGCCATTGAGGCCGAAGCATGCGTGTAGAGCTGATTGACATTTTAACTGTAGTGGATGGACAGACCTCTTTATTCAATGGATTGAAGAGGTGCATCTCTGCCATGTGTTTTATTGGAGACTGGATAGATGGTTGTTGTGGGGGTGTAGAATAGAGAGATGGTTGTTGTCGGGGTGTAGAATAGATTGTTGTTGTGGGGGTGTAAAATAGAGAGATGGTTGTTGTCGGGGTGTAAAAGAGGTAGATGGTTGTTGTGGGTTGTACAATAGATAGATGGTTCAGACAGGCTTTATCATCCGTTCAGCAGGGAGGCTGCTCATTTTAATGTGTAAAGCCATAGCTGTTTATTGCCCAATCCCTATATACACCGAGTATACAAAACATGATGAACACCAGCTTTTTCAATGACATAGACTGACCAGGTGAATCCAGGTGAAAGCTATGATCCCTTATTGATGTCACTTGTTAAATCCACTTCAATCAGTGTAGATGATGTGGAGGAGACAGGTTAAAGAAGGATTTTTAAGCCTGGAGACAATTGATTCATGGATTGTGAATGTGTGCCATTCAGAGGGTGAAATATTTAAGTGTCTTTGAACGGGGTATGGTAGTAGGTGCCAGGCGCACCGGTTTGTGTCAAGAACTGCAACACGGCTGGGTTTTTCACACTCAACAGTTTCTTGTGTGTATCAAGAATGGTCCACCACCCAAAAGACATCCAGCCAACTTGACACAACTGTGGGAAGCATTGGAGTCAACATGGACCAGCATCCCTGTGGAACGCTTTCAGCCCCTTGTAGAGTCCATGCCCCCATGAATTGAGTCTGTTCTGAGGGCAAAACGGGGAGGGGTGCAACTCAATATTAGGAAGGTCTTCCTAATGTTTTGCCCACTCAGTGTACTCTCCCACTCAAGCACAAAGCCTGGGAAACAAATCACATAGGGATGATAATGGTGTGGAGGTAGATTTTTATCAGTTGTTACATATGGAAGCTTCACTCATTAATGTGGGAAGCTCTTTATTACTTTACCAATACACACACACACACACACACACACACACACACACACACACACACACACACACACACACACACACACACACACACACACACACACACACACACACACACACACACACATGCACAAACACAGAGATGGGAGTTATTTCCCTTTGGCTCTGTGATTAGCATAGTGTGAATAGGCTGTCTGTCCACCTCAGCTCTATCTATGTGGTTAATTAGCTGGCCTTGTTTGCCATAAGGGGAGAGAAATCTAATAGAGTTGGACAGATGGCGGTATTCTAAAGCTTGATGTTGGGACTTTGTGGCCAGGCTGGAATTAATATACCAGACAGACAGACAAACAGACAGACAGACAGACAGACAGACAGACAGACAGACAGACAGACAGACAGACAGAGAGCATAAGAATTATCCTATAGTTGTTCAGCAAATCAGCAATCTGTTCGCTAGTTCACCACTCAACCTGTGTTGATTTACAGTTTGGTCCAATCAGAGTGCCGCGTGTGAGTTTCACTAGCTAATCTGTTGCAGGTTTTTTTGCAAGCGTGATGCTGTGGCTACTGCCTCTGTGGCTACTGCCTCTGTGGCTACTGCCTCTGTGGCTACTGCCTCTGTGGCTACTGCCTCTGTGGCTACTGCCTCTGTGGCTACTGCCTCTGTGGCTACTGCCTCTGCCTCTAATCCACGTAGACTCTGTGCCACAAAATGAGTGACAAAACATTACAAAACTTGGCCAGATAATTTCAAGTCATCAGTCTCAAGTCAAAGTCGAGTCCCGAGTCTTGAAGCTCCAAGTCTAAGTCAAGCCTGAAGTTATTTTATTTTCTATCAAGTCGAGTCTCAAGTCATCAAATTTGTGCCTGGAGTCAGACTCGAGTCCAAGTCATGTGACTCTATACCACAACTCTGCTCTGTACACATTGGGATTCATCAGTGGTCCATGTGCAGGACAATACACTCTGTAGACATTCAGGCTGGCCGGAGGACCAAATATTTACAGAAGGCTGGAGTGGAGTGTTTAGCAACGAGATATTGATGAATGTCCCCTGTTTGTTTTATGGGGACATAAAGAGGAACGTACACTAAAGGCTAATCCATCCCCAGATCTAAACACAGCAGGTGTGTCGGGGTCGTTGGGGTTGATGCGTGTACTTGTGTGTTTGTGTGCATTTGTGAGCACACTTTCATATGTGTGCATGTGAGGGTAACCATATATGTGTGTGTGTATGTGTGGGTGTGTTTACTTTAACTAGATAGCAGAGTGTCTCCCCTCTCTCCAGTCTGGCTGGGTCAGCATGTTTACCTCGGTCTGGAGTCTTAACTTAATCACTACAGCCTTACACCTCGATCACACCGACAGCAGCATGACATTTTTGTACAGCAGAAGTACATTCATTTCCAATGGAGCGCTGCGTTTTCCCTGCAGCATTGTGTTACAGAGGCAGTTGCAGTGCGTTCTGTGTTCTGTGTGGTGTATACCTCTGATTGATCAAATGTGTGCATCAAACTGCATGCGTAGACTTGACAGAAATAGTAGCAAAAGGTGAATGTTGACAGGCGTGGACCTGATCCTAGATCAGCACTCCTACTCTGAGATGCTTTGTGAATGTGGGTCCATGTCTAATACACACTGCTGGCTCAGTCCACATCACAGCAATCAACACTGGCACTAAATCCGAGCCTCTCTCAGTCTCACCACAGCTTTCTCCTTCAGTTCAGCAATCAAAACTTCCTCTAATTCATTCATAAGACAAATAATACCAGATTTGCTGATGAGTGATGATGTTCATTAGTATGTTATGAATGGCTGGCTAAACTGGTGTGGATGTTTCATTAGTGTACTATAAATCAAATGGTTCATTAGTATACTATAGATCAAATGGTTCATTTCTCCCTCACCACTTTGTGTCTGTGCTGACCTCAGAGCTCAGTGCAGCCTGTCGTCGCGTGAGGCAGAGAGGGAGAATGCCTCAGTTTCCCAGGATTGTTTTGTCAATGGGAAAAACAAGCGTCAGTTTCTCAGGCTCTGCACTGCTGAGAGACGGACGGGGCTGGGAGAGGGAGGAAGACGGAATACTGCCAATTCCTAAGTATTCCCTGCTCCACATCATCTTATCTCATCACTCAGTTTGTACAGGATTCATCTCGGACCATACTAGTGTATCTTTACTACCTGTCTTTCCACAGGTTAATTCATATTAATACCGTATTTGTTCTACCCTATATTTTTGTGCCAACGTTACTGTGTGTGTGTGTTTGGGTCTTGCATTAAGTAGTACACTAACAAGCTCCAGTGTAGCCACCCTTTAACCTCCCCTGAGTCTTGGTCCGTCTACGTCTCAATCCTCACCGGAGATAAATCATTAAAATATTTAAATCAGAACCCCTACTTCCCCCACTTCCGCTCTTCTCTCCCCATTTCTGCTGGCTGTAAGGGTCTGGACAGGAGCTATAGGGATCCGTCGCAAATGAGACCCTATTCCCTACATAGTGCACTGCTTTTGAACAGAGACCCTGGTCATTTGGGATGCTGCCTAGATATTGAAGGGGGAGAGTGACAGTAGTGCTGACTGGCTGTGCTGATGGCTTCATTGTCCCTGTCTCTGAAGTGGGAAAGAGTGGTCTCCCGGAGCGACTGACTTAGAGAGGGCTCTTTTGTATTCTACTGTCGTACGTGAGGAGGGGGGGGGGGGGGGGGGCACTCTCTCAGGCTGACGGGCACTCTCTCCCCTCAATTTAAAATCCCCAAATATAAAAGGGGTGTTCTTTTGAAAAAATGTATCCTTTTTTTATTGAGTTAATTTTATGGAAGTGAGGATACAGGAGTGATGGGTTGTGGGTAAGTACAGAGGAGAGGAGGAGAGAAGGGGGTAGCCTAGATGGTGAATGGGTGTGATTAACAAAGGTACACAGAGTTCCAACCGTCTAAAACATGATGTGTGTGCAGCTGGAGGAGAGAAGGAGAGAAAGGGAGAAAATACAGACTAACCCACTGCCATGGGGATGAACTAACACATCAGAGCTCTCTCTCTCTCTGTCTGTCTCTCTCTCTCTACTGTTACGTCTCTCTGGATCTCTCGCTCTAGACATTTCACTCTCTCTCCCATCATTCTCCTTTCTCCACATCTTATCATGTCACTTTCCCTCATTCTCTCTCATCTCGCTTTCTCCTGCTGTCTTTCCTGACCCCTCTCTCTCTATTTCTCTCTCTCTCTCTCTCTCTCGCTCTCTCTTTCTCTCTCTCTCATTCTAATTCATCTAGTCCTTGTGCTGGCACCGAGTCCTAATCTCCTCACAAAGGAAGTCCTGAGCTGCGCCCGGTCCAATCTCTTTTACTCAAACACAATGTTTGACTGGCGCTTGAGAAAAACGGAGCCCCCCAAGTCAAACAAACCGTGAGACAGAGAGGGTCGCCACTGGATCAAAATGAACCCAACATAATAAGTACACACATATATGGACATGGTGTCACACACACACACACGGACATTGTCACACACACAGTCACACACACACAGTCACACACACACACACACACACACACACACACACACACACACACACACACACACACACACACACACACACACACACACACACACACACACCTAGTGATATATCAGGTTCAGACTCTGTTGTTCTGTGATAAGGGAACAGAGTATCTGGAACATCAACACTAATTGCCACGTCTGTCATAGCAACTATGGTGAACAAGTGGTGGCCCTCTCCTCCATCACACTAATAGTCAGGACTCTACATATTAGACTACTGCAGTAAAGACCAGTGTCTTCTTAGGTTTATAGTGTCCCATTTTTAACATACGTCTTATCTAATCCCCAAAAACTGACTGTTAGTTTGTGTGTACTGACAGTATACATTATGCCACGTTTTTAATGCATTTAGCTTAGATGAAGCAATGTATACAAACACTTATTTTACTCTCCAAATAAGACATGTATTTCACATCAGACACCACCACTATCTAAGGCTATCACTGATACAGCTAAAGGTTCCATGTGTGTCCCCAGAAGGCCAAATGGTTGTGATCTGTGGTAGATAGACTGTGTTGATTGAGCTAGCTGCAGTATGGTCTGTGGTAGATAGACTGTGTTGATTGGGCCTGCTACAGTATGGTCTGTGGTATATAGACTGTGTTGATTGAGCTAGCTGCAGTATGGTCTGTGGTAGATAGACTGTGTTGATTGAGCCTTCTACCGTATGGTCTGTGGTATATAGACTGTGTTGATTGAGCTAGCTGCAGTATGGTCTGTGGTAGATAGACTGTGTTGATTGAGCTAGCTGCAGTATGGTCTGTGGTATATAGACTGTGTTGATTAAGCTAGCTACAGTATGGTCTGTGGTATATAGACTGTGTTGATTGGGCCTTCTACAGTATGGTCTGTGGTATATAGACTGTGTTGATTAAGCTAGCTGCAGTATGGTCTGTGGTAGATAGACTGTGTTGATTGAGCCTTCTACCGTATGGTCTGTGGTATATAGACTGTGTTGATTGAGCTAGCTGCAGTATGGTCTGTGGTAGATATACTGTGTTGATTGAGCCTTCTACAGTATGGTCTGTGGTAGATATACTGTGTTGATTGAGCCTTCTACAGTATGGTCTGTGGTATATAGACTGTGTTGATTGAGCCTTCTACCGTATGGCCTGTGGTAGATAGACTGTGTTGATTGGGCCTGCTACAGTATGGTCTGTGGTATATAGACTGTGTTGATTGAGCCTTCTACCGTATGGTCTGTGGTAGATAGACTGTGTTGATTGAGCTAGCTACAGTATGGTCTGTGGTATATAGACTGTGTTGATTGAGCCTTCTACCGTATGGTCTGTGGTATATAGACTGTGTTGATTGAGCTAGCTGCAGTATGGTCTGTGGTATATAGACTGTGTTGATTGGGCCTGCTACAGTATGGTCTGTGGTAGATAGACTGTGTTGATTGAGCTAGCTGCAGTATGGTCTGTGGTATATAGACTGTGTTGATTGAGCTAGCTACAGTATGGTCTGTGGTAGATATACTGTGTTGATTGAGCCTTCTACAGTATGGTCTGTGGTATATAGACTGTGTTGATTGAGCTAGCTACAGTATGGTCTGTGGTATATAGACTGTGTTGATTGAGCTAGCTACAGTATGGTCTGTGGTAGATAGACTGTGTTGATTGGGCCTGCTACAGTATGGTCTGTGGTAGATAGACTGTGTTGATTGAGCCTTCTACAGTATGGTCTGTGGTATATAGACTGTGTTGATTGAGCTAGCTGCAGTATGGTCTGTGGTAGATAGACTGTGTTGATTGAGCCTTCTACCGTATGGTCTGTGGTATATAGACTGTGTTGATTGAGCTAGCTACAGTATGGTCTGTGGTATATAGACTGTGTTGATTGAGCTAGCTACAGTATGGTCTGTGGTAGATAGACTGTGTTGATTGGGCCTGCTACAGTATGGTCTGTGGTAGATAGACTGTGTTGATTGAGCCTTCTACAGTATGGTCTGTGGTATATAGACTGTGTTGATTGAGCTAGCTGCAGTATGGTCTGTGGTAGATAGACTGTGTTGATTGAGCCTTCTACCGTATGGTCTGTGGTATATAGACTGTGTTGATTGAGCTAGCTGCAGTATGGTCTGTGGTATATAGACTGTGTTGATTAAGCTAGCTACAGTATGGTCTGTGGTAGATAGACTGTGTTGATTGAGCCTTCTACAGTATGGTCTGTGGTATATAGACTGTGTTGATTGAGCCTTCTACCGTATGGTCTGTGGTAGATAGACTGTGTTGATTGAGCTAGCTGCAGTATGGTCTGTGGTATATAGACTGTGTTGATTAAGCTAGCTACAGTATGGTCTGTGGTAGATAGACTGTGTTGATTGAGCCTTCTACAGTATGGTCTGTGGTAGATAGACTGTGTTGATTGAGCCTTCTACCGTATGGTCTGTGGTAGATAGACTGTGTTGATTGAGCTAGCTGCAGTATGGTCTGTGGTAGATAGACTGTGTTGATTGGGCCTGCTACAGTATGGTCTGTGGTATATAGACTGTGTTGATTGAGCCTTCTACCGTATGGTCTGTGGTAGATAGACTGTGTTGATTGAGCTAGCTGCAGTATGGTCTGTGGTAGATAGACTGTGTTGATTGAGCCTTCTACCGTATGGTCTGTGGTAGATAGACTGTGTTGATTGAGCTAGCTGCAGTATGGTCTGTGGTAGATAGACTGTGTTGATTGAGCTAGCTGCAGTATGGTCTGTGGTAGATAGACTGTGTTGATTGAGCTAGCTGCAGTATGGTCTGTGGTATATAGACTGTGTTGATTGGGCCTTCTACAGTATGGTCTGTGGTAGATAGACTGTGTTGATTGGGCCTTCTACAGTATGGTCTGTGGTAGATAGACTGTGTTGATTGAGCTAGCTACAGTATGGTCTGTGGTAGATAGACTGTGTTGATTGGGCCTTCTACAGTATGGTCTGTGGTATATAGACTGTGTTGATTAAGCTAGCTACAGTATGGTCTGTGGTAGATAGACTGTGTTGATTAAGCTAGCTACAGTATGGTCTGTGGTAGATAGACTGTGTTGATTGAGCCTTCTACCGTATGGTCTGTGGTAGATAGACTGTGTTGATTGGGCCTGCTACAGTATGGTCTGTGGTATATAGACTGTGTTGATTAAGCTAGCTACAGTATGGTCTGTGGTAGATAGACTGTGTTGATTGAGCTAGCTGCAGTATGGTCTGTGGTATATAGACTGTGTTGATTGGGCCTTCTACCGTATGGTCTGTGGTAGATAGACTGTGTTGATTGAGCTAGCTGCAGTATGGTCTGTGGTATATAGACTGTGTTGATTGGGCCTTCTACCGTATGGTCTGTGGTAGATAGACTGTGTTGATTGAGCCTTCTACAGTATGGTCTGTGGTATATAGACTGTGTTGATTGAGCTAGCTGCAGTATGGTCTGTGGTAGATAGACTGTGTTGATTGAGCCTTCTACAGTATGGTCTGTGGTATATAGACTGTGTTGATTGAGCTAGCTGCAGTATGGTCTGTGGTATATAGACTGTGTTGATTGGGCCTTCTACCGTATGGTCTGTGGTAGATAGACTGTGTTGATTGAGCCTTCTACCGTATGGTCTGTGGTATATAGACTGTGTTGATTGAGCTAGCTGCAGTATGGTCTGTGGTAGATAGACTGTGTTGATTGGGCCTGCTACAGTATGGTCTGTGGTATATAGACTGTGTTGATTGAGCTAGCTGCAGTATGGTCTGTGGTAGATAGACTGTGTTGATTGAGCCTTCTACAGTATGGTCTGTGGTATATAGACTGTGTTGATTGAGCTAGCTGCAGTATGGTCTGTGGTAGATAGACTGTGTTGATTGAGCTAGCTGCAGTATGGTCTGTGGTATATAGACTGTGTTGATTAAGCTAGCTACAGTATGGTCTGTGGTAGATAGACTGTGTTGATTGAGCTAGCTGCAGTATGGTCTGTGGTAGATAGACTGTGTTGATTGAGCTAGCTGCAGTATATGGTTCATGTCCTGCATTTCACAAGTCTTTGACTGACTCTTCCAGGAAGCTGTTGTGTTAGAGGAGTCATTTATCATGCAGAGTTTGATATCTCTGGGGTGAATCATCTCGTTTGTCACAGTCTGTTAGTGTACATGTGTTCCCCTTAATTATGTGTTAATTGTGAGATAGTGGAGAGGCCTCAGGGGCCAATAATCACCTGACAAAGTGTGTGTGTGTGTTCACACCATGCTCCATCCATCACAGTTATTATCACATCAAGGTTCATCTGCGCCATTCTCTCACGGTCGCTACATCAATGACTACCACTTTATCTCTCTCTCTGACTGAAAACCCCTGTTCATCTAGATGGTATCCAAACTGACACTGATCCTCCTCTTTCTCTCTCTTTCTCTCTCTCTCTCCGACAGCCGTGCGATCAAGACCAACCAGGACCTTCTCCCCGAGATCCCGTGGACCAACGTCCTGTATGATGACTTCTGGGGCACCCTGCTCACCCACAGCGGCAGCCACAAGTCTTTCCGACCCCTCTGCACCCTCTCTTTCCGCCTCAACCACGCCCTGGGCGGCCTGCGCCCCTGGGGCTACCACCTGGTCAACATGGGCCTCCACGGGGCTGTCACAGGCCTTTTCACTGCCCTCTGTCGCCCCCTCCTGGGGGGAGGTCCGTGGAGTCTTCTGGTGGGGCTCCTCTTCGCCTCCCACCCGGTGCATACGGAAGCCGTGGCGGGGGTGGTGGGGAGGGCCGACGTCGGTGCGGCACTGCTGTTCCTCTTGTCTCTTCTCTGTTACACAAGGCACTGCGGGCTCCGCTCGGCCTACACGGCCTCTTCTAGGGACTGTCAGACCAGGGGCTGTGGTAGACTCCGAGCCTGGACGTGGATGTGGCTGCTGGGGAGCCTGGTCTGCGCAGCGTCCAGCATGCTGTGGAAGGAGCAGGGAGTCACGGTGCTGGCCGTATCAGCGGCTTACGACCTCTTTGTGTTCCAGCGGCTCCGGTTCCGCCAGGCGGTGGTCGTGCTCCTGGGGAAGGTAAACAACATTGCCCTCTGTTTACAAAGTGCCACTCCTCTTTGTGTCTCTGCGTGTATCCAATTTCCTCTTCCCCCTGCGGAGGGGAAACCTCAGCCGACCACAAATGGTTCCTGTGTGTGTATACAATTCAGATTGTTTATGGGGAAGTCGTGTGTGTGTGTGTTTGTTTTTCATTAAGAGTGTAATTTGAAAGCATTTATCCTACCACTACCATGCGCACAGCTGAGGAATGAAAAATAAGTGAGTTTTTTCTTCCTCTAAATGGAAATCAAATATATACAGAGGAGGAAATGAGGGACAGAATCCAACAGTTTTGTCAGTTTCCACCGAGTCCTCCTCACTGAGGTAAACAGTTACACTGAAACATGCGTCTGGTTCAGAATCTTTCCCCGATGACGTCTGTCTGTGTAAGCTTGTGTGTGTGTGTGTGTGTGTGTGCTCCTGTGAGCTTTCTACGTGTGTGTGTGTGTGTGTGTGTGTGTGTGTGTGTGTGTGTGTTCCTGTGAGCTCACACACACACACACACACACACACACACACACACACACACACACACACACACACACACACACACACTCACACAGAGACACATAAACAGACATACAGATACACAGACAGACACACACACTCACACAGAGACACATAAACAGACATACAGATACACAGACAGACACACATACACACACTGCCTATTCTCTGTGAGAAAACACCCATCTAGAGCTGCTACATACAGGATGAGGACAGGCAGGGTGCATGAAAGACACAGTGACATACTGTATCTCACACAGGCACTCCTGCTCTCAGATCTATATAGCAGCCCTTGTAAAAACATCATGATAGGAGAATAAAGATTATCCTTGAGGTTTTACTGGGCAAGGACAGTCTGGTCCGTGTGTGTGTGTGTGTGTGTGTGTGTGTGTGTGTGTGTGTGTGTGTGTGTGTGTGTGTGTGTGTGTGTGTGTGTGTGTGTGTGTGTGACTGTGTGTGTGTGAGCGAGAGAGAGAGAGTGTTACCTTGTAACTCTGTGTAAGTGTGCTTACACACCCTGTGCTCTGATGCAGCTTTGCTGTAGTCCTCTTTGGCAGCTTGCTATCCTAAAGCTGTTATTAGGGGATTTTAGTGAGAGGCCCAGAGGATCAGAGTGAGGGAGGGAGGCAGCGTGAAGTCTCTCTGCTCAGCAGGAATGATCTGGTTGTGTATTCACAGCCAGTGGACCCTAGCAGAGAAACAGATGTACTTTAGCATCTGTCCTCAATTAAGACTGATACGATGGCATCTATCTACAACCCTTAAGGTTTTAGAGGAGACACACACATACATATATACACATACATATATACACACACTCACACACATACACTCACACACAGTACCCTCCTCCCCCTCTGGCCACATTCCTTGTTAATCTATTCAATAGTGCAGCAGGTATTTTCAACAGACAGTACCCTCCTCCCCTTACCCTTATACACAATGGACCTGGCCAGTCTCCCAGATCCAGCTGACAGATCCTGGTGCCAACCCCGCACCTCCTATTTCGCCTCCTGCCAGCACATCTGGCACATTTATCACCCTCGCCTCCTTGCCGTGCCCTCCTCTTCCTCCTCTCCCTCTCACCCCAGTCCTCCTCTCCCATGGCACCCCAGTCCTCCTCTACCATGGCACCCCAGTCCTCCTCTCCCATGGCACCCCGTCCTCCTCTACCATGGCACCCCAGTCCTCCTCTCCCATGGCACCCCAGTCATCCTCTCCCATGGCACCCCAGTCCTCCTCTCCCATGGCACCACAGTCCTCCTCTACCATGGCACCTCTGTCCTCCTCTACCATGGCACCCCAGTCCTCCTCTCCCATGGCACCCCAGTCCTCCTCTCCCATGGCACCCCAGTCATCCTCTCCCATGGCACCCCAGTCCTCCTCTCCCATGGCACCACAGTCCTCCTCTACCATGGCACCCCAGGCCTCCTCTCCCATGGCACCCCTGTCCTCCTCTCCCATGGCACCCCAGTCTTCCTCTCCCATGGCACCCCAGTCCTCCTCACCCATGGCCCCCCAGCCCGCCTCCTAATCTCTCAGATGCCGGGGCTGCGACCACGAGGCTATTGCTTGCCGATTACGACCCCAGACACCTCAAAAACAAATGTGTGGGAACACAGAGAGAGAGAGAGAGAGGAAGAGAGAGAGAGAGGTATAGGAAGGAAACTATGCTCTCACTTCCCCTCTTTTATCTGTGTCTCTCCACTCATTCTCACCCGCTGTGCCAGGAGAGCCCCTCACCTCTTTGTCTGCCCAGTCAGTGTGGTTTTACTGTGATGGCAGAATAACAATAATTCACTTCTGTTATTGCATCATATTGGGCAGTGAGACACTGCATTCCCATTCTATGTTAGCATTTGCTTAGCTATTTCCAAAGATTTCCTGACTATTTTAACTGATTGTGTTATTTACTCTGCAGTGAGATGAAAGGGAGGGGGAGGTAAAACCCACCCTTTCTTATTACCTGACTTATTAGTGACTCTCAGGAGTGAGGGTTGTGAACGATTTTGCCGGTGCTCCATTTCTCATCCTATTAGTTCTGTAATCAGACTGAAATGAAAGAGGTAGAGGGGCCTTGGGGATAGAGAGTGAGAGCGAGAGAGAGAGTGAGAGACAGAGAGAGCGAGAGAGAGAGCGAGAGAGAGAGACAGAGACACAGAGAGAGGGCGAGAGAGAGACAGAGAGAGAGACAGAGAGAGAGAGAGAGAGACAGAGAGAGAGAGAGAGACTGAGACACACACAGAGAGAGAGAGAGAGACAGAGAGAGAGAGAGAGACAGAGAGAGAGAGAGAGACTGAGACACAGAGAGAGACAGAGAGAGGGCGAGAGAGAAACACAGAGCGAGGGCGAGAGAGAGACAGAGAGAGAGACGGAGAGAGAGACAGACAGAGAGAGAGATACAGAGACAGAGAGAGAGAGAGAGAGAGAGAGAGACTGAGAGAGAGAGAGAGAGAGAGAGAGAGAGAGAGACTGAGAGAGACAGAGACTGAGAGAGAGAGAGAGACTAGGGAGAGAGAGACTGAGAGAGACAGAGACAGAGACAGAGAGAGAGAGAGAGACACAGATAGAGAGACAGACAGAGAGTGAGAGACAGAGACACAGAGAGAGAGAGAGAGAGAGAGAGAGAGAGACTGAGAGAGAGAGAGACTGAGAGAGAGAGAGAGAGAGAGAGAGACTGAGACACAGAGGGAGGGTGAGAGAGGGCGAGAGAGAGAGAGAGAGAGAGAGAGAGAGAGAGACTGAGAGAGAGACTGAGAGAGAGAGAGAGAGAGACTGAGACACAGAGGGAGGGTGAGAGAGGGTGAGAGAGAGAGAGAGAGAGAGAGACTGAGAGAGAGACAGACAGAGAGTGAGAGAGACAGACAGAGAGTGAGAGACAGAGACACAGAGAGAGGGAGAGAGAGAGAGAGACAGAGAGAGAGACAGAGAGAGAGAGACATACACAGAGAGACAGAGACACAGAGAGAGAGAGAGAGAGAGAGAGAGAGAGAGAGAGAGAGACTGAGACACAGAGGGAGGGTGAGAGAGGGCGAGAGAGAGAGAGAGAGAGAGAGAGAGAGAGAGAGACTGAGAGAGAGAGAGAGACTGAGAGAGAGAGAGAGAGAGAGAGAGAGAGAGAGACTGAGACACAGAGGGAGGGTGAGAGAGGGTGAGAGAGAGAGAGAGAGAGAGAGAGAGAGAGAGAGAGACTGAGAGAGAGACAGAGAGAGAGTGAGAGAGACAGACAGAGAGTGAGAGACAGAGACACAGAGAGAGGGAGAGAGAGAGAGAGACAGAGAGAGAGACAGAGAGAGAGAGAGAGACACAGAGAGAAGGAGACACAGAGAGAGGGCGAGAGAGAGACACAGAGAGAGGGCGAGAGAGAGACAGAGACACAGAGAGAGGGCGAGAGAAAGACAGAGAGAGAGAGACAGAGAGACAGACAGAGAATGAGAGCCAGAGACACAGAGAGAGGGAGAGAGAGAGAGACAGAGAGAGAGAGAGAGACACAGAGAGAGAGAGAGACACAGAGAGAGGGCGAGAGAGAGAGACACAGAGAGAGGGTGAGAGAGAGACAGAGAGAGAGAGAGAGAGAGAGATAGAGAGACAGAAACAGAAAGAGACAGAGAGAGAGACAGAGAGAGACAGAGAGAGAGACACACACACACGCAGGCACACATGTCCAGGAAACAACAGTCTGTGGGTCAGAGGTTGGAGTGTGTTTTCCAGTCAAAGTGGTAGAGCCATATAGCTTCTGTATTCTCCTTCTTTTTCCCGTTCTGTTCCACCTGTCAAATACAAACAATCAGCAGAGAATGATGGATAAGCACAGGAAGCAAATCAAAATAAAAGTGTGTGAAATGAAGGAGTGAAAGAATGACTGGTGGACAGGTGATTCAGGCGTCAATAAGAGTGTCAACTGCTTCCGAGCCCTTTATCAAAGCTTCAGAGGGGCTATCTTTTGGTTGTGCTTAAGCCTAGGGCTTAGTTCTTTCTGACCACGTCACCTGACCAGGAAAACTATTGTCCCTAGTCATAGCCTGTAGTTACAGTGCCTTGCGAAAGTATTCGACCCCCTTGAACTTTGCGACCTTTTGCCACATTTCAGGCTTCAAACATAAAGATATACAAATTAATTTTTTTGTGAAGAATCAACAACAAGTGGGACACAATCATGAAGTGGAACAACATTTATTGGATATTTCAAACTTTTTTAACAAATCAAAAACTGAAAAATTGGGCGTGCAAAATTATTCTCTATAGTAGGTCTCTATAGTACTGTAACTAGGGTCTCTATAGTACTGTAACTATGGTCTCTATAATACTACAACTAGGGTCCCTATAGTACTGTAACTAGGGTCTCTATAGTACTGTAACTAGGGTCTCTATAATACTGTAACTAGGGTCCCTATAATACTACAACTAGGGTCTCTATAGTACTGTAACTAGGGTCTCTATAATACTGTAACTAGGGTCCCTATAATACTACAACTAGGGTCTCTATAGTACTGTAACTAGGGTCTCTATAGTACTGTAACTAGGGTCTCTATAGTACTGTAACTAGGGTCTCTATAGTACTGTAACTAGGGTTCCTATAATACTGTAACTAGGGTCCCTATAATACTACAACTAGGGTCTCTATAGTACTGTAACTAGGGTCTCTATAATAATGTAACTAGGGTCCCTACAATACTGTAACTAGGGTCTCTATAGTACTGTAACTAGGGCATCTATAATACTGTAACTAGGTTCCCTATAATACTGTAACTAGGGTCTCTATACTACTGTAACTAGGGTCTCTATACTACTGTAACTAGGGTCTCTATAATACTGTAACTAGGTTCCCTATAATACTGTAACTAGGGTCTCTATAATACTGTAACTAAAGGTCCCTATAATACTTTAACTAGGGTCTCTATAGTACTGTAACAAGGGTCTCTATAATACTGTAACTAGGGTCCCTACAATACTGTAACTAGGGTCTCTATACTACTGTAACTAGGGTCTCTATAATACTGTAACTAGGGTCTCTATAGTACTGTAACTCGGGTCTCTATAATACTGTAACTAGGGTCTCTATACTACTGTAACTAGGGTCTCTATAATGCTGTAACTAGGGTCTCTATAATACTGTAACTAGGGTCTCTATAGTACTGTAACTAGGGTATCTTTAATACTGTAACTAGGGTCTCTATAATACTGTAACTAGGGTCTCTATAATACTGTAACTAGGGTCTCTATACTACTGTAACTAGGGTCTCTATACTACTGTAACTAGGGTCTCTATACTACTGTAACTAGGGTCTCTATAGTACTGTAACTAGGTTCTCTATAATACTGTAACTAGGGTCTCTATAGTACTGTAATTAGGGTCCAGAGTTTTTATCATTTCCTCGTTAGGTCATGTGGTCAGGAGAAACTCTGGGCCCTACTTAAGAGGATGCACGGGGCGAAGGACCCTGCATATGGTTGGATGTTCCCTTTCTTGGCATGTAATTAAAGTGTGACAGAAACAGTAGATTCCCTCGTTTGTCTCAATGAGGCCCGGGGCTGCAGATTAGCACGACGGCGGTTGACGACCGCTTGATGAATGCCGTGGCAATTATCCTCCACAGAGGCGTTCAGCTGTGAAATGATGCCTGCGGTGGTAATTCCCTCTCACTCACTCGCTTTCTCTCTTTCTCGCTCTTTTTTGATCTGTGTATGTGTTTGTTTGTGCCAGAGCTGAGGAGTCTCACACGTTCTGTATTTAGTGGCATGTCTACAGAAGTGGGGAAGGCTACTTGTTTTTACAACTACAACAATGTGCATGAAAGAGCAGTGTGTCATCAGTTAATGTAATGTAACAATCTATCTGCTGGCTAGTAGGTCTAACAAAGTGTCATATCTGAAGTAAAGTGATGGATAATGTTTGGCTTCCCTTTAGTTGCCTGACAACACTGGTTCAGTCTCTCTATTGCTCTATAGACAGCAATCCCAGAGAGAAGCAGGGTGGTCCAGAGGTCCCTCCATCCCAGTGGGGGACGTGAACCTATGACCTGTCCCATTATGTGTCCCCGTGCTAGTGCCACTTCAGCCTTTATAGTGAGTGGTATTCAGTAATAAGGTCCCTTCATCAACACTAACTCAAAAAAGTTCTGGGACACTGTAAAGTCCATGGAGAATAAGAACACCTCCTCCCAGCTGCCCACTGCACTGAAGATAGGAAACACTGTCACCACTGATAAATCCACCATAATTGAAAATTTCAATAAGCATTTTTCTACTGCTGGCCATGCTTTCCACCTGGCTACTCCTACCCCTGTCAACAGCACTGCACCCCCAACAGCAACTCGCCCAAGCCTTCCCCATTTCTCCTTCTCCCAAATCCATTCAGCTGATGTTCTGAAAGAGCTGCAAAATCTGGACCCCTACAAATCAGCCGGGCTAGACAATCTGGACCCTTTCTTTCTAAAATTATCTGCCGAAATTGTTGCCACCCCTATTACTAGCCTGTTCAACCTCTCTTTCGTGTCGTCTGAGATTCCCAAAGATTGGAAAGCAGCTGCGGTCATCCCCCTCTTCAAAGGGGGGGACACTCTTGACCCAAACTGCTACAGACCTATATCTATCCTACCATGCCTTTCTAAGGTCTTCGAAAGCCAAGTCAACAAACAGATTACCGACCATTTTGAATCTCACCATACCTTCTCTGCTATGCAATCTGGTTTCAGAGCTGGTCATGGGTGCACCTCAGCCACGCTCAAGGTCCTAAACGATATCTTAACCGCCATCGATAAGAAACATTACTGTGCAGCCGTATTCATTGATCTGGCCAAGGCTTTCGACTCTGTCAATCACCACATCCTCATCGGCAGACTCAACAGCCTTGGTTTCTCAAATGATTGCCTCGCCTGGTTCACCAACTACTTCTCTGATAGAGTTCAGTGTGTCAAATCTGAGGGTCTGTTGTCCGGACCTCTGGCAGTCTCTATGGGGGTGCCACAGGATTCAATTCTTGGACCGACTCTCTTCTCTGTATACATCAATGAGGTCGCTCTTGCTGCTGGTGAGTCTCTGATCCACCTCTACGCAGACGACACCATTCTGTATACTTCCGGCCCTTCTTTGGACACTGTGTTAACAACCCTCCAGGCAAGCTTCAATGCCATACAACTCTCCTTCCGTGGCCTCCAACTGCTCTTAAATACAAGTAAAACTAAATGCATGCTCTTCAACCGATCACTACCTGCACCTACCCGCCTGTCCAACATCACTACTCTGGACGGCTCTGACTTAGAATACGTGGACAACTACAAATACTTAGGTGTCTGGTTAGACTGTAAACTCTCCTTCCAGACCCATATCAAACATCTCCAATCCAAAGTTAAATCTAGAATTGGCTTCCTATTTCGCAACAAAGCATCCTTCACTCATGCTGCCAAACATACCCTTGTAAAACTGACCATCCTACCAATCCTCGACTTTGGCGATGTAATTTACAAAATAGCCTCCAATACCCTACTCAACAAACTGGATGCAGTCTATCACAGTGCAATCCGTTTTGTCACCAAAGCCCCATATACTACCCACCATTGCGACCTGTACGCTCTCGTTGGCTGGCCCTCGCTTCATACTCGTCGCCAAACCCACTGGCTCCTTGTCATCTACAAGACCCTGCTAGGTAAAGTCCCCCCTTATCTCAGCTCGCTGGTCACCATAGCATCTCCCACCTGTAGCACACGCTCCAGCAGGTATATCTCTCTAGTCACCCCCAAAACCAATTCTTTCTTTGGCCGTCTCTCTTTCCAGTTCTCTGCTGCCAATGACTGGAACGAACTACAAAAATCTCTGAAACTGGAAACACTTATCTCCCTCACTAGCTTTAAGCACCAACTGTCAGAGCAGCTCACAGATTACTGCACCTGTACATAGCCCACATATAATTTAGCCCTATCAACTACCTCTTTCCCAACTGTATTTAATTTATTTATTTATTTTGCTCCTTTGCACCCCATTATTTTTATTTCTACTTTGCACATTCTTCCATTGCAAAACTACCATTCCAGTGTTTTACTTGCTATATTGTATTTACCTTGCCACCAAGGCCTTTTTTTGCCTTTACCTCCCTTCTCACCTCATTTGCTCACATTGTATATAGACTTGTTTATACTTTATTATTGACTGTATGTTTGTTTTACTCCATGTGTAACTCTGTGTTGTTGTATTCTGTCGAACTGCTTTGCTTTATCTTGGCCAGGTCGCAATTGTAAATGAGAACTTGTTCTCAACTTGCCTACCTGGTTAAATAAAGGTAAAATAAATAAAATAAAATAAAAAGTCAGCCACTGAAGGCCGGACCCTAGTCCTGTCTGATTAACTGGGGGAATGTACCTAGTCAGGACCAAAGGCCCAACGTGTTAAGAGAAGTGTAAATGGCCTGGATGTCCCTGGTTGATGACATCAGAGTTCCATCAAAAGCATTGGCCCATGGACTGCATCAACACAGAGGCGATACTCCGGGTGAAGTTTCCCCTCGGTACAGATCTAGGATCAGCTTTCTCCCCCAATCCTTACCTTAAAGTGATGCTACAAAAGTTTTGTATCATTTCTGCCAGTAGCTTTGAAAGTAAGTCCCCTAAAAATTGTACACAATTGTGTAGAACGTCATCCATCCCATATGATATGTTACGAATTACAATTCGTACAATATGTTATGAATTTGTAAGTGCTTAAGATCCCGTTCAAATCAAATCAAACTTTTTTTGTCACATGCGCTGAATACAACAAGTGTAGACCTTACCGTGAAATGCTTACTTACAAGCCCTTAACCAACAGTGCAGTTCAAGAAGAGTTAAGAAAATATTTACCAAATAAACTGAAGTAAAAAATAATAAAAAGTAACACAATAACATAACAATAACGAGGCTATATACAGGGGGTACCGGTACCGAGTCAGTGTGGAGGCTATATACAGGGGGTACCGGTACCGAGTCAGTGTGGAGGCTATATACAGGGGGTACCGGTACCCAGTCAGTGTGGAGGCTATATACAGGGGGTACCGGTACCGAGTCAGTGTGGAGGCTATATACAGGGGGTACCGGTACCGAGTCAGTGTGGAGGCTATATACAGGGGGTACCGGTACCGAGTCAGTGTGGAGGCTATATACAGGGGGTACCGGTACCGAGTCAGTGTGGAGGCTATATACAGGGGGTACCGGTACCGAGTCAGTGTGGAGGCTATATACAGGGGGTACCGGTACAGAGTCAGTGTGGAGGCTATATACAGGGGGTACCAGTACCGAGTCAGTGTGGAGGCTATATACAGGGGGTACCAGTACCGAGTCAGTGTGGAGGCTATATACAGGGGGTACCAGTACCGAGTCAGTGTGGAGGCTATATACAGGGGGTACCGGTACCGAGTCAGTGTGGAGGCTATATACAGGGGGTACCAGTACCGAGTCAGTGTGGAGGCTATATACAGGGGGTACCAGTACCGAGTCAGTGTGGAGGCTATATACAGGGGGTACCAGTACCGAGTCAGTGTGGAGGCTATATACAGGGGGTACCAGTACCGAGTCAGTGTGGAGGCTATATACAGGGGGTACCGGTACCGAGTCAGTGTGGAGGCTATATACAGGGGGTACCGGTACCGAGTCAGTGTGGAGGCTATATACAGGGGGTACCGGTACCGAGTCAGTGTGGAGGCTATATACAGGGGGTACCAGTACCGAGTCAGTGTGGAGGCTATATACAGGGGGTACCGGTACAGAGTCAGTGTGGAGGCTATATACAGGGGGTACCAGTACCGAGTCAGTGTGGAGGCTATATACAGGGGGTACCGGTACCGAGTCAGTGTGGAGGCTATATACAGGGGGTACCGGTACCGAGTCAGTGTGGAGGCTATATACAGGGGGTACCGGTACCGAGTCAGTGTGGAGGCTATATACAGGGGGTACCAGTACCGAGTCAGTGTGGAGGCTATATACAGGGGGTACCGGTACCGAGTCAGTGTGGAGGCTATATACAGGGGGTACCGGTACCGAGTCAGTGTGGAGGCTATATACAGGGGGTACCGGTACCGAGTCAGTGTGCGGGGGTACAGGTTAGAGGTCATTTGTACATGTAGGTAGGGGTGAAGTGACTATGCATTGATAATAAACAGCAGTGAGTAGCAGCAGTGTACAAAACAAATGGAGGGTTGGGAGGGTCGATGTAATACTCCGGTGGCCATTTGATTAATTGTTCAGCAGTCTTATGGCTTGGGGGTAGAAGCTGTTAAGGAGCCTTTTGGTCCTAGACTTGGTGCTCCGGTACCGCTTGCCGTGTGGTAGCAGAGAAAACAGTCTATGTCTTGGGTGACTGTAGTCTCTGACAATTTTATGGGCTTTCCTCTGATACAGCCTATTATATAGGTCCTGGATGGCAGGAAGCTTGGCCCCAGTGATGCACTGGGCAGTACGCATTACCCTCTGTAGCGCCTTACGGTCAGATGCCGAGCAGTTGCCATACCAGGCGGTGATGCAACCGGTCAGGATGCTCTCGATGGTGCAGCTGTAGAACATTTTGAGGATCTGGGGACCCATGCCAAATCTTTTCAGTCTCCTGAGGGGGAAAAGGTTTTGTCGTGCCCTCTTTACGACTGTCTTTACGCAGTCGTGGGTGAACAGGTAGTACAGGAGGGGCCCCAGTGTTGAGGATGAGGGTGGCAGATGGGTTGTTGCCTACCCTTACCACCTGGGGGCGGCCCGTCAGGAAGTCCAGGATCCAGTTGCAGAGGGAGGTGTTTAGTCCCAGGGTCCATAGCTTAGTGATGAGCTTTGTAGGTACTATGGTGTTGAACGCTGAGCTGTAGTCAATGAACAGCATTCTCACATAGGTATTCCTTTTGTCCAGGTGGGAAAGGGCAGTGTGGAGTGCGATTGAGATTGAGATTGAGTCCAGACTTGTGGAGGTCTTGGCTCATTTCTTTTGATTTTCCCATCATGTCAAGCAAAGAGGTGGTGCCTCAGAAAAAAAATTGTAAACCTCCACAAGTCTGGTTCATCCTTGGGAGTAATTTCCAAATGCCTGAAGGTTCACATTCATCTGTATAAACAATAGTATGCAAGTATAAACACCATGAGACCACGCAGCTGTCATACCGCTCAGGAAGGAGACGCGTTCTGTCTCCTAGAGATGAACGTACTTTGGTGCGAAAAGTGCAAATCAATCCCAGAACAACCGCAAAGGACCTTGTGAAGATGCTGGAGGAAACTGGTACAAAAGTATCTATATAAACAGTAAAACAAGTCCTAAAAAAGCCAGGCTACGGTTTGCAACTGCACATGGGGACAACGATCTGACTTTTTGTAGAAATGTCCCCTGGTCTGATGAAACAAAAATAGAACTGTTTGGCCATAATGACCATCGCTATGTTTGGAGGAAAAGTGGGAGGCTTGCAAGCCGAAGAACACCATCCCAACCGTGAAGCACGGGGGTGGCAGCATCATGTTTTGGGGGTGCTTTGCTGCAGGAGGGACTGGTGCACTTCACAAAATAGATGGCATCATGAGGTGGAAAACTAGGTGGATATATTGAAGCAACATCTCAAGACATCAGTCAGGAAGTTAAAGCTTGGTCGCAAATGCGTTTTCCAAATGGACAATGACCCCAAGCATACTTCCAAAGTTGTGGCAAAATGGCTTAAGGACAACAGAGTCAAGATATTGGAGTGGCCATCACAAAGCCCTGACCTCAACTCTATAAAACATTTGTGGGCAGAACTGAAAAAGCGTGTGCTAGTAAGGAGGTCTACAAACCTGACTCAGTTCCACCAGCTCTGTCAGGGGGAATGGGCCAAAATTCACCCAACTTACTGTGGGAAGCTTGTGGAAGGCTATCTGAAACGTTTGACGCAAGTTAAACAATTTAAAGGCAATGCTACCAAACACTAATTGAGTGTATGTAACGTCTGACCCACTGGGAATGTGATGAAAGAAATAAAGGCTGAAATAAATCATTCTCTCTACTATTATTCTGACATTTCACATTCTTAAAATAAAGTGGTGATCCTAACTGACCTAAGACAAGGTCTTAGATTTAAGATTTAGGAATTGTGAAAAACCGAGTTTAAATGTAGTTGGCTAAGGTGTATGTAAACTTCCGACTTCAACTGTATGTACGGTCACTGTGGGGACAATGTCGTCGATGCACTTATTGATGAAGCCGATGACTGAGGTGGTATACTCCTCAATGCCATTGGATGAATCTGTGAACATATTCCAGTCAGTGCTAGCAAAACAATCCTGTAGCGTCATCTGACCACTTTCATATTGAGCGAGTCACTGGTACTTCCTGCTTTAGTTTTTGCTTGTAAGCTTGGAGTAAAGGTGGTCTATAGTTTTTTTTCCTCCTCTGGTTGCACATGTGACATGCTGGTAAAATTTTTATTTAAGTTTCTGAAAACTGATTTAAGTTTCCCTGCATTAAAGTCCCCGGCCACTAGGAGCGCCGCTTCTGGGTGAGCATTTTCTAGTTTGCTTATCGAGTTGGCCTTATAGAGTTGGTTGAGTGCGGTCTTAGTGCCAGCATCGGTCTGTGGTGGTAAATAGACGGCTACGAATAATATAGATGAGACTCTACCTCAGGCAAGTAATACCTCGAGACTAATATTAGACATTGCGCACCAGCTGTTATTGACAAAAAGACACACACTCCCACCACTCGTCTTACCAGACGTATATTCTCTGTTCTGCTGGTGCATTTAAAATCCCTCCAGCTCTATTTTATCCGTGTCATCGCTCAGCCACGTCTCAGTGAAACATAAGATATTACAGTTCTTAATGTCCTGTTTTTTTGTTGTTAACTTTTTTTTTTTTACCCCTTTTTCTCCCCAATTTCGTGGTATCCAATTGTTGTAGTAGCTACTATCTTGTCTCATCGCTACAACTCCCGTACGGGCTCGGGAGAGACGAAGGTTGAAAGTCATGCATCCTCCGATACACAACCCAACCAGCCGCACTGCTTCTTAACACAGCGCGCATCCAACCCGGAAGCCAGCCGCACCAATGTGTCGGAGGCTACACCGTGCACCTGGCAACCTTGGTTAGCGCGCACTGCGCCCGGCCCGCCACAGGAGGGAAACAAGGACATCCCTACCGACCAATCCCTCCCTAACCCGGACGACTCTAGGCCAATTGTGCATCACCCCACGGACCTCCCGGTCGCGGCCGGTTACGACAGAGCCTGGGCGCGAACCCAGGGACTCTGATGGCACAGCTGGATCTGCAGTACAGCGCCCTGAACCACTGCGCCATCTGGGTAGGATAATCTTAATCATAGGTCATCAATTTTATTTTCCAATTATTGCATGTTAGCAAGTAGAATTGATGGCAGTGGGAGTTTACTTGCTCGCCAACAGATTCTCAAAAGGCAGCCCGATCTGCGTCCTTTTTTCCTCCGTATTTTCTTCACGCAAATGACGGGGATCTGGGCCTGTGCCATCAGAGTATTTTCTTCACGCAAATGACGGGGATCTGGGCCTGTTCCCGGGAGAGTAATCCCGGTTCTGATGTCCAGAAGTTATTTTCGGGAATAAGAGACGGAAGCAGCAACATTATGTACAAAATAAGTTTAAAAAAATAAGTTACAAACAACGCAATTTAAAAAAAAAAAAAAAAAGCAAAATTAGTTGCAGGCATGTAAAACGTCAGCCATCCTCTTCAGCGCCATCTTAACAGTCTCTGAGTAGTGGAGAAACGAGGGACAACTTCATCCTACACCCAGATATAGTGGCAGCGATGCCATGTCAAGCATTGTAAGCATCTGGCTAGGGATAGGAGTGCAACAGTGGCCTGGATATCATACCCAATGTTACTGTTTTAACTCTAACTAAAATCGTATGGTCCAAGAAGGCCCAACCAAGGCTCATATACAAGGAGGATTTATGAGGAGGATGAGGAGTGTAAACGGGACATGACTTTATAGAGGAAGTCCATAGGCTCTTTCCCCCTGCTGCTTTCTGTCAGTCCACAGGCAGCTTTATGGGAGTCAACTAATGTCAACCTAATCCCGCTGTGTCTTCAAACACGTATTGAACAGCGCCAACAGACACTAATAACAGTACGATGGGTATAAGAGGACCACACGCAGCAGAGGACAATGTTTGAACATGGCTAATGATGAATGACAAACACAATGAGGAGATAAGAATGGGCTGGTCACCATGTCGTTTTAAAAGAGAGATAGGGAGAGAGGGAGAGAGAGACAGGGAGAGGGGGGGACAGAGGGAGAGGGAAAGAGAGAGACAGGGAGAGAGAGGGACAGAGGGAGAGGGAAAGAGAGAGAGAGAGACAGAGAGAGAGACACGGAGAGAGACACGGAGAGAGAGAGAGAGAGAGACACGGAGAGAGAGAGGGAGGGAGATGGAGGGAGAGCGAGAAAGGGAGAGGGAGGGACAGTGCCCATGCGGATGGAAAGCAGAGAGGTCTTATGTAGTGAAGAGAGCAGTAATAATCCACAGTGTGTGAGATCTGTGGAGAGCGCAGGGTTTAGATGAAAGCCTTTGCCCGAGTGGGACTGCAGCTTTGACATGCTGCAGGGGATTATTCTGGCTCTTTTAACCAGCCACAGAGCTTATGAGCTCCAATGAGAGAGCTGCTCTGACGCTGGAAATAAAGTAACTCTAACTCAAACAGATAAATCATCAATGATCCTAGCATTGCCCTGGGTGACTTCGACTGTACCTCTAGAATCCAATCACATCAAATCAATCCACATAAAATTAAGTCAAATGTTATTTGTAAAGTTATTTTTGCAAAGTCATTTTTCACAGAATAGCCAGATGAGTTGTGAAATAGAATGATACACAGAGAAAGATTGAAGTTCGTAATAGAAAAAAGTGCAGGTGAGTTTATCTTCATAGTGCTTTAGAGGAATTTGGTGGAGTTTCAGACTCTCACTCAGAATTTAAGGAAAATTGAGCGACCATTTTGTCTCAATTTACCCTGATTGAGGAATCGCCATCAACGTCGACAGACCGCGGCTTTGGCCTTTTGAGTCCGAGATTGATCTTCAAGTTAATTAAGGCAAGATTGGGGAATTGGGAGAGGAAACCTACTGGAAGGTGAAATGGAGCCAGATTGAATTTTTCATACAGCATTTTCCCCAGACAAGAAGAGCAAGACGATCCCATCAATAACCTCATCTCCTCTGTGTAAAAATACATAGCCTCTTCCTTTGTGTGTCTGCTTTCTGGTTCAGAAATCAATATACAATTCTTCCCTCTGATTTTCTTAATCCCTTCAGACCAAAAATCTTCAAATCTCCCCGGTCATATTTGATATGTTTCCACAGAAAGAGAAGACTGAAAACACAGATTTTCTGTAATTGGTTTATCTCACAGTCACATGTACCTCATCTCAAAGGAAATCTTCTCCTCCTCAGAGAGATGAAATTGTCTCACACTCTCAGTTCTGAAGTGAAGGCCCAGCAAATGAAGCATGTCTATTGTCCAGGACAAGTCAATCCTAATAAACTCCTTAGTCCTGATTTAAGGGTAATTGGAAATGCAGGTTTCAAAAACTCGTACGCACTAGTATGGTCATAACCTTCGTTGAGCAGGACTATTTGAAAATAGTTTCTCTCTGAGCTCTCTGTTGAGAGTTAACTGGGGCTATGTTTATGTGCTTATGAATATATCTGATTTGATATACTGAGTGTACGTTACTTCCAGCTGAACTGTAGGCTACTGACACTTTTAAAGGGGATTTTCTCTGTTTACAGTTAGGAACACATTGACATTGTTTGAGAAATAATCCATCAGGTTTAAACTGTACAACATCATTCTTTGGCAATGAGACTAACCATTTTCATACTGCCGTGCCAACCGGAGTCATACTGTTCTGGCTCTGATCCTTTCTGTTCACATTGACCTTTGCAGCGTGACAACCGTAACTATGGTAGATGCGTGACCAGGCCAGTGCAGTAGAGCTCAGCTCGGAATGGCTCGGCTCGGCATGACTCGGTGCGGTTTAGGAGTGTGAAAAGAGGATGAGCACTAGAGACCTAGGCTGTGCAGCTGCCTGGCTGCCTATGTCATGCTGGGGATAACACTCATACTCAGTCTACTCATCTCTGTGGTGCTCTGAGATGATTTTATATTTACTTTGTAACCTAATTTAAAGTAGGGAGTAAATTAGGTCTGTAATTGCGAAACAGCCTGAAATGTTCAAAGGCCTGGTGAGATTGTGATGAAAACACTTACACACACAGACACACACACACACAGCTCTCATGCCAGCCCCACAGGTTCAGCCAGAGTTCACTGGAGGCTGGTGTGTGGATGGAAGCCACACTCTCTGTCTGTACTGTACAGTAGGGAGAAGAGAAGACTCCCTGGTCTCTGTGTGGACAGTAGGAAGCCTATATTATATTTTAAAAGCATCCATACAGATTCATCCAAATGAATGACATTTCTTCTTTAGACCATCAGACCAATGGATTATGATAAACTGGATTATGAGATCACAATACATCATAAGGGCCATGCATGCTTATGACAAGTCTTATAATGCATTCAGACTGCATCATAATGCGTTATACCTGCAGGCTTGAAGTAAATAGTTTCCCCAACTTTCTCCTGAGAGAGAGCAATATGTTCTGTTCAACTGGTATATGTGTCAATACATTCCTTTCACAGCTGCAGCCTCTCTCTTCCGGACTGCGGTGACCCCTAAGTCTAGACAGATGTGATTTAATTAGCCAGAATTGGGGGGGGGGGTCAAGGATGTGACCGGACAACCTTCTGTAACCATAGCAACGTAACTCTAAACTTTAAAGTGTTGCTGACCTGTCCGTATTCACAAGGTATGAGTCAGAGTGCTGATCTAGGATCAGGCTCCTCCGTGTCCATATAATCGTATTCATCATGATATAAAAGACTAAACTGATCAGCACTCCTACTCTGAATATGGGCCCAGGACTGTGACCCTGTAAAACAAAGTGAAATAATATTTGCGCTATTCTCTACTTATCATACAGTTCTCTACTTATCATACAGTTCTCTACTTATCATACAGTTCTCTACTTATCATACAGTTCTCTACTTATCATACAGTTCTCTACTTATCATACAGTTCTCTACTTATCATACAGTTCTCTACTTATCATACAGTTCTCTACTTATCATACAGTTGTCCCCTGGCTGCTTTCTGTTTCAGCCTTTTTTGATTTGAGTAGTGCTCTAATCTATTCATCAAAAAATAAAATTCCCAGATTTTTATGAGCCTAACATGCCAAAAAAGGTCTTAATTCCTATGCCAGATATGTATTCATAAAGCCATTAGGAACTGTAAAAATAGCAAACAATCTCTCTTAAAGTCCATTTTCCTCTGAGAAGTTCATGAGGGGATGGGTTAGTAACATTTGGCAGTAGTAATGAAGTTTTGAAGTTACAAGTCCTGGTCTAACTACAGTAAGGTCCCTGATGGAGCTGAAAGCTGAACGTGGTGACAGGCCAGTGGAAGGTGTTTAATAAGGAACCTGATGCTGATCATGCTACGGCATTAATCCTCTTATAGCTGTAAACAGAATCTACATACCGACACAGTGAGCTCTGAGCTGATTAAACATCACTCTCCACTCTACTGAAATGGGCCAACAATCTGAATCAGGCCCTCCCCGCTCTACTTCTCCCAGCATGCACTAGGGCAGAATCTGACATGGCACCCTATTCCCTACACTATGTATGGATTAGGGTGCCATTTCGGAACCCACCCAAGGCCTGAGTTGTGCAGTCAAATTGCACTCAAGGGACTTAGCTAGTCTAAACACATAGCCTATTTGGGCATACAAGACACCATGCTACAATACATGGACAGATCTGTTCTAGATCTAATTTAGAGGCATTACTTTACAGGAAGATGGATGAACGGAATAAGAATGAGAGAAACACAGTGCACCCGTGATGTCATCGTATGCAGTTGGTAGTAGGGTCCAGTGTCGTGGTCTATTGGTCACGTATAGTAGGTGTTCTGTTTATTTGACATGTCTTTATAGGGGCAAAGGAAACTGTTAAAAACTCCACTGGCACCAGTGCTCCAAAATGTTAGAGGTCAATTGATCTAAAGTAGTGCGTGGGGAATGGTGAGGTAGTGGTTTTCTCAGCTTGTTCATTTGTATTTAACCTTGATTTAACCAGGAAAAGCCTGGTTCAATTAAAAGGAATGAATTGAAATGTATATTTGAATGTGCATAGGCCTAACTGTAATTAATGTAGGTATGAGTTTAACACACATTGACATTGCATTTCACAGCTACTTTATTGGGTAATAGCATATCAACCTGGAGTTGACCTAGCCTACCAGTATTTCTCATCCCACCCGTCAAATGAGAAGAATCCTTGTCCTTTAGGGCATTATTCTATTAAATCAAACTGAAACATATGAATAGAGGTGACACCAACATGGAGGGTCATTTGATAAAGATTCCCACAATTCTGTTTTCTGATGAATGTGAAGTGTTAATATGCCCCATTTAGTCTCTCAGTGCTATCAATGCTTAATTTCTCAAAAAATGCTTTCTGTGTTTGTGTAGCAACAGAGCCATATTATTTCTGGCCGTCGTAGATACTCTTTTCAGAGGACTTGCCAATAATACCCAGAGCGCTTGGCTGTGTCAATTGCACATGAAAACGGCTTGTGTCCTGGGCAACTTTTGCAAAAACATTCCTTCCATTTCATTCCTCATTTCTAAACAGTTCTATTCTAGAAATTCCTCGCGATGTGAAATCATAGAGGTCATCGACCTTTCACATGGTCGAGATTTAAATCAAAATTCTACATTTTGCACTGATGTATATGAATACACACCAAATAAACCAACACCAAATTCTTCTGTGTTAAAGAAAATATCTACTACTTTGTCTAATAGACTTTACTTAGTATTAGCCCAATAAACTATTTCTAGTTACCAATACATTCCCAGAATGAGAGCAGGAACGTTTTCAGAATGCTAAAGTTTTCTAAAAGTTTCCTGAACATTTCACACAAGTCCCATGGTAGTTCCCATAGCATTCCTATAATGTTTTCTCTCTCCTACAGAAGAGGAACACCACTGTACTGCTGAGTCTGAGTGTGTTGATCTCCTGGGGCGTGCTTCTCCTGGCTGCTCGTCTCTACTGGATGGGTAACAAGCCCCCCAACTTCTCCAACTCAGACAACCCGGCGGCCGACTCGCCGCACCTTCTCACGCGAACTCTGACCTTCCTCTACCTGCCCGCCGCCAACGCCTGGCTCCTCCTATGCCCTGTCCAGCTCAGCTTCGATTGGTCCATGGACGCTCTACCGCTAATCAAGACCTTTGCTGATTGGAGGAACCTTCACACCGTGGCCTTCTATGCTGGATTTACTCTCCTGGCCTGGTATGGCCTCCGTAGCAGTAGCAGCCCCGACTCCAAGGCCAAGGAGACCAATGGGAAAGCTCACTTGGCGAACGGGAAGGCCCTCACCAATGGGCACAGCTACCATCCTCCAGACGGCAACCACAACATAAACTCAGAGCAGGGCTCTCCAAAGACCAATGGGAAAACCACCCTCAATGGGAATGGGTTCACCAAAACCTACCAATGTTCCCCTCGGACTACCCACCCCTCCCTCCCCTCCCTTGCCACCCTCCCCGCCACGGAGAACGTGGTGGTCTTCTCCCTGGGCCTACTCTCGCTGCCCTTCCTCCCGGCCACAAACCTCTTCTTCTATGTGGGCTTCGTGGTGGCCGAGCGGCTGCTGTACATACCCAGCATGGGCTTCTGTCTGCTGGTGGCGGTGGGGATCCGGGCCCTGTACGTCAGGCTGAGAACCAGGGGCCCCAGGGTCGTGCTGCTGGGTCTGTGCGCGGGCCTGGTGCTGCTTTACGGCATCAGGACGGTGCTGAGGAACAGGGACTGGAGCAACGAGGAGATGCTCTACAAGTCAGGGATCAGTGTTAACCCCGCTAAAGGTAGTGTGGAGGAGACTGTTGACTAACCAACACATTCTGGAATATGGGCCTTTGGTTTGGTACTTTAGTCCCACTGTGATAAAGTTAGGCCTGAGAATTACATCACTCTCATGTAGATTAGAACATTTTTCAGTTCTATATTATTCTAGGTCCAGGACTATGCTTAATCTATGGCTGACAAACTGGCCCATAAAGAATAAAGTATATGTCATAAATGATTTGTAATCTTTCCTCATAAATGCAAAACTCAAGATCTTTCCATTACACAATACCTGTATGCACTTGACAGACACCTGTCTCTCTTTGTTAGCATGGGGCAACTTGGGAAACGTCCTGAAGAACCAGGGCAAGATGGCCGAGGCGGAGAGGGCGTACCGGAATGCCCTGTATTACCGGGGAAACATGGCTGACATGTTGTATAATCTGTGAGTGTGAGATGTGTCATCTCTGCATCTCTCCACTACCTCAACAAGGATGAAGGGCCATGAAAGCTACCATCCATCAATACTGCTTAGACAGACAGGGAGAATAACAGGGGATAGAGGGAGAGGGGGAGAGGCTAGGGGCAGAGAGAGAGAGAGAGAGAGAGAGAGAGAGAGAGAGAGGGGGGGGGGGCTAGGGGCAGAGAGAGAGAGAGAGAGAGAGAGAGAGAGAGAGAGACAGAGAGAGAGAGAGAGGAAATGGGTTGTTTTATCCCCAGATGGGATCCTGTTCCCCTTGACAGTGATTTCATTCATCATGATTTGCGGGGCTCTGGGAAAACATGAAGGCAGTTCTAATACCCACATTAACCCTCTGAGTGTCAAAGGTGCCAAGCCTCATAACCGGCCCACATTTCCCGCTCACCTGACAGTGTTTTTCTTCCCCTCTCTCTACTCCCTGTCCCCCTGTCAAGAAACAGGAAGAGTCACCTTTGTCAACAAACACATTTCTGTGTTTACATGACATGACACACCTTTAAAGAAGGTGTCGTTCTGAGATTAATGATGGTTAACAAATAAACCAAATAAACCGAGTGTCACTAAACACCGTCTAATGTTAGGCTGCAATTAGATTTAAAACCCAAACAGTCAGAGTTGCCAGATGGTTTCCCTGATTGCCCTGTAGACCTCTCTTTCCTCTGCTTCATTCAACCATAATTCTGCTCTTCTTTCCACCAGGGGTTTGCTGCTTCAAGAGAACCACAGGCCCTCAGAGGCACTGCATTACTATAAGCTGGCCATTGGGAGCAGGCCAACTCTGGCGTGTAAGTATTGCTAAGAGACCATTTCCTAAAATGGCGTATATTGCGGGGCTGAAGTGATTGTGATCGGGGCCTGGCCGGTGGAGATGAAAGGAGCTGATCTGGGACCTGCCTAATGGGTTGTCTCTGGCTTTGTTTAATTCAATTACATGAATGGAATGTTACATTCAGGTTTTCATCACGGCCCAGTGTTAATGTTGAATTAGTTGTCATGCATGCGTCTGTCTGGCCCATTTCAGAGGTCTATCGGACCGTTTCAGCCCACAGTCTAATGGAAGTCAATCTCACTCTTGACTGCTCACGTATGTAATGTGTAGACATATTTCACTGTATCAGACTCTAGCAGAGGACGGGAAAAGCAGGGGATTTGGGTTGCATGAGTTACTTGTTAATTCCTCAGTTTTTCCCATCAACCTCTCTTTCAACCTCTCTGGACCCTACCCACACACTCACACATACTACACTGACACTCAAATACACACACACACACACACACACACACACACACACACACACACACACACACACACACACACACACACACACACACACACACACACACACACACACACACACACACACACACACACACACACACACACACACACACACACACACACACACACACACACACACACACACACACACACACACACACACACACACACACACACACACACACACACACACACACACACACACACACACACACACACACACACACACACACACCCCCCCCCTCCCTCCGGAACTGTCATTATGCACACCTGGTCCCTATTCCCATTGATTAGTAATTGTATATGTGTGCCCTTTGTTCACCATTGTCTGGTCGATTATTGTTCCAAAGTCCGTTGGTCGTGCGAATACCTGTGATGTGTTGTTTTGGCTTTCGTGTATTGCACAGATGATTACGGGTCTCGTCCCACGTGGTATCATTGTGCGATTGTGTATTTATTCGAGGTACTCCTCGCTCTTTTGTTTGGGTTTCTACCCTGTGTTTTGAATATGTGTTTGTTTGATCTTCGTTCCTATGCCTTTACACGGCACGCTATCATTTGGGAAATAAAAACCCATATTACGCATTCCTGTACCTGTCTCCCGACCCTTTATACCAACGTGACAGTAAGTAAGCATTTCACTGTAAAGTCTACACCTGTTGTATTCAACGCATGTGACAAATAAAATGTGATTTGTTTTCTTGTCCCTAAACCTTTCCCTGCTTCTATCTATCCCCTCTGTTTCTCCATTTCTACCCCCCTCTCTTCCTGCTCTAATCCTCCACCTCTGCCCCCTCTCTTCCCCCATTTCTAATCCTCTACCTTCTCTCTCCCTCATTCCTCTTCCTCTATCCTCCCTTTCCCCCTCCTCCACCCTGTCTTCTCCCTCTGTTCCTCCTCCTCTGCGCCCTCTCGTCACCCCACAGCGGCCTACTTGAACACGGGCATCATCCTGATGAACCAGGGCGGTATGGAGGAGGCCAAGAGGACCTTTGTAACCTGCGCTGAGATCCCAGATGAGAATCTGAAGGACCCCCATGCCCACAAGAGCTCCGTCACCAGCTGCCTGTACAACTTGGGCAAGCTGCTCCACGAGCAGGGCCTGCAGGAGGTATGATACTACAGTACTCTACACTACAGTGGAGACAGGGCTGAGATGTAGAAATGCAATGGATAGAATCTATAACAGTACACTTCAATACAGTACATTAGAACCAGAGCAATGGCAGAGATGTAGAAATAAAATGAATAGCATGTATAGAGGTGCACTACACTACAGTACAGTGGAGCCATGGCAGAAACATAGAAATATAATGTATGGAGGTGCACTACCGTACAGTACAGTGGAGCCATGGGAGAAACTTAGAAATCCAATGTGTAGAATGTATAGAGGTGCACTACACCACAGCACAGTGGAGCCATGGCAGAAACATAGAAATACAATGGATAAGATGTATACAGCAAATGTAGTTTGATAGCATACTGTGATAGTGTACTTAAGCTCTTGAGAAAACTAGCTGTCTGAAAACTTGCTTAAGCTTCCGGCCTTGGCTTTATATGAGCTCAGCCACTGCTCAAATGAACTAAGTCTTCATCTATGACAAAATGACAGAGCCGACTAAAGACTCATCTTCCTGAAGCCCTTTCCATTAGACAGTGAGGAAGAGGCTTTGTGGATGGTGACACACTGATGAAACACACTGTGACTAACTGCCCTCCCCCTCCATGACAGGATGCTCTGTCTGTCTATAAAGAAGCGGTGCAGAAAATGCCGAAGCAGTTTGCACCTCAGAGTCTCTACAACATGATGGGTGAGTAATAGCAGGAAAACATTTATTTTTTCACTAATATTTTGGGGTGATTCTTCCCCCCATCTCTACTCACCAAGTTCAATAAACACAGCACTTTACAAAACAAACACAGTTCATTCATTCCCATACATCAGCGTTACTCGACTCTTACCCTACGAGGTCCAGAGCCTGCTGATTTTCTGTCTTTCCTGAAAATGAATTGCACACACCTGGTGTCCCATGTTTAAATCTGTCCCTGATTAGAAGGGAAGAATGAAAAAATGCAGTGAAACTGGCTCTGAGGTCCCGGGTTTAGTTTGAGGGTCATATATCATCATGTACTGTATTGTTATCATCCGAGAATCTGGTGAAAGGGAACGAAGGAGGAAAGGTGAGCATTTTCAACCATGGGCTCACCATGGGCTCAACCATGGGCTCAACCATGGGCTGAAAATGAAAGTTTCCAGTGAAAGTGTTTCCCAGGATCAAAGCCAGGACCAACCCATGTCCAGGAGACTGTTTCTGTTTCCTACCCCAGCTCACCATATCACTCTACCCTAGATCACTCTCCACTCTATCATCACTCTACCCTAGATCACTCTCCACTCTACCATCACTCTACCCTGGATCACTCTCCCATCACTCTACCCTGGATCACTCTCCACTCTATCATCACTCTACCCTAGATCACTCTCCACTCTACCATCACTCTACCCTAGATCACTCTCCACTCTACCATCACTCTACCCTAGATCACTCTCCACTCTACCATCACTCTACCCTGGATCACTCTCCCATCACTCTACCCTGGATCACTCTCCACTCTACCATCACTCTACCCTGGATCACTCTCCACTCTACCATCACTCTACCCTAGATCACTCTCCACTCTACCATCACTCTACCCTAGATCACTCTCCACTCTACCATCACTCTACCCTGGATCACTCTCCACTCTACCGTCACTCTACCCTAGATCACTCTCCACTCTACCATCACTCTACCCTGGATCACTCTCCACTCTACCATCACTCTACCCTAGATCACTCTCCACTCTACCATCACTCTACCCTAGATCACTCTCCACTCTACCATCACTCTACCCTAGATCACTCTCCACTCTACCCTTGATCGCTCTCCACTCTACCATCATTCTACCCTAGATCGCTCTCCACTCCACCATCACTCTACCCTAGATCGCTCTCCACTCTACCCTACATCACTCTCCACTCTACCATCACTCTACACTTGATCACTCTCCACTCTACCATAACTCTACCCTAGATCACTCTCCACTCTACCCTAGATCGCTCTCCACTCTACCATCACTCTACCCTAGATCACTCTCCTCTCTAGCCTAGATCACTCTCCACACTACCATCACTTTACCCTAGATCACTCTCCACTCAAACCCTAGATCGCTCTCCACTCTACCCTAGATCCCTGTCTAGCACAGTGTTCTGCAGGGCTGACAGTCAGGAATTGAAATGTAGTGGACAGGTATCTCTGGTATTCTGTTCATGGGGAAGCAAACTAATTTGTCCGCTGAGGTAGATTTAGTTTGACAGTCTATCTGGAGCCATGTCAGGCATTTGACTTAGCCAATTACTGAAGGTGAAAAGCTGGGAAGTGGCAACAACTTTGCTGCGTGACGTGGAAGACTTGGCACAGGGAGACGACTTTAATCATCCAAATGTCCTTCTTAATTCCCACCTATCACATATGATAATTCTCCTCATCTTTGATTAGTGTAATTGAGGAATATGTGTTTAGAATGACTCGTTCTGGTGGTAGTAGAACAACCTGCTGATGGTCTTCAGTTTCCCCCCCAAAGAAGAGATTTCCCCATATTATCTCCATGAAACGAAGCTATTTGATGTGCTTTAAGCAGATTGGTTTCATTCCATTCCAACACCACAGCTCCAAAATAGGCAGGCAATCCTAATGTAGATGTGTATCAGGATTCGAAGGGAATTCAAACTAAGCTGGCTATAATAAGTCATGTCCCATGTTGTGTTATTCTATCACTAATTGCATTATTAGAAGCCCTTCCTGATTGCATGGTTGAGATTGCTGTGCCGTGTCGGCAACATTCTTGGGATGACGCGTGGTGGGGGCCTGAGAAGAGGGAGAGTGTTTGTTCAGGTGAGAGGGGGGTTGTCATCAGGGCCCCGGGGATCGGCCCCGCTGCGCTGGGATCAGATCTGGGATTCTCACGGCTTTGAGAACAGAGACATTCTCCGAGAGAAACTGGTCACGTTCCAACTGAAATTGGTGTCAGGGGTTTAATTAATTTAACGGAGGAATATTTATTTTTTATTGGTGGAATGACGAGTGTTTTTTAGGAATGGAGGGCTGGAAATGGGTCGGTCTCCATCTGCCTTGTTATCAGCCGTGCACCTGTTGGAGATCTATTATAGAACTCTATTCATCAGACACTGGGAAGCACTGGAGCATGTCATCATTCATGTCAGAGGTCACAGGCAGGGAGAGAGCAGTGGAGAGGTGGCGTCCATGCAACCAGCAGTTTTTACATTGTGCTGTGTAAATACTCTCTTGGTTGCATGGAAGGTAGTGGTGACTCTGCTCTTACCCGACTCACTGTCCCTCCACTCTCCCTCCCTCCTCTGAGAAAAGGGGACAGTCTTCCAGCTGATGGGGAAACTTTTGTCTCGCTGCGTTATTTTTTGCCCTATGCACCAATTAATGTTGTTACTCCTATGACCAGAGAAAGTGAAATATACCTCGATATTTAAAAAAAAACACAAGCAGCTAATAACAACGCAAGGTCATAGAAACAAATTGCTATACTCATTAAATGCAGCTGCAGTACTGGTTTTAGCGTGAGTGGAAGTAGGGAGAACATATTTTATGGCTTATGAAAGTGTTGAACAAAGTTTTGGCAGTGCTGAGTAACAACAAACATGAACTTACTCATAAAAACAGCCGCTCTTTGCTCTCTATCTAGTCATGGTTTTGAAATGTCACAGTATCAACTCTGAGGTATTTGATTGGGCAACGGTAGGCCTATAGGTGCACTTGATTTGCTCTCTAGGCTTGCCAGGTAGACGGAGTTCTACATTCACACACATGAAATGGTTCAAAATGGGAACACTTTACCTTCCCGGGGCTAGGACTGCTGAATCAAGTGCACCAACAGCGCAAAAACAAAAAATAGGAATACAAGGGTTTATCGTTGGGTTTTGTACAGAAATGTTTGGTGATCGACTAGGAATGCCTTGGATCGCAATGGACCGATTGGTGACCAATGCACTAGATAGATCGAAAGAAAAGTCCCAGAACCCATCATACCACATATTTGATACAAGTCTTCCTCTTATTATAAAGTGTCAGAGAAGCCATTGAGGTCATGGGTCTCTCTACGACCCCTTTCCTCTGACCTCTGAATGTTGACCCCCCCCCCCCCCTCATACAGTAGGAGAGGCAGTATCGCCCATGACCTGTGACCTTTGACCCCTAACAGGAGAGGCCTACATGAGGCTGAATAGGCTGGAGGAGGCGGGCCACTGGTACAGGGAGTCGCTCAGGGCCAAACCCGACCACATCCCCGCACACCTGACCTACGGGAAACTCCTGTCCATCATTGTAAGTCCCTCCTCTACCAACCTCTTTAAGGCCAGACAATTCCTCACATTTTTTACAACAGAACACGACAAAAGATAACACAGAAACTAGAGATGCACTGATGTGAATATTCTGGGATATTTCTTTGCAATATCAACCAATACAGACATTTCTGTTTCATTTGATGTCTTTTTTTGCCATTCTAGTACAGATACAAACACAATGTCTATGTTCATAAGGTTAATAAGAAAATGTGTAAAATAGCTTAAATATGGGAAAGGAGTAATCTATTTTCATAACAAAGTGGAATGTTCAGGACAACTCAAGGAAGAGCATCAGGTAATATTGCGTATGATCTGATGTGTAGAAAATAAGATTTGCATTCCTTTCAGATATGCATTGAAAGATATGTGACTGGTTACAGGGTCTGAGGCGTTTGACGCTAGTTCCTACTTACGTCAGAATACTTTCAAAGTAGAATTCAGAAATGTTACATTGCCATGGAAACCATATGAATACAATCCAAATGAGAGGAACCAGATGCTTTGTGTGACCCCCATAGCATTGGAAATGTTCGGTTCAACAGCACCTTGACCCTCTTCTATCTCTGCCTCTATGAGAATGATCCTTGTATAATATAATGTTGAGATAATGGAGAGAAAATGATGGTTGGACAGCATTAAGATTCCCATGGGGCAGTGCGTACCTCGAGGACATACTTTTCAGAAAACATTATTTTATTGAAGAATCGGACTTCGACCCCGGGAGAGATGGACATGTCAGACCTGTAGGTGTAGATATCATAATCTGGGTCTGTGTCGTTGTCCACCTGTTTAGTGAACAAAACAGCCCACTGCCATGTGTCATAATAAAATGTATGTTCAATTTTGTTCGAGGAGTAGAATCCAACCCAGGTGTAATAGAGTTTGTTCTTCCAATCAGTGAAGGTCTTCTTGATGAACAGGCGAGCGCAGGCGTGGCCATCTTTAGTGTAGAGCTGCAGACTGACATCAGAGTCAAATGGAGGTATGTTAACAGGAATCCTCCGGTCAGAGTCATCATGATGACAGAGTGCAAGTTGATGAGGAGCCTGACCTGCAGGCCGGGGTTTAGGTATACATTGGCGTCGAAGCTTCCGTAGCTGCACATGCCAAGGGGGGTAACAGAGGTCATTTTATTGTCCGCGTAGAGGGCTACCATCATCCCCACACCCAGCAGACTCCATGGGACGTTTGCACATCTAATTCTGGCGTGCCCGTTGTTCCAGTTTTCAGTTGATCTCACCTCCAGCTTGATGTCAAGGCACTCCATGTGGTTAGCAACCTGAGTATGTTGAGTATTTGAAAATGTACCCCCACACAGCTGGTTAGTGAATTCCCTTATGGAGTATGTCTCTGAGAAGGATCTGGAGTGTGTATTGTAGCCGGCAGCATACAGAAACACAGACACACTGTCCCCCCAGTTGTTAGATCGGCTCTGGGTTCCTCTCAGGAGGATGACACTTAAGAGGAAGGTGTTATCGGGGTCGTACTGCTTGCTGCAGGGGTCATCTTGTGGGTAGTGCTGTGTTATGTAGACTGCCTCCACCACATTCCTCTGCATTTTGAGGATGATTCTGTCCCTATTGTTCTCTATGGACCAGGGCATGAGGTAATAGCTTTGAGTGACGTAAGGAGGTAGGTGCCAAGCCCTCGTGGAGACTGTCTGTGTGTTGAGATTCCCTACCGTGTAGGAAGCCTGTTCCTTCAGGGAATGAAGCACCTGTTTAGCGTTATCGTAGCACTGGAAGCCCCAGTCTCCCCTCGATGGCACAAAGAGTGGTGTGATTAGGCTGTTGCTGTTGGTGTTGTTTTTTCCAATGAGGACATTGTTAGCAAAATGGTGGAGTAGCATCAGGCCATGGCGTGGGAAGCTGTGGCCAAATTCAAAGTTCCTGCAGTTACTTATAGAGTTGAGAGTTGGCAGATCTGCAGAGACCAAAGCCAGGGGAAGCAACAGGTGGAAAGAGCAAATAGGCTTTTTCTCTCCATGGTGAACGTGTTAGAAGGAGAATGACTGTCGAATGTCTGTCTCAATCTACAGAGATGAGTGGGAAGTCCTGTAGGTCCAGTTTATATTGGGAGTGTGCTATCCCTTTCAAGGGGCAATCTGCAGCTCAAACAATAACACATCAGTCAACCCACCACTGTTTTGGTAAAGGGAGTGGCTGTAACCTATTTCAAAGCCATAGACAGAGCTGTTGATGCAAGGACTGGCCATCCATGATATCAAAATGATAGTTTTACCCATGTGTTGAGGCTATACAGTGTTTGTTAACAATTACACTGTTTATAAACATTGGAGTAAAACAAGCTTATATTTTGGGTTCTGATGGGGTATGACAGTTTAACTAAACATGAGGCATTTATACAGTAAGTTATATTCTTTAATTTAAAATCCCAAAACAGATTTAGTAATCGCAGATTGCCTCTTTAAGAAAGGCCTCTTCAGCGTTAACCACTAATTACAGTAGCCACAACACAACGGATACAAGACCAATGCTGTCTGATGGAAGTGACTATCCAACTCTTACCTGTTCCTTGTGAACTACCTCAGAATAGCCCTTAACTTCTTCTCTCAGTTCTAAACAAAATGCGGCTCGCTTATACCACACAGGCACACACGGTCTCACCAAGCCAAAACTAGTCAAAACTGTGCTTTGCCGCACAGGCTACTCAGGTGAATGCCGCACAGTGTTTCCTTTGGTGCGGCTGGTTTCCGGGTTGGATGGCGCTGTGTTAAGAAGCAGTGCGGCTTGGTTGGGTTGTGTATCGTAGGACGCATGGCTTTCAACCTTCGTCTCTCCCGAGCCCGTACGGGAGTTGTAGCGATGAGACAAGATAGTAGCTACTAAACAATTGGATACCACGAAATTGGAGCGAAAAAGGGTTTAAAAAAAATATATATATATATATATATATATATATATATATATATATATATATATATATAAAATATAGCCTATATGCACTGAGTATACCAAACATTAGGAACATTTTCCTAATATTTATCTGCACCCCCTATTGCCCTCAGAACAGCCTAAATTCATTGGGACATGGACTCTACAAGATGTCGAAAGCATTCCACAGGGATGCATTCCACAAAGAAGGCTTAAAAATCCTTCTTTAACCTGTCTCCTCCTCTTCATCTACACTGATTTGAAGTGGATTTAACAAGTGACATCGATACGGGAGCATAGCTTTCACCTGGATTCACCTGGTCAGTCTATGTCATGGAAAGAGCAGGTGGTCATAATGTAGGTATTGTTAACCACTAGACTACAACACTTTTTAACACTTTTAACAGAAAGAGAAACGTCCTGCAGCTGTAAATGGCCTCTAACATCATTGCCAATACCATCAATGTAACTACAATCTGCCTCTATTCCAATCCATTCACTTCACTCTTTGTCCTCCAGTGTCCTTCCTGACTGTCCACACAATCTCAAATAGGCTTTGGCTCACACAAAGTGTGATGAAGCAAAGCAAACTGTCATGTTGGTAATAATCACAGGGGTTACGTATAATTAGACCTAGGCCCGAGGGCTGATGAATAGTGAGTGAGTTTGGGCCCGGCCAGTTCATTCCATTGATTTCCCTGTCTGGGCCAGAGGAGCTGTGATCATTGTAGAAAGCCTGGAAGTTGATAGATCGAAACTGAGCTGCGTGTTGAGCAGACAGTGGCCCAGCTCTAAAGCCATTTTGGACTTGTTGAACCTTGATGGGTAAATTAATGCTTTTGTCTTTGGTGGCCTAAAGGAAAAAGACACCTAGGATAATGGTATGCAAACACAAGATGGGTTTTTTATGTTAGGCTAATTGCAGTTTTTTGAGATATTTGAGGTAAAATAGCAGAGAGACCAACTTCTGCCACTATAAACTTTAGTGATATGACAACCAAGGAGACAATGGATTGAGGAATAATTATTGTCTTATGGTACAAGCTTGGAAAAACAGACCTGTCAAACTATCAGGCTCTCCGCTGGGTGTGTGATTGTCTCAAGGTCACAGCCATAGGGAATGTCTTTATGGGGAGGTGTGTGTGTGTGTGTGTGTGTGTGTGTGTGTGTGTGTGTGTGTGTGTGTGTGTGTGTGTGTGTGTGTGTGTGTGTGTGTGTGTGTGTGTGTGTGTGTGTGTGTGTGTGTGTGTGTGTGTGTGTGTGTGTGTGTGTGTGTGTGTGTGTGTGTGTGTGTGTGTGTGTGTGTGAGAGAGACATTATTAAATGTGTGTGGTGTTATGAAGCTCACCAGCTAGGCCTGCTGGGTCCAGTATTTTCTTCCCAGACTTCTCCCCTACAGGTTTGGCTGTTTGTTCTGAGGTGCACTCTGCCCCCCAACCCCCTTCCATCCACCTCTCTCATTCACTCCCACAGTGTTTTGGGGAGAGAAAAACGTGCGTGACAACATGTGTTCACAGCTGACTTGGGTTAGTTAGGAGGACTTTATGGAGAGGAACCCTGTTAGAACCCACTGAACCAGTCCTGCTGAGCCCTTGTGAGGAGTTTGACCTTCTGTTCTTCCCCTTCCACAGCCTGAGGTAACTGAGGTACTAGGAATCTACAGGAGGCTTTGCTCTTCAGCGTACCACATCACCCATCCCATCTCTCCTTCTATCCTCCTCACTGATATCGGAGGGGTTACAGCTGCACCCCTAGGGGTCCAGTCTGGGCTGAGGAAGGGTCTCGCTCCCAAACTCACTAATTTCCCCTTTTCCTAATCTGATTTGAGTTCCATTCCCCCAAACCCCCACCCCCAGTCTCCCTGGGTTCAGACCCAAGTCACCCCAGCACAGCTGGACATCTGCTGGGTCCCCCAGGTCCCTACATCCGGGGCCCTGAGCCACGAGTGGCCCCTCATAACAGAGCCCTTCAACAACAGGAGATTAGGACACGAACAGACCCGGAACAATGGGCTGCCGGACAGGACTTAATGCAATTACCCCGCTTCCTTATTAAATCACTCAATCAGGGAGAGATTTTGGGCCGTCTTGCCACGGCGGACCTACGTATTGATAATGCAGCTAGCTCATAAGGAGTCAACCGACTCGGGGAAAGGGTCAAAGTGTCAAACTCAAGTCCCGCCTCACCCTGACGTGTACTACACTACGTGACTTCACTGTTTCATTCATAAAGAGTCATGTACTTTAACGGGGTTAGTGAGGTTGTATAGATTTGTGGTTTGTTCTTTGTTCAGTTTGGCTTTGAACTCTTCGTTCACAGTAACCAGGTGTCTAGACTGAGTCTGCGTCAGAAATGCCACCATAATCCTGATATAGTGCACTACTTTTGACCAGGGCCTTTCTTTAGGACAGAGCCAGACATGAATAGAAGAGCCCTATTCCACCCGGTAACCCCCAGTTCCTGTCTCAGATCATCTCCCTTGGACATACATCACAGGAGAGTGTTGTCGTCAGGCGGATAATTACACAGTGCAGAGTCCTGACGTGTCTTACCAAGAGCTAGGCACCGCTCTCTGTTGGAGGGCCTCTCTCCCGTTGCTGGCGCTGATGTTATTTACGAGCTCTGTGGCTGGCTACACTCGGAGCCGGCGCTAACGCTAACCGCTAAAGCCCTCTGTGGCTGGCTACACTCGGAGTTGGCGCTAACACTACCCGTTAAAGCCCTCTGAAGCTGGCTACTCCCTCCCAATACAGGCTTGAATATGCTAGATAGGAGTGTCAGAGGAATAAAAAAACAACCTTATCAAGAACTTAGGATAAGACCCAGATCCAGACAGCTAGAGTCACAGATGTTTATTGACCCAAACAGGGGGCAGGCAAAAGACAGGTCAAAGGCAGGCAGAGGTCTGTAATCCAGGGCTGAGTCAATAAGGTACAGAACAGCAGGCAGGCTTGGGGTCAGGACAGGCAGAGGTTCGTAAATGGGTCAGAGTCAGGCAGGTACAGAACGTCAGCCAGGCTCGGGGTCAGGGCAGGCAGAATGGTCAGAACCGGGGAAACTAGGAAACAGAACTAGAAAGAGCAATGAGATGGGAAAACACGCTGGTGAGACCTGACAAGACAAGATGAACTGGCAACAGACAAACAGAGAACACAGGTATAAATACATAAGGGATAATGGGAAGAGATGGGTGGAGACAAGCACAAAGACAGGTGATACAGATGTGTGTGACAAACCTAGCATTCATGTACATTTAACGTTGCGCACCTCTCGCAATCCTACTAATGCGACACGGCCCAGTCCATTGAAGGACCACAGTATTGTGTTCAACAGTCCACCTTCTGACTGCGTCTGGGAAAGGAGCCAGGGAAAATATGGCATAAAGTCATCTGGACAATTAGTTGTCTTCATCTTTCATTTAGAGCGAACACGGGCATGAGAAATAGTTAATGAACCTAACCTAATATGCCCAGTCCACTTATTCTATGTAGAATGGCAAATCCATAGCCAATATGGAAGCAATCAGTGCTGAAGCGTGAACAACGGGGGGGGGGGGGGGGTACACACAGAGGCAGCGGTATCGCTTTCAGTTTGTTGCGAGGCTATAGTGCGATACACACTCTCTGACTGAGAAAAAGTGATAGTGTGACACACACACACACACACACACTCTGCCGCTGGGGGAAAATGGGGTTTGAAGCGTTCTCTATGGAGTACAGTTTCCTGGTTTACAGTTGAGGCCCTGCTACCACGTGTCAACTCATGCATGAAAGCGTAGGAAAATAATCCGTAGCAGATGCAGAGTAAACGCAGAGGATTGTTGTTGCCCTACAGGATATGCTGATTGTTTGAAACAACCTGGCACATCAGGGGCATCTGGAACGCTTGTTCAAATTTACTGCTGATTTCCCCGTACACATCTCGACTGAGAAATATTTGCTAAATCTCATTTACGAGGAGAGTGGGTGGTTTCTGGTTTCTCCTGCATGTTCAATCTTCTACCATATGGCAACTCACGTCTGTTTTGGGTTTTGAGTAAATCTAATTGCAGCCGCACAATTACGCCCGTGCCAGAAACAGGAACCACTGCGAGAGCTCGAACATCAGCTAAATCGCAATTAACGACTGAGGACGACTTGTAACTGATCTACAGTAGCTAATCAAACGTTCCTGTTTTGTCTCCTAGGGGCAGAAGACTGAGGCAGAGGGTTACTATCGAAGAGCCATTCAGCTGGACCCTTCCAAAGGAAACTGCTACATGCATTATGGTATGTACCAGAACTCATATGAAGTACCGCGCACATTGCTTCATTTGAGCCAGATCCTGCCGGAACAGGATCCGGCACCTCTCCGTTTTGGACTGATTTGTTCTGGAACCTATTTGCCTATCCGGTACCTCTCATGGCATGAAACATTTACTTTTTGTAATGTACTAATTTGAGTTGCCTCTTCGTCAATTCTACTGCCTGATATTCTAATAGTTGATTCGGGTTGCGCCGGCCTGAATTTACAGTATGGATTGTGCATCATTGTATCCTATGCTTGAGACCAACTCGTGGCTGTGTGAGATGCGTGCCTGTATCGCTCACAGAACTAGAATGAGATTCACTTTCTATGATCTCTCTCCCTCCCTCTGCTCTGATAGACATGAGCCTGCAACTCTCACCTCTCCAGCGTTGCACTTCATCATTGATTTCCTTATAGAATCATAGCCAGACGAAGGGTTCTGGAGGAGCTGCAGCACCCCTGATACATTGAAATACATTTGCCAACGTTATAGAATTACTGCTGTCTGTTCAGAAAGAATTGAAATCATTCAGAATAGCCTACTACACCATGAAAATGACTATATTTTAGTCACAGAGGATCAATAGCGTCATTAAAAACGTGCCTAGCTGTGGATTGTGTGTAGCCCAATAACAAGGCATAGCCTACAGTGCGGAACACGGCAAACCTGTCAGTAAACAGCATGCAGACAAGACATTGACTTTCACTATATTTCAAATACAATCGCAGGGAAACACAGGTTGGAAAGAAAATGGCTCCTGCTGAAAAGAGAGGACTCTAATTTGTCTACTGTAGGCTAACAAAATATTGGATTAACTTCCAAATATTGTTTTACAAAGTAAAGCAAGAGAGATATGTCGGCTTCTGGTAGGAACGCATCGGCTATCACCGGTGAGAGAGCTGAGCATCGTTGGGTCAGTCGATGACACTGGAAAGCATTTTTAGGACTAGTGTCCTCCTCATATTATAGCCTACAATATGTCTCCACACACCTAGGCCTAGGCTATTGATGGATTCAACACAAAGTCCTTTTTATTTATCTCAGATTCTCAGTTTGTCAGTGTCAAAGTAGCCTGTCATTTCCATCATTTATGCAGCATTAAAAAATATTCAGCCACACATACCATTAAACTACTCCATGTAGGGACTTCCTACAGTAACAGTGTATTGTAGCTTGACCCCACCATAAGAACTTACCTCAGGCAGTTTGATAAAGACACCTTATCCACAGTACTCTACAGTACTCCCACATAGCACGTATAAAGTGCTTGTTAAGTGTAAAAAACATGTCCTGTAGCCACTTTTAAAGCCGCTCTAGTTAGCGAAAGAGATATGCCTGCCATTAGTTTGGTTTGCATTTGGTATCAGGTTGTATGAGGTCATACATACAGTAGACCTAATCTCCACATACTTCGAGGAAACCGGATCGGACTACACCACCACCAATAAGGATGCTGCCTTTCACTGATTGAGGAGAAACGCTATAAGTCGGTTAGTCTGAGCGCGCTTCTGTAAATGCTGCCATTCATATCGGCTCTCCCTCTCTCCCTCCCTGTGTCTCTCTCTCTGTGTATCTCGGTCTCGAGTCTCGGGGTTGTGTTTGGGTCCTGGCGGGCCGTGTTGCTTTCTTTGGACAGAGTAATTTGCCCTCTCTCTGCGATCTCCTAGCCTCTTTTCAGAGGTTTATTTTTACTGGCCCCCAACACCTTATCGTAATCGGGCCGCTACAGCCATTCCTCCTCCACTGTGACTGGACTGACTCCAGTATGTTGTTGGTGAGACTGTATGAATGTGCTTACAGACTCTCTGAACTGTGGGACAGGGAGGGCGAGAGCTGACATGAGAGGTCAAGCCTCCTTTCCTGCCATTGTTCAGACTAACACATGCTCTGATGCAGGGAGAATGCATGTGTCACGCTACATGTGACCCGTAGCAACCCTCTGCATTCAAGTGATGGTTATTGCTGACTGACACCCAATGAGGTATGACATCCGAGACATAGGAAGACTATTTTTACAGATTCTAAAAACCCGTGAAAGAGGATACCTCACGTATGCAGACAAACACGCACACATGTTGGAACACGCACCCACACAAACACACACACTGATTTGTATGGGGAAACCTCTGCATAATACCTCCAACATAATATACCATCTGCGTCCCAGACATAGTAGTAATGTATTCCTCCTCAGCAGACTCCTGTGGAGGTAGAGCCAGTTGGTCCTGCTCCCAGGGGACATACATGAAACTCCATCGACTCAGCTGGACTTCCACAAATCACTGAGCATGACAAAAACCCTCACTGTCTCTCTCTCCTCTTTTCCTCACTCTCTCCTTTCTGATCTTCTTTCTGTCCTTCTTGCTGCCCTGTCCCCTGAACCCATCTTTTTGCTTCCTATTTTCCTCTTTCTTTCTTTCTCTCTTTCTCTTTTTCCCTTTCTTTCTTTCTTTCTTTCTTTCTTTCTTTCTTTCTTTCTTTCCCCTCGGTGTCTCACTGTCTCTCTGTCTTTCCCTTTTTTTGTCTCCTCCCTCTCTCCCTCTCCCTCCCCTTTATCTCTTTCCATCTCTTTCTCGGTCTCTGTTTCTCTCTGTCTAATGGACAGGCCAGTTTCTGCTGGAGCAGTCTCGTCTGGCGGAGGCAGCCGAGATGGCAGAGAGAGCTGCAGATCTGGACAGCTCAGAGTTTGATGTGGTCTTCAGTGCCGCTCACATGCTCAGGTGGGTGTGACAGCGTATGAAAACGGCATTACAGTGTTTGGTATTTTCGTAAATGCTGCCCAATCATACTTTAACGAGTATCAATCAAATGTGTTTATAAAGCCGTTTTTACATCCACAGTTGTCACAAGGTGCTTGGCAGTAACCCGGCCTAGACTCCAAAGAGCAAGCAGAATTAGAAGCACAGTAGGCAGGAGCAACTCTCTGTAAATAAGAAACCTAGAGAGGTATCAGGCTCTGAGAGGAAGCCCAACCTCACTACAGTAAAATAACAGAAAATACCTTACTACATTTCCTTACAATACTGTAGGTCTTCAGCATATGTAGAGTTTCTGTTGGATGTACTCAGATGTCTTAGTCATGAAAATAGCAGAAGGTGTCTCTGAAGGTTAATTCCTTGGAGATAGAGAGTTGGTTGCCACGGCATTTCATCATTCACGACTCAATCAATATTGCATTGTGCCCGCTAACACACTCAAAGACACTTCAGGTCTGACGTCTAATAAGATAATGGCAGTTTGCATGGAAACGGTCCCTTTTAAGTCGTTTGTATGGTTCAACTGGTTTTATAGTTAATATACAACACATGGAAACAGCGGTTGTAGTTTTGATTCATGCTAGTGACGTCTCAGTCCAGGGCTTGTAAAGAAACACAGGCATACCTCGGGAGAATTTGCCGTTCGGCTTGGCAAGTGTGAGCACAGACAGCACATACATTTTATACGTTTGAAATAGGGGACTGCAAATCCTCTCAACTCACTGCAACTGGAGGAAGTATCGGAAACGACGTCTCTTAATTCCTTTTTGCTCTTCATATCTGGAAAAGTAACTGAAGCTACAGCATCCTTCATCCAAAGTGTAGTGCTGCAGAGGATTTGAGAGTTATATGTCGACTGATCGACAAGGGGAGTGCTGCTTGGCTGTGGAGAGTAAAAACAGAGAGACAAATCATCATATTCTGGCCCTCTTCGATATAAGCCTACTGCATCGAGGAAAAAACACCATGACATACTCACTCAACTAATCCTGTAATACGACACTCTTAGGGCTGTGCTGAGACATTCTGATGCAGACATGTCTTTGGGTGTATTAATGCTGGTCAAAATGCACCTCTTACTCTCTGTTCTGTACGGCAAATAAATAACTATTTGACACTTTGGATGCCACCAAATTATTGTCAACATCAAGCATTAGACTAGGAAAACGTACTTTGTTCTGAAACTCAGTGATCATCGGTCTTCATCCAGACCGTAGAAGTGGTTTGCCATATCCTTGTACACCCCGTGGCTCTTCTTGACAGAGACCAATAGGGTAGCACCAAGTTTGGACCCGTGAAAATCAAAGTCAAAGTCCTTACCTGTTGCGTAGTGTCAGCGTTTCCTTCTCTTTGAAGAATTGTTCAAAGCCAAGCTCCAGATTCTCCCAACGTTGTAGATTGTGTAGATTCTCTCAGATGCAGTGGGAAACACCAGCGCCTTCGAAAAGTTGACAAAAACAAGAGCAAGGAGTAAGTTAAAGACGTTGTTGAATGGATGGAGAATGGATCTGAAGAGTCAGGCAGGAACTTGATATGAATGAAATGATGAAGCACTACTAGCTAGTATTCCCAAGGCAGACTTTCCTTAATGCAAAGTTAATAGAGATTTCCCTGAGTCATACACCTTATGAATATGTCTGGAAAGACTTCTGCCTTTATCTAATTAGCATTAACATACTAAGTGCAGTTAGTATCAGAAATATATGCAGCATAGTGTTTCAGAGTCATTTGAGGGAGTATTTTTCAGCATCAAAGTGCCCTCAGGATCTCAATACTTTATGGGAAATATTAAATTATAATGAAAGAATGCTTCTCTATCCAATACATAACTCCTTCTGCCGTCATGTCACGGTAATACTGTCAGACTCTGTGTAAGCCATGTGTAATGATGACCTCTATTGCCCTTCCTCCTCTTGCCATGCCTCCCTCCCTCATCTCTGTATTTCACTATCTCCCTCTCCAGACAGGCCAGTCTAAACAAGGCAGCAGAGCGGCATTATGAGCGCGCGGCAAACCTCAGACCAGACGTGAGTACCTTGGCCCAATGAGCCTTTCTTACTCAAACTGGTGGACATGCACACACACACATATACACACTCCACCATTACACACAATCAGCCCTAGTCCACCATGAATGCTCCATCAACGCCTCCCATTGTTTGTTAGAACTGGAGAGCAGGATCTCTGATTCTATGGTTAGAGATGAAGCGCATCAATCAGTCCCTTCAAAGGGAGTGGATGCGTGGTGGAATGCTATGAGAGAGAGGGTAATATAGAGTCATAAGGACGTGTGTTTTAGACAGGAGTAGATGAGGTCTCCCCTGGTCATTTGCCACGCTAACTGACTTATGCGCCATTTTGAGTCACGAGAGTTAGCTTGGAGGCTGTTTGAAGTCTGGAGAGTTAGCTTGGAGGCTGTTTGGAGGCTGTTTGGAGTCTGGAGAGTTAGCTTGGAGGCTGTTTGGAGTCTGGAGAGTTAGCTTGGAGGCTGTTTGGAGGCTGTTTGGAGTCTGGAGAGTTAGCTTGGAGGCTGTTTGGAGTCTGGAGAGTTAGCTGGAGGCTGTTTGGAGTCTCATCTTTTGTCATTGTTTTATTTAACCCTTATTTTAAGTTGACTGAGAACACATTCTCATTTACAGCAACGACCTGGGGAATAGTTACGGGGGGGGAATAACCAATTGGAAGTCAATGGAGGGACTGGGTAGGCTGTGTTATTCGTTTACCAGCCATTTTGGAGGGAGTTTTCATAGGGGATTTAAGTTGATATCCTCAGACAGTAAAGCTTTGTAGAAATGGTAAGTGCAACAGCTGTCCTTGGCACACACTCTTTCAATTGTTTCCTATAAAATCATCTTGTCTGTATGTCAGTATGTCTGTGTGTCCTTCACAATCAGTTTGTCTGTAACAGAAGTTAGTCGGTATGTCCGTGTCTCGGTGTCCTTCACAACAGTTCCCAGTCAGACAGTTGTATTTATTATTCAGTGTAATTCACAGAAAGGCCAAGGTCCTCTAATCCACACTCTCCAACAAGTCAAGGGTTTACACTCAGTCATTATTCGGCAGTAAAGCCCCTCTTGTCTTTGACATTTCGCTGTGCCTGTCTGCTTAGCCAATGTCAAGTCCTCAAATATCAACTTAATCCAAAAGGGTTTCGGGTCATGAAAAATTCAACATCTGTGGCCAGACGTGCTGGGAAAGACAATTTGTCAAAGGAGTGTACCTTCGAGAGAAAAACCAAAAACTTCAGAGTGCAACAGAGAATGACGGACAGAGTTACCACACGTCCTAATTCCTAATGGGCCGTTAGGTTTGAATGCATTTGTGTTTCGTTTTCTCTGTTCCTTAAACTATTCACAACCGCAAAGTTACTATCCCTAAACGCAGTACATACATTGTAGTTTCAAATAGAGTGTGATTAATGTGACAATGCCCATATACTATATTATCAGCTTTAGATTTGAATCTGTTATAACTTAAGTCTCTGTTCCACTGTTCCAGTCACCAGTTCAGTACATTTCCTCTGAGTAGAGAGTAGCGAGTGGCCCTATGGAAAACGTATCAGAGTTGAATCGTGGAGCTCATGTCCATAACACTGTGTTAATATGCAGTTCAACCACCACCCACTGAGAAAGACCATACTGTGTGTTGGGGAAATGGTGGGCAGCTTTTGCTGGGTGAAACAGAGGTCAGTTGGACTCTGAGGGTGCCACAATGAAAGATCATTGTTGACCGTACACAGAGTGGTTACCATTTCTTGTTAGGCAGTTGATATTGGGTTTACTGAATTACTATGCGATGCAACACTGTTGAGTTCAGGCCACTTTCATTTCAATTCAGTTAGCTTTCTCCATCGTGCAAATCAAATTCCAAATTGAATGGAATTTAGATTGAAAATTATACTGTGGATATCCATTTTGAGGCAATGATATGTCCTGTGTGGCTCAGTTGGTAGAGCATGTTGTTTGCCGGCCAGGGTTGTGGGTTCAATTCCCACGGGGGACCAGTACGAAAAATGTATGCAGTCACTCTGGATAAGAGCGTCTGCTAAATTACGCAAATGTAAAAAATTATGTAATTGAGACTTGCCGAAATAACCAAGGTCAACAGCTACTGTCATCCTTGGGTAAAGGTTTTGTTTGGCTGTGTTTGGATCCGACCAGCCCCACCACATTATTCACCGCCTCAGCTTTAAGAGAGAGCGATCTCTGGCATGGGTTTCTGGCTCCAGTGAGTGTACACATGTAAACAGAGGACCCTGTAATGACTTTCTGGGGCGTCTCCTGTGTCTCACCCTGGGTGCTGTTTACAATGCTAGAGGACGTTAATCTATCTCCACCAGCCTCTGTCTGCTCAGCCTATAGAGAGCCATGGTGTCTCCTGACCTGGAGTAGGAAGTTAACAGCCAAAGCAGAGTTTGTGTCTGGGTTCTTTATGAAGCCCTGTCTGGAAAGGAATAGGGCAAAGACTAGTTAGTGCTACAGTACAGATGCCTTATTGGTCTTTGGAGTTGTTAAAGTATGATCAAGAGAGTCAAACTTTGTACAAATAGAAAACTCACAGTAAAAGCTAACCAAACTTTAGTTGCATCTCAACTCCTTCAACCCTGACCCCACACTCGGGTTCACAGGCATGTGGAAATGTCCAGTCTGGAGGGTGCTGGAGAGCCAGAGGTGAGACTGGGATCTGGGTGTGTTTGCGGTGGCATACTGCAGGGCTCCGGAGCCCAGGCTAGAGATCCCTTCCCTCCATACTCAGTTACGACTCGTTGGTTTCACTTGGCCACATCAAAGGGCCATTTGATTAAATAGCACCCTTAAAAACACAGATACTGTACATGTGCTCACTTTCACTAATACACAAGCACTTACACACAGGTACGTGTGCATACACACACCTACACACACATGCGCGCATACACACATGCACACTCAAACACACACATGCACGCATGCACGCATGCACGCACACACACCGACTAGTGTATAAGTTCCTGGTGAGAACTGTAGCTCAAGACAAAATGAGTAACCTGCTCTGTTCCCATTAGCTTAGCTTAGTTGACGGCTGGAGAGACAGACTTTTATGGAACGATGAGCTTCAAGGCATATTGGCATAACCCTCTTTAACTCTGCGGAGAGAGACCAAAGTTGGAACCGAGTACAATTGAGCCGAATATTATATAATCTATCTGTGTTATGAGATTTCATACTGTGCCATGCAAGAAATTTCTGCATCCAGTAACATCCTCTCTGTCAAATAACCCTTCCTTCATACTGTATCTTCAACAAGTTCTACTTTATGGGAAATATACTGCTCTGTACTCTTCACAACATGGCGTCCAGCCCAACACAGACATCAAAACAATCTGTACTACTAACTTTTTATTAATTCAGTTTCAAAGGTCATTGCACCACAGCTCCGTCAAGGTAAAAACTCTTTCTGAAATCAGACCAGCTACTGCGAGGTCAAATGGGATAATTTAATGGCCATTTAATTAACTCAGCTTCAAGTCAAGTTAACAAATCCTCGCTTTTAATCCATAGCAAAAACCTGGCAGGTCTCCTGTAAAACGTCTTGCATATGAGAATCTGCATTAAATAGAGGTCTTATGGGAGGGTGAATTTGTAAGAGTATGCCAGGAGTTGAATTCAAGGGCATGTACTGTCTGAGACTACCTGATCACTATACTGCATCTAGACCTATCCAGTAGGGTTATCACGAAGGAAAACACAAAGCAGATTAAACTATTTGGTCCTTTAAAAAAAAATGACTGTATGTAACATTGTTAGCTATAGCTTAGAAAAGAAACATGATTCTGGGTGACAACATAAGGTTGCTTGTTTCCAACTGTTCCGACTGTTTTCCTCAAGACATTAAGTATGGCCAACTTTTGAAATATTTTGAAATATATAAAAAAAAAATATTTATTACCAAAAACACAAGGAAGGGGTAACATTAAAGTATTAGAACATGAAGGACAAACAATACAGCATCAAGACACTATCAAACATGTATCAGTCTTTCCGCAACAGAGCCATCCTTATGTGAGAGTGCGTGTGCATGATAGTGATATAAAATATATGTCAACCCGAAACCCGAACCCTCCAAGATTCCCCGACAGTTCCCCAATCACATTCCAATTATAAAACAGGGGGGGGGGGGGGACAAAAAGGCAATTTCAGAATGTGGGGGAGATGTGCCCCCCGTCTCCAGTGAAAGTTGTACCCCTGGCTTCATGTTTTGTTTCCTTATCACGATACCGTTGAATTTAGTGATACTGGTACCGTGACAACCTTACCAACCAGACAAACAGTCTATACTGCATCTAGACCTATCCATCGTAGAAGAGAGCCTCCCACTCCTTAGGGACTTTGCTAACATCATTATAAATGTTAACCCGGCATGACATAAACACTTGGCATTTGAGCAAACTCCGGAAACCACAAACATCAACAAGAGTTTGACCCCACCAGCCACATTCTTTTGAGCAACAGCAATATCTTTCTAAAGACTTCATTTTGTCAGAGCATCACCTAATCCACAGTGTAACACACAAACGTTAATCAAGTCCCTCTCCCTTTCCTCTCTCCCTCATTTCCTCGGTCTCCCTCTTTCCCAGTACCCGGCGGCCTTGATGAATCTGGGCGCCATCCTCCACCTGAATGGGCGGCTGCCTGAGGCGGAGACCAACTACCTGCGGGCGCTGCAGCTCAAGCCTGATGACGTCATCACCCAGTCCAACCTGCGCAAGTTGTGGAACATCATGGAGAGGCAGGGTCTGAGGACCACGCAGGGGCCTTGAACCCTCAAAGACACAGGAAACCAGGAAATTGCCCCAAGTGAGGTCCCCTTAATAGGAGTGAAGGACCTAAAAAGAGGCGGGAAACCCCAGGAATGGAGCAAATAGAGACCAGGGGATTGGTGTGCCTCAGGGATGAAACACCGAGGCCAACCCAATCTGTTTGAGATCAGTAGTCTCATTGGAACGGTAGTAAGGGAAGGCCTGAGGGTTTCTAGGGTCGATATGACGACCTGAGCTGGGTCGAAGCACAGTCAACACAGCAAGGATGACAACCCTTGGCTACTCAGAGGCAGTTTTACTGAGGTCACAGTGCAAGGACTGGGATAGTCCTCATTAGACAACAAAAAACATTCCTAAGACGAAAGCTGAGGGGTTACGTGATGACTCGTATCTCTGGGCCCATTTTTATTTATTTACTTTAATTTAAAATTCTCCCTCCGAGACATGTGTCTATTCCGAAATAACTTCATTTGAGTTAGGATGTGACTACGGAACAGAAGTCATAATTCTACTCCATTTGATGATATCATGAGGGTTTTGGGGGCCAAACATTGTACATGCTGTTGATGCACGATAAACAAGTTGGCCTGAATATTTGCGTTACATACAGTATAGTACGGTCTGGGTTTAATGCTGATTGCACATAAAGTTGCCCTGCGCTTATCACGACAGTGATAAATTCAAGAAAAATGTCCAGTCAAATCCATAGAATCCAATAAGACAAAACTACAACTTATTCCATCAAGGATGCCAACATATCCAAGGCACAACATTTATTCACGCCCAACAGTAGCTATTTTTAGACTGTGCTAAAGGTGTACATTGTCTTATGTATCAGGATATCCAGCAGACAAGTTCTTCCTGATGCATGTTATCTATTTTCATGTAATATAATTAAGAGGTTTTATTTCATTTCATCAGATTATTAACTTATTGATTTGCGTTCACTGTCTGTGTCAGCACCAACACTGTGCCCACACACACACACACACACACACACACACACACACACACACACACACACACACACACACACACACACACACACACACACACACACACACACACACACACACACACACACACACACACACACACACACACACACACACACAGACACACACACACACACACAGGTTGATCTAATTCTACAGAAAAAACAAGTGGAGTTCTTAAGCAATTTGTCCCTGCTCAGGGATATCAGGTGGTGTGCTACTGTCAACCAATCTCTGCTAGCAGTGAAAGAGTTTACTAATTGATGGTAAGAGTTCTTTAAAAAAAGATGGTTGTGTTTGTTTAAAAGATGGGGGATTTGTAGATTTCTGTCCTGTTCATTATTATATAATTCATGTTCCCTGTATTCCATAATAAAAAAACACCTTCAGACCTTGAGTGGGTTAATTAATTGTGGCATCATCAGATTTTGTCTAGAGATTTAACATTTCACATCTACATTTTATAGAAAGGACACCCATTTCACATCTACATTTTATAGAAAGGACACCCATTTCACATCTACATTTTATAGAAAGGACACCCATTTCACATCTACATTTTATAGAAAGGACACCCATTTCACATCTACATTTTATAGAAAGGACACCCATTTCACATCTACATTTTATAGAAAGGACACCCATTTCACATCTTAATTTTATAGAAAGGACACCCATTTCACATCTACATTTTATAGATAGGACACCCATTTCACATCTACATTTTATAGAAAGGACACCCATTTCACATCTACATTTGAGTTGGTCCCAATAGATACTGGAATTCTGTCTAAAATAGTTACAATCTTCTGACTTCAGAGGGAGGGGAATCTTGTGAATAATTTAGTAATACATCTCTCTATCTACACTTATCTTGACTACTCTTAGTTTCCATGGAGACCTCTTGACAGAGAGGAGAGAGTTAGGGTTGAGTAGAGATGATTCCTATCTCATCCATTTTAGAGAACATCCTCTGGTGTGTTAGTTTGAGAGTATACATGCAGCTCTTCAAAATATGACAATATGTTGACCAACACACACACATGCAACTCTGAACACAGAAAGTAGACAAATCCATGTGAAAGCAAACTATTGATGAGGACTACTTTTTGGGGGGCAATCTCCATTTCTGCCAGGGCTTGAGCTACTGACGAATCAGACAAAGATCAAAAGGGGATTATGATAAAGTGCCTGACTCTGAACACACCAGGGTGTAAATATTTAACAGGGTATGACTGAGTCAGGAGACACTGTCATTAGGAGTGGTAGAGTCAGACTGAGAGACACTGTCATTAGGAGTGGTAGAGTCAGACTGAGAGACACTGTCATTAGGAGTGGTAGAGTCAGACTGAGAGACACTGTCATTAGGAGTGGTAGAGTCAGACTGAGAGACACTGTCATTAGGAGTGGTAGAGTCAGACTGAGAGACACTGTCATTAGGAGTGGTAGAGTCAGACTGAGAGACACTGTCATTCGGAGTGGTAGAGTCAGACTGAGAGACACTGTCATTCGGAGTGGTAGAGTCAGACTGAGACACTGTCATTAGGAGTGGTAGAGTCAGACTGAGAGACACTGACTGCCATTAGGAGTGATACAGTTGGACTGAGAGACACTGTCATTAGGAGTGGTAGAGTCAGACTGAGAGACACTGTCATTCGGAGTGGTAGAGTCAGACGGAGACACTGTCATTAGGAGTGATACAGTTGGACTGAGAGACACTGTCATTAGGAGTGATAGAGTCAGACTGAGAGACACCGACTGTCATTAGGAGTGGTAGAGTCAGACTGAGAGACTGCCATTAGGAGTGATACAGTTGGACTGAGAGACACTGTCATTAGGAGTGGTAGAGTCAGACTGAGAGACACTGTCATTAGGAGTGGTAGAGTCAGACTGAGAGACACTGTCATTCGGAGTGGTAGAGTCAGACTGAGACACTGTCATTAGGAGTGATACAGTTGGACTGAGAGACACTGTCATTAGGAGTGATAGAGTCAGACTGAGAGACACCGACTGTCATTAGGAGTGGTAGAGTCAGACTGAGAGACTGCCATTAGGAGTGATACAGTTGGACTGAGAGAATGCCATTAGGAGTGATACAGTTGGACTGAGAGACTGCCAGTAGGAGTGATACAGTTAGACTGAGAGACTGTCATTAGGAGTGATACAGTTGGACTGAGAGAATGCCATTAGGAGTGATACAGTTGGACTGAGAGTCTGCCATTAGGAGTGATACAGTTGGACTGAGAGACTGCCATTAGGAGTGATACAGTTGGACTGAGAGACTGCCATTAGGAGTGATACAGTTGGACTGAGAGACTGCCATTAGGAGTGATACAGTTGGACTGAGAGACTGCCATTAGGAGTGATACAGTTGGACTGAGAGACTGCCATTAGGAGTGATACAGTTGGACTGAGAGACTGCCATTAGGAGTGATACAGTTGGACTGAGAGACTGCCATTAGGAGTGATACAGTTGGAATGAGAGACTGTCATTAGGAGTGATACAGTTGGACTGAGAGACTGTCATTAGGAGTGATACAGTTGGAATGAGAGACTGTCATTAGGAGTGATACAGTTGGACTGAGAGACTGCCATTAGGAGTGATACAGTTGGACTGAGAGACTGCCATTAGGAGTGATACAGTTGGACTGAGAGACTGCCATTAGGAGTGATACAGTTGGACTGAGAGACTGCCATTAGGAGTGATACAGTTGGACTGAGAGACTGCCATTAGGAGTGATACAGTTGGACTGAGAGTCTGCCATTAGGAGTGATACAGTTGGACTGAGAGACTGCCATTAGGAGTGATACAGTTGGACTGAGAGTCTGCCATTAGGAGTGATACAGTTGGAATGAGAGACTGCCATTAGGAGTGATACAGTTGGACTGAGAGACTGCCATTAGGAGTGATACAGTTGGAATGAGAGACTGCCATTAGGAGTGATACAGTTGGAATGAGAGACTGTCATTAGGAGTGATACAGTTGGACTGAGAGACTGCCATTAGGAGTGATACAGTTGGACTGAGAGTCTGCCATTAGGAGTGATACAGTTGGAATGAGAGTCTGTCATTAGGAGTGATACAGTTGGACTGAGAGTCTGCCATTAGGAGTGATACAGTTGGACTGAGAGACTGCCATTAGGAGTGATACAGTTGGACTGAGAGTCTGCCATTAGGAGTGATACAGTTGGAATGAGAGACTGCCATTAGGAGTGATACAGTTGGACTGAGAGTCTGCCATTAGGAGTGATACAGTTGGAATGAGAGACTGTCATTAGGAGTGATACAGTTGGAATGAGAGACTGCCATTAGGAGTGATACAGTTGGACTGAGAGTCTGTCATTAGGAGTGATACAGTTGGACTGAGAGACTGCCATTAGGAGTGATACAGTTGGACTGAGAGTCTGCCATTAGGAGTGATACAGTTGGACTGAGAGACACTGACTGCCATTAGGAGTGATACAGTTGGAATGAGAGACTGTCATTAGGAGTGATACAGTTGGACTGAGAGTCTGCCATTAGGAGTGATACAGTTGGAATGAGAGACTGTCATTAGGAGTGATACAGTTGGACTGAGAGTCTGCCATTAGGAGTGATACAGTTGGACTGAGAGTCTGCCATTAGGAGTGATACAGTTGGACTGAGAGTCTGCCATTAGGAGTGATACAGTTGGAATGAGAGACTGCCATTAGGAGTGATACAGTTGGACTGAGAGACTGTCATTAGGAGTGATACAGTTGGACTGAGAGACTGCCATTAGGAGTGATACAGTTGGAATGAGAGACTGCCATTAGGAGTGATACAGTTGGACTGAGAGTCTGCCATTAGGAGTGATACAGTTGGACTGAGAGACTGCCATTAGGAGTGATAGGGTAGGTACATGGAATAAAGGAACATTACATATTTATTATCTATTGTGTAACATCATACCTTTGAAGGAGCGAAGGATCTCCACTGAGGATTAGCATTGTGGCTTCGTCCAACTTGAACAACTTGAACTGGGAAATGTAAGGTAACGGAGCTATAGCCCTTCTTTTCCATGGGAAAAGGTTTAGCTAAAGTTCAAGACTGAAAGGCAATATGGGTAGAAAGTGGAGGAGGCCAAGAAAAAACAAACAAGAGCTGGAAAAAAGTCATCAAAATGTCAGAGATACAGCTAGTAGCCCAAATATATATATCACACACACAAAATAGTGTCTTCAATGTGATAAACTATTCAGAGTAACATGAAAGTGTCTCCCGACCCCTGTAGAGAGAGGAAATAGAGTGGTCTAGTTCTCTCAGTGTGGCTCCATCTCAATGTGAATCTGTGTTTCCCAGGTTACGTGAGTTCAGCTTTGATGCACTCTCTTCCTCCTTTCCGTGTGGCTGACCTCACTATGTGAGAACGGGAGGAGCCATTTCCAGTCCAACAACAGCACTTCAAACACAGCAGCAAAAACGGTCTGGTAATGTAGAAATGAGGATCCTGTTCAAGGTGAATTTCATGCTGAATGCCATGTTGCATCGACACTGATAATAAGACTCTACAGATTAGGTTTACTCTGTGTCCGGGAAACCCTCAGTCCTGGACTGAAAAGCATCTTCAATGGAAACTCTCCATTTATTGAGGTTTTTAGTCCAGGACAAGGTTTATCTGGGTCTGGGAAACCTGCCCTGATTGTTTTAGGAACTGCAAACTCAAACCCTTTCAGAAGAGGTTGTATTTCAGATGTTTCTATACTTCCATGCTTGTTCCAATGAGAACCTAAACAGTTTAGGACAGAGGTATCCTAACATTTACTAAATTCATTTTTGTGTGATATTTGTTTATATGTAGCTTGTTGTGATGAAATGCAAGGCTTGATTTGGTTTAAACGGTGTGCATACTGTTTAAGTGAACATTTGGCCTGACAAGGAAATGGTTTGAACTCAAATAAATGTTGTGGTTTAGTCACAGTGAAAACTTATCATTTACAAAACACTGAAGTGATTTCATGGACCAATTCAGAGCAAAATATGCAAAATAAAAACAAAACAAAAAATTCAATCCAATTCATTTGATTCATTTGAAGTTTTAATTCCATTCCAGTACAGCGGAGTGACTGCCCTGGGTTGACAGAAATCGAGCATTTTAGCATCTCATCTTCAAACATGGAAAGGGGCCTACAGGTGCGCATCAAGGTCAACAGCGACCTCTACTGCCAGTGCTCTGAAAATAATTTTTTTACTAGGCCACAACCTTTCCTACTGTAGGCTAACTAGTCTGGCTAACACCTAACTTTCAAAATCCTCCTGCTTCAGAGTCTGGAATGGCTCTTTCATGTTGTCGGCACAATGCGTTGATAATGAAGGGGGCTGTGTTGACTCGTTGGTTCTCCTCCTGGTCTTTCTCACTCAAACACCCACAGCCCCTGAGCGCCGCCCTATTCCGACACCACCGCAATAGCCTGTTACACAATCCATCGTAATAGAAATGATTTCCATTGAGAATGGACCCCTGTTTAAAATAACAGTATTCCAATGACAGGCTGACAGTTCATATTGCACATGGCAACTCAGTGTAGGTCACTCGGTCTCCATCTTTATTTCAATAGTACTGAATTAAGTACTCTGGATATATCTGATTGGGATCAAATATGACAAAAATTCTGGGATATATGACATTGTCCACACAACTGTCATGGAAGTTGATAGCACTTTTGTCATCAGGCTTGAGGTAATCTGTCTTTCCCAGTGTAGTTTTCCCAACTATCACCTTGCACAGAAACATTGTTTTGGTCTTTTGGCTACTGAAGCCTTGTGGTGCCTCACCAAACAGAGGTACTGGATCAGTGTTCCATGGACTGTACGTATCTGCATATGAGGCAAATTTTGCAAAGTAGGTACCTACATAAAAGGAAGAAGAGGGGTAATAATGGGGTTACTGTACCAGAGAGATTATACCTGCTGTCATACATACTATATTAATGTATAGCCTGTTTCATCATCACTTACCTTTTCCAAGAATATGGCCGTTGATACCAGCTAACCTGTTGTCAAAATTGTATGTACAAATAGAGTGTACGTTGCTGACTTTTGTTCCATGAAACAGCTTCTCCTCCTTGACCTCTGTAACACCTTGAATCCTTCCCAACTGAATCTTTTTCCTTTAAAAAGACAATCACCATGGTTGTAAAAAAGGCCTCCCTGCTCCTCTCCTCTCCACATAACTCCCCTCACAGTCCCTTCAGTTTCCCTTCAGGCCCATTAGTTTGGCTGCTCAGCCTACCTAAATTATCCCTCACCCATCATAGAACTGACATTTTCAACCAATATGAGCGCTTGGAAATGAGCATCTGGACACTGCACCCGCCCACTCAGGTCAGAGTATTATCGTAGTCCGAAGGGAGAAGACGCATGTTTCTGACAACTAAAAGTTGTCCACAGTAACAGGAATGCCTGAATGCTGTGTGTGTATCGAAATGCAGGGGGTTTTACATGCTGTGTAATTTAAATGTTTTTATTTAACCTTTTAACTAGGCAAGTCAGTTAAGAACAAATTCTTATTTACATTGACAGCCTACCCCGGCCAAACACTAACTCGGGCCGCCCTATGGAACTCCCAATCCCGGCCAATTGTGATACAGCTAGGAATCAAACCAAGGTCTGTAGTGACGCCTCTAGCACTGAGATGCAGTGCCTTAGACCGCTGTGCCACTCGGGAGCCCCAAAAATAATGGTTAATTACCATTAATTACTTACTGTTACTTTGATAGCTTTCAGACATATGTTCTACTGTGTGGCTGTTACTATTCTGTAATGTTCAAGTTGCCAATACTGCTTTGCCTATTGTTTATCATATGTAGTATTATTCCGTACAGACAAAAGTGTTATTGCATTGGTTGCACAAGTACTTTTGCAGAAGTGGTTTAATTGTTGTTTTGGTAAACAGTCTTTTGCTACCACAGCATTTTCCATAGTGGCTTCAACATCATGTTCTAACCGGACAGCACTATAGAGGACAGAACCAAACCAATCAGTTAGAAGTATATCGCGGGTGAGGGCATTCACAGCCGACCGCTCAGACAGGTGAGGGCATTCACAGCCGACCGCTCAGACAGGTGAGGGCATTCACAGCCAACCGCTCAGACAGGTGAGGGCATTCACAGCCGACCGCTCAGACAGGTGAGGGCATTCACAGCCGACCGCTCAGACGGGTGAGGGCATTCACAGCCGACCGCTCAGACAGGTGAGGGCATTCACAGCCAACCGCTCAGACGGGTGAGGGCATTCACAGCCGACCACTCAGACAGATGAGGGCATTCACAGCCAACCGCTCAGACTGGTGAGGGCATTCACAGCCGACCGCTCAGACCAGTGAGGGCATTCACAGCCGACCGCTCAGACGGGTGAGGGCATTCACAGCCGACCGCTCAGACAGGTGAGGGCATTCACAGCCGACCGCTCAGACGGGTGAGGGCATTCACAGCCGACCGCTCAGACAGGTGAGGGCATTCACAGCCGACCGCTCAGACAGGTGAGGGCATTCACAGCCGACCGCTCAGACGGGTGAGGGCATTCACAGCCGACCGCTCAGACGGGTGAGGGCATACCAGCCAACCGTTTTCACGTGGTCCTTCTAGACGGATTTAGTGACCAACAGTTTTTTACATGGTCCGTCATTTCTCCGGATTTAGTGACCGATAGTTTTTACAATGGTGAATATAATATCAATAGTGATAGAATACCACCAAATTACATAGGAAATGTATACTGTACTACATCCATCTATTTCTGGAGAAATTATAATAATATTATGATGCTGATGATGATGTAAATTAGAATTCCTCTTACCTACAGTAAAACTCCCAGAGGTCCAGGTTCTGTATTCTACAGATGGATTTGATGCGTCTGTCTAGTTCCCCATCCTTTAAGCAGCCTGCCACATAATCATATTCAGCTGTGTCTCTCTTCAGACAGAACACCTATGGGTTAATGATGGAAATGAAATCATACTCAGATTACAAACAAAATCAGGATAAATGATAAGTAAACAAGCATGTTATATTATTGCAGAATAATGGACTACGGTTTGAATATATACTAGATACTACTTGTAACGTCTGATGTGATTGAGTTAGCAACAACTTGCCCTTTAGATGATCTGATTTTGCACTGGACATATATTGCTTTGTGTTCCCAAATAAATAAAAAAGAGATGACAAAAACTGAGATGTGGTACATTTGTTTTTATCTGCACCTGATAGGGGTATTTGGGGTCCACCGCTTCCCAGTGTGTGGGCACTGGACTAACACAAGAGCATCTAAACGAGAAACAGAATACACAACGTTATGTTAAAAGAAACCAAGCCACCAGTGAGTTGGTTTCACTTTCATTTCTCAGTAAGTCAGAGTATGTGTTGCCTAAAGGTGGAGCAATACATTTCAGAGACATGTTTGATCTGGATCAATTCCATAACGTATTGAACCCCAGTGATCACAAGCGACAAATCTAAAGTCTCACCTTCCACTATTCCCAGTGTTGTGAGTGTTGTTGGATCGTTTGATTGGCGTCTGCTTCCTTGTTTTGATGTCAGTCAGAACCATCTCTGGAAATCAAATAGTCAGTGCTATCAGTTCACAACATAAATAGTCAGTACTATCAGTTCACAACATAAATAGTCAGTGCTATCTTTTCACAACATAAATAGTCAGTGCTATCAGTTCACAACATAAATAGTCAGTGCTATCAGTTCACAACATAAATAGTCAGTGCTATCTTTTCACAACATAAATAGTCAGTACTATCAGTTCACAACATAAATAGTCAGTGCTATCAGTTCACAACATAAAACCTTTGATGTGAAAATAAATACTGTATGATATTATTGTGGATACGGGTTGATAGAAGGAATCAAGTAAATACCAGCGAAATCCAGCTTGTTGATGCCTCTGGATGTGGATATCTGTAACACTCCTTTTGGATTTCTTGTGTAATACCTTTCAATGTCCTGACTGGTCAGAGAGTTTCTTTCCATTTGATCATTCTGACAGAAAAATACCATTTATAAGACAAAGCAAAGTCTCAAACATGTAAGAGATGGACCACTGGGCACAGACGTTAAGTCAACGTCGTAGTGGGAGATGAACTCTAGAATGACAAAAGAGACAGCTACCTCAAACATGTGCCACGTTCCCCTCTTGTCCAGGTAGAACCAATGCCATGGATTTGTTTTGTAATCTGTCATAACAGGCATGTCTGAGATGTCCATGTCCTCAACTTCCGAACTGCTTTCTGATTGAGCCCACATCTACATCAGGACAGCAAACCCACACATCTTATTTACTGAAACACCACTTCAATTTGGCTTGATAAAATACTAGAGAAAATGTTACTTTACCTTCTCCTGAGGTTTTGTTTTGTAGTAAAGGTGAATGGTACTGTAGCTATCCAAGATTCGCCTGCCACTCCTGACCTGGTTCAGCACTGCTTGAACACGCTGTAGTAAAAACACCAGTCAAACCACACCCTCTTAAAGGAGGACGTCCTTGTCTGAAAGTCTGGTGTATGACGCTCACCTGTGGATTCAAATAAATCAGCTTTTTGGATGGAACGTCTGAGTCACCTATAGTTGACGTCAGACTTGTTTTGCATACACAGTTGAAGTCGAAGGTTTACATACACCTTAGCCAAATACATTTAAACTTAGTTTCGCAATTCCTGACATTTAATCCTAGTAAAAATTCCCTGTCTTTGGTCAGTTAGGATCACCACTTTTATTTTAAGAATGTGAAATGTCAGAATAATAGCAGAGAGAATGACTTATTTCATCTTTGATTTCTTTCATCACATTCCCAGTGGGTCATAAGTTTACATACACTCAATTAGTATTTGGTAGCATTTCCTTTAAATTGTTTAACTTGGGTCAAACGTTTTGGGTAGCCTTCCACAAGCTTCCCACAATAAACTGGGTGAATTTTGGCCCATTCCTCCTGACAGAGCTGGTGTAACGGAGTCAGGTTGTAGGCCTCCTTGCTTACACAAACTTTTTCAGTTCTGCCCCACAAATTTTCTATAGGATTGAGGTCAGGGCTTTGTGATGGCTACTCCAATACCTTGACTTTGTTGTCCTTAAGCCATTTTGACACAACTTTGGAAGTATGCTTGGGGACAATGTCCATTTGGAATACTCATTTGCGACCAAGCTTTAACATCCTGACTGATATCTTGAGATGTTGCTTCAATATATGACGGCTGCGTGGTCCCATGGTGTTTATACTGGCGTACTATTGTTTGTACAGATGACCGGGGTACCTTCAGGCATTTGGAAATTACTCCCAAGGATGAACCAGACTTGTGGAGGTCTACAATTGTTTTTCTGAGGTCTTGGTTGATTTCTTTTGATTTTCCCATGATGTCAAGCAAAGAGGCACTGAGTTTGAAGGTAGGACTTGAAATACATCCACATCCTCAAATTATGTCAATTACCCTATCAGAAGCTTCTAAAGCCATGACATCATTTTCTGGAATGTTCCAAGCTGTTTAAAGTCACTGTCAACTTAGTGTATGTAAACTTCTGACCCACTGGAATTGTGATACGTGAAATAATCTGTCTGTAAACAATTGTTGGAAAATTACTTGTGTCATGCACAAAGCAGACGTCCTAACCGACTTGCCAAAACTATAGTTTGTTAACAAGAAATGTGTGGTGTGGTTGATAAACAAGTTTTAATGACTCCAACCTAAGTGTATGTAAACTTCCGACTTCAACTGTATGCCACACAAAACGTAGGTCCTTTCTTCATCTTGTTGTCACTGGTCCATGATGTTCCAGTCAAGACTGGAGGAACTCACTCATTCTGCTAGTTACCATTTTTTTTTTAAATGTGTGCATTTCCTTCTTATCCAAATGGATTGTATTCTTGAAATCTCCTGACAAGGTGTACAATCCTCACTAAGAAAAGACAATTGTTCAAATACGATTGAACAGAAATGTATGGTGTAATCTTGTGTTGTACTGCCGCCATGTGGCCAATTAGATGCACTCAGCATTTAATTTCCCTCCATTGTTTCCCTATAGCTTAACCTTCAATGATCCTTGGTAGTATTTGCAGGAAATAGATAGATAAAATAATGCCCACCTTGCATTCAACATGACTCGCTCCGGTAAACATACACATATAACATTTTCGTTTATTTACAGTGTATTACAACAGTAGGCCTAAATCAAGCCCATATCAAGTTTATACATCAAAGCAGAGGACATGAAGTACTGACCAACATTTCATGACTTTAAATGAACACGAAAATACTGTCATTATGACATAGTTTGACACCCTCTCATTAAGAGGAAAGACCATTTTAATTCAGCTCAAGAAGATCTTCATGGGGGTATTTCCTTCTTGAACAATGTACAATGTGCAGAATGAGGGAGGTAGATTGTTTAAGGGGTAAGAGAGTGCTTATCATGCATATATCAACTACATACAGTACACATATACAGGTAGCCTACTGCATTGTCAGATCGTGGTACCAATAGCGGTGAAGGAGAAAGCAGTAGATTTTAAGACATATTGGCCTTTAAAAGCCATCTTGGCCGAAGGTCTTGGCCTCAGTTAACTCAGGCAATCAATCACTTGCACAAACGGTCCCCAAAGAGATTCATCCAGTTTCTTAGCTTAGCAACACTAGCTAGGCCTATATCCTAGCTTTCATTTAGAAAATGCATCTGCAACAGTACAGTACACAGAGACGAGCTGACTATAAGCCTCATGCATGATATGATGTGATAGTACAACTGCAGTGTTTGCATTGTCTGTTCAGTTAGAATTGGAGCAACTCTATGTGAAATCTATCTAGTTTTCCTAGAATTCCAATTTCTTTGGTAACTATATTTGTTATATATACAGTACCAGTCAAAAGTTTGGACACACCTACTCATTCAAGGGTTTTTCTTTATTTTTACTATTTTCTACATTGTAGAATAATAGTGAAGACCTCAAAACTATGAAATAACACATGGAATGATGCAGTAACCAAATAAGTGTTAAACAAATCAAATATATTTTATAATTGAGATTGTTCAAAGTAGCCACCCTTTGCCTTGATGACAGCTTTGCACACTCTTGGCAATCTCAACCAGTTTCATGAGGTTGTCACCTGGAATGCATTTCAATGAACAGGTGTGCCTTGTTAAAAGTTCATTTGTGGTATTTCATTCCTTCTTAACTCGTTTGAGACAATCAGTTGTGTTGTGACAAGTCCATATTATGGCATAAACAGCTCAAATAAGCAAAGAAAAATGATAGTCCATCATTACTTTAAGACATGAAGAACTTTTAAAGTTTCTTCAAGTGCAGTCGCAAAAACCATCAAGCGCTATGAAGAAACTGGCTTTCATGAGGACCGCCACAGGAATGGAAGACCCAGAGTTACTTCTGCTGCAGAGGATAAGTTCATTAGAGTTACCAGCCTCAGAAATTGCAGCCCAAATAAATGCCTCAGAGTTCAAGTAACAGACACATCTCAACATCAACTTTTCAGAGACTCAGACCTTCATGGTTGAATTTCTGCACAAAAAAACACTACTAAAGGACACCAATAAGAAGAAGAGGCTTGATTGGGGCAAAAACCACGAGCAATTCCACCGGTATCCATTAGATCGGTGGAAATCTGTCCTTTGGTCTGATGAGTTTTAGATTTTTGGTTACAACCGCTGTGTCTTTGTGAGACAGAGTAGGTGAACGGATGATCTCCGCATGTGTGGTTCCCACCGTGAAGCATGGAGGAGGAGGTGTGATGGTGTGGGGGTGCATTCCTGTTGACACTATCTGTGATTTATTTAGAATTCAAGGCACACTTAACCAGCATGGCTACCACAGCATTCTGCAGCGATACGCCATCCCATCTGGTTTGCGCTTAGTGGGACGATCATTTGTTTTTTAACAGGACAATGACTGTATAAGGGCTATTTGACCAAGAAGGAGAGTGATAGAGTGCTGCAGCAGATAACCTGGCCTCCACAATCACCCGACCTCAACCCAATGGAGATGGTTTAGGATGAGTTGGACCGCAGAGTAAAGGAAAATCAGCCAACAAGTGCTCAGCATATGTGGGAACTCCTTCAAGACGGTTGGAAAATGATTCCTCATGAAGCTGGTTGAGAGAATGCCAAAAGTGTGCAAAGCTGTCATCAAGGCAAAGGGTGGCTACTTAGAAGAATCTAAAATATATTTTGATTTGTTTAAAACTTATTTGGTTACTACGTGATTCCATATGTGTTATTTCATACTTTTGATGTCTTCACTATTATTCTACAATGTAGAAAATATTACAAGAGCAGATTACTGTACAGTTACAATGAATATATCCCTTATACACAGTACCAGTCAAACATTTAGATACACCTACTTATTCAATGTCTATCTATGAAATCAGGTCCTTGTATACAGGAGTAGGGCAAGTCAAACATGTGTTTACTTTATGTTGGCGACTTCACTTGTAATAGTGAGTTATTGCATCCTGGTCACCAAAGTAGTTATTCAGTCTACATCCTCATTAGAAGTGTGTTGCACTTTGTAGCTTTGTTTGACTATGGTCATGTTGGACCCAAACAGTCAAAGGAAAAGAAAAAAAGAATACCTGCCCACTGTTAGAACGCTCCCGAAACGTATTCGCAACGTTTCGACAACACAAGGTGATCCTGCCTTGAAACATTGCTAATCCATTTCGGGAACACTCAAACAGTGTGCAGTTACTTTTCTGTTTTTCAAATACGCCACCTCTCGCCCTCTCCGACCCACAAGTCTCTAAACACAGTAAATAGACAAACCACTCTTTACGAACTCTACAGCTTTTATAGAAACATAGTCTTCTTGTATGGTCTTCCTTGTTCTGCCATAGTAATCCATTAAGGCACATCTTATGATCCAAGTCCCAGTCGGGCCTGGAATCAAACAGCGGGAAGTCATCGTGGCCGTCCATTAAGTCCCTCCTCTCTCGACCTCTCCCCTGATGTCTCTGAATCCCAATCCCGTCCTGGTAAAAAAAAATCCACCCCCTGTACATTGTGTGATAACGTCCCTGATCACCCCATAGGCGTCAGTAGAACTCAATCAGATACTCTGGGTAAATCTGGTTGCAGTCGAAGATGACGTAGATCTTTGGGTTGGCGAGGTCGTCCACACAGCTGTCAAAGAAGTTGCTGTAGCTCATGTCCTTGGATGGCGGTCGGCAGAACAGCGGATTGCCTAACGTGGACTCGCCGACCAGCACTCTGGCCAGGAACATGGTCTTATATGGAGGCTCGCTTGAAAATATCGGCGGAGCTAGTCCGTGCTTCTGCAAGGCAAAGTTATGTTTCCCCGTCGTAAGGCAGAATTTGCTAGAATACTTGGCGTCTCGGGCGAAATAACTCCCTGAGAAATGATGGGAAGGACAGTATTAGAATACTATGTTTGAACAGTTGAAACTACTGTTGCAAAATTCTGGGAACTTTGCCAAAATTCCCAGGTTTTCCAGAAATCAAAGTTGGAAGATTCTTGGAATCAAGCAAGAATAGACAGGAATAAGCAGGAAATCCAGGAATACTCTAACCGGGATTTTTGGAAAACCGTGAAATTGTGAGAAAGTTACGATTTCATGACACAACACAAGTGGAATCTACCTCTGCCATAGACGTCCCCATGGCTCCCAGTTAGCCGCCAGTCAAAGTTATATGTGCATATAGCCTGCACGTTGCTGTGGCCTGTGCCATGAAATAACATTTTCTCCTCAATGTCCACAACTCGCTTTATCTTGCGCAATTGTTGTTTTTTCCTTTAGTAATTGGAGTAAAAACACAAAAGCATTGATCAGTCTCAGCATTTAGGCTAAGCATGTTTTCCAACCAAAATATCTCTAAGATGTTATCGAAAAAGGTCTACCTATCTGATTCAAACCGTCATTCCAAACTGGGATTCTAGATGCTATCATCAAAATAATTTAGATACTAAACTATACTAACATCATTATAATACCACACACACACACACACACACACACACACACACACACACACACACACACACACACAGCTCTACCTGCAAAAGAACTCCCACAGATCCAGGTTCTGTATCCTCTGAATAGATTTGATAGGGTGACACATGGTCCTTTCATAGAGTCTGACCACTTCCTTGAATTCATAAGTATCTCTGGCCAATGAGACGAGCTGAAATAAAGATCATATTAAATTACTGGTATTCTAATTCCTAATTCTACAAGCTGAAAGAGAATAGTCAATCAGACATGGGTATACTGCAAATCAATGACACACAGTGTTTTAGTTAGAAAGAAACAAACTGGCTAAAGAGAGTCATGGAGTAGGTAGATACATTGATAACACTTTACTGAAAGGTCCAATAAAGCTGTTATCTCAATATCAAATCACCTTTTCTGGGAAACAAATAAGTACCTTACTGTGGATTTTCTTTCTATTATTACAAAATGTCTGGAAGTGGTCTGAGTACAGAGGGAAAACTGAAAACTAGCTGCTATTGGCAGAGAGATTTGGAACTCTCTTTCTTATTGGTCTATTAACATATTTTTCACCTGGTGACATCACCAGGAAGGCCAAAACTCCCTCCCACCAAAGCAGGCAGACATTTCAGGCGGTCTTTTCAAACAGTTCTTACACTAAAAGGGCATTACGTAATTTTACAGTATTATTCCATCCTCATAGTGTTGAAATATATCCAAAATACAGGAAAACATGTTTTCGACTGCACTTGGCCTTTAAAGGTAGTCAGCAATGCAGAAAGTAAATAGCAATATCGGGCCGATTTCCATAACAACTAAGATAATTGAAGTGCAAGGCGAAACCTCTCCACTGAGCAGATAACATGGCTAGGTCTTGAGCAGGTAACATGACTAGGTCTTGAGCAGATAACATGACTAGGTATTGAGCAGGTAATCACTAGGTCTTGAGCAGATAACATGACTAGGTCTTGAGCAGATAACATGACTAGGTCTTGAGCAGATAACATGACTAGGTCTTGAGCAGATAACATGACTAGGTCTTGAGCAGGTAACATGACTAGGTCTTGAGCAGGTAATCACTAGGTCTTGAGCAGATAACATGACTAGGTCTTGAGCAGATAACATGACTAGGTCTTGAGCAGGTAACATGACTAGGTCTTGAGCAGGTAATCACTAGGTCTTGAGCAGATAACATGACTAGGTCTTGAGCAGATAATCACTAGGTCTTGAGCAGATAACATGACTAGGTCTTGAGCAGATAACATGACTAGGTCTTGAGCAGATAACATGACTAGGTCTTGAGCAGGTAACATGACTAGGTCTTGAGCAGGTAACATGACTAGGTCTTGAGCAGGTAACATGACTAGGTCTTGAGCAGGTAACATGACTAGGTCTTGAGCAGGTAACATGACTAGGTCTTGAGCAGGTAACATGACTAGGTCTTGAGCAGGTAATGACTAGGTCTTGAGCAGGTAACATGACTAGGTCTTGAGCAGATAACATGACTAGGTCTTGAGCAGGTAATGACTAGATCTTGAGCAGATAACATGACTAGGTCTTGAGCAGGTAACATGACTAGGTCTTGAGCAGATAACATGACTAGGTCTTGAGCAGGTAATGACTAGGTCTTGAGCAGGTAACATGACTAGGTCTTGAGCAGATAACATGACTAGGTCTTGAGCAGGTAACATGACTAGGTCTTGAGCAGGTAACATGACTAGGTCTTGAGCAGGTAACATGACTAGGTCTTGAGCAGGTAACATGACTAGGTCTTGAGCAGATAACATGACTAGGTCTTGAGCAGGTAACATGACTAGGTCTTGAGCAGATAACATGACTAGGTCTTGAGCAGGTAACATGACTAGGTCTTGAGCAGGTAACATGACTAGGTCTTGAGCAGATAACATGACTAGGTCTTGAGCAGGTAACATGACTAGGTCTTGAGCAGATAACATGACTAGGTCTTGAGCAGGTAACATGACTAGGTCTTGAGCAGGTAATGGCTAGGTCTTGAGCAGGTGTAACAGTATACCTTTAGACCGTCCCCTCGCCCATACCCGGGCGCGAACCAGGGAACCTCTGCACACATCAACAACTGACACCCACGAAGCATCATTACCCATCGCTCCACAAAAGCCGCGGCCCTTGCAGAGCAAGGGGAACTACTACTACAAGGTCTCAGAGCAAGTGATATCACCGATTGAAACGCTATTTAGAGCGTACCACCTCTAACTAAGCTAGCGTTTCACATCCGTTACACAGGTAACATGCTGGTTAGGAGTTACCTGTATTTCTACCCCTGCCCCATTCAGATAGTAACCTGAACCGGCAAAAGACGGGTAAAGCTCTCTGTCTGAAAAAGGTAGATACACAGCATATTGTCCACACACATCCTTTTCCCGTACCTGATAAGGCTCGTCTGTATTTATTCTCTCCCAGTGGCAGGGCACCGGCAGGGCCAGATTATCACAAATGAACCTGGGCGAGGGTGACAGATGCATATACACAATTCAGACATAAACGGTACAGGTCAGGTCTGGGTCCAACTGCTGGGTGGTTATTATGTCAATGCCCTTAGTTACACATCCTTTATTTTCACCCAAAATGTAGCACAACATGCATAAGGTTTAACGATATAACAGGTGATGCTTCTAACCCCACAATAGACTAAAGAGTAAGCTCTGGGAAGTAAGCTCCAGGAAGTGAAACTGACCACAGAGCCAATGGAGAGCACTCAGAACTCTGTATTTCTTAGTTATATAGTTACAGGCCTGTGGGCTACCTGCATGTCTGAGTTTTTATACAGCTACATGCCCGTGGGTGACCCCATTGGTACAGCTCAGACTCACCTAAAGCCAGTGGCAGAGTGGAATGCCCGTTTGATTGGCCGTTGTTTCCCGGTTGTGACATTGATCTGCTTCATGACTGGTTGTGAAACAAAGACAAACAGGTAACAAAGATCAGCCAATTAGAGACGGACTCCAACATATCCAATGATTGTAAATGATACTGTATAGATGTGTGCCAGTACTGTAGTGTTCTTGGTACCTGAGAAGTCCAGTCTGTAGGTGTACTTGGCGGTGTAAAACTCCATGACACCGTGTTGATTCCTGCTGTAATTCTGTTCTATCTGCTCACTGGTCACAGAGCATGCAGCACTTGGATCAATCTGCCACAAGCAGAACAAATTGCAAATGAGACTGGGATGGGTAGAGTGAGTGAGTGAGGGGATGGGATGGGTGGATGGAATAATGAAGGAATGGATCAATAGATCAAGTAAGAGGATGGATTTATGAGGAATGCATAGGTGGAGTGATATGTCCTGTACCTCAAACATGTGCCACACTCCACATTCAGCTAGGTAATACCAGCACCAGACAGCCTCTGACGTGTCCATCTCCTCCACCATCTCTGAGGACTCCTCCTCAGGTGCCCTTATGGCAAACATGCCTGGACCTGGGAAGAGCAGTATACAATGTCATTGCATTGGCTTATAGTGTATAGTGGATGAGGAGTATGCTAGGTTTATCTTCAGCATGACATTTCTTATTTTTAAATATCTGTTCTCATATTTCTCGGTAATTTGCTTGCAACTATGAACAATACCTATATGAACTGCACCAATATGTTTCCAACAACAGCATTAGGTTCTTCCTGGTTGGCAGAAGAACAGTCTGCCGACATGTCATCAGCTTGTTGCAAATTCTCTGCACCCCGAAGTGGATGTGTGTCTACATGTCAAATAGACGAACACAATTCACTAAGCTGCTATCAAACACAGTAATATGTTTATCACATCGGGTATATATATAGTCTATAGGAAATATAACTAGCTACTAGCATGAAATATAGCAGGCTATCTTACCGGTTTATCGAGCGATTAGCCAGCCTCAGTCCTAGCTACTGCGTTAAACCTTTTCTAGAATTGGCAATCATATATTCCAGCTAACCCCATTTCGCCCAGTGCTGCAAAATCGTATTTAGCACCCAGCATCGAGAGATTTTTTGTAGAATTATGCGAATGCATTCGCGTTTCTCTTCCGATTGCTATGTTTACATTCGTTTCCTGGTAGCAAAAAAAAACGTCACAGAGCACGTCATAATTCCAAGTCGCTCCCACTGAGGTATGATGCCGCGTCAGGAACAAACATGTTCCAAAACAATGTACCTCTAGGCGTAAATTGGTTCATTGAATTGAAATGTATCTTATGTATTTGTTACAACAAGATTAAATCATATTTAGCTTTTTAGTTAATAACAAAAATAATGAAATTTTCCTAGAATCATTAATGACATCTCCCCGAGTTCCTACTTCAGTGCATTCCAGACAACTGGGAACTCGAACAAAAACGAGCTCCTATTGTGAACAAAATCGTTTTGAAGGTCATATAACTCGTAATTTCATGGGGTGCGTTTGTAAATTTGCTCTGGTTATCTACTTCGATTTCAGAGCACTCTCATCTGTGTGTCAGGGCGCAGAATAACTGAGGAATTGACTAACGCTCAACACCCTGTTGAATATGCCGTTTCAGTAAACCTTGGCAAAAAAAACGCGTAGTTAAATTGTTGCCAGCAGCACAGTTACAGTCACCAACGCTCTGGATAACATGAAAACGGCCTAACCAGCTCGGCTAAAGAGCAAGAAAAATGGTCAGAGTGAGGTGTTCTCTCGTTTATGTCTGTAAGTAGCTAGCATGCTAGCTAACTTTAGCCAGTTAGCTTGGGTGCTTGACTGCCGTTGTGAGGTCAGAACGCTTGGATCAACCCTACTCCTCGGCCAGAGCGTCCAGTGTGCGCTCTGAACGCTCCGAGAGCAAACGCTCTGAATTTATGAATGGACAATCTGACAATGCTTGGAATTTACAAACGCCAAGAGGGAATTTACTAACGCACCCCATGTCGGCAACTCTGACCTCTTTCTAGAGCTCCCACTTTCTGACCCGAAGATCACCTACGTCATGATGTTACCTATTATTTTTCCGATTCCCATTCGTCTTGAAAGCACCATATACAGTATGAACAGTCGCTCCCTGCCAGGCAATTAAAAAAAAAATTACATTATGAAGAAAGTGCACAACAGGTGAATTAATGTATGGAATAAACAGATCTAAATGACTTATGTTCTGATGGTGCTATTTGAAGAGCAATTGTATTTACTTTAGGCCTATCACAAACAATCATCAGCCCTTATTATGACAATTCCAGACATTCCAGCGAGTCTGACTGAGGGATTGAAATAAATTGTCTCTACCTTATTCTTTGTTATTCAACACATTATGAAATAGGATAGGATAGCCAAATGCAAAACAAATAATCAAAAAGTTTAGTGTTTTCTTTCATTTAATTTAAATGATTTAGTTGAATACATTTTTTGTTAAACTGGTGGACATGTCAACTCTTTTCCACATATACAATGGCCCTCCACAATGGTAGGCTGTTTTACTGTATCATTCTACATAGCTGTTATAGGCTAGCATCCTGGTTCAGTTCAATACCATGTGAAGGCTTTGGAGTTTGTAGACACGCCCCTACTCCCACTTCAACATTCTTTCCAAAGACCCTCTATCTGTGCAGCCAAAGGAACTGCTTCATTGACTCCTACCAGCTGTGTGGAAAAGCAGGATCTATTGCATTAAAATAGTGGGTGAGTTGTAAGATAAATTTTGCATGCATAATTGAATGATTGTGCTTAACACATGGAGGATTCACAGAAATGATAGTGCTTACTCACTCTTTTCTTCTTGCATGCAGGAATCCTTTTTCTCAAACAAATAAACTTTTGGATTTTAGCATATGCCTAAATACAAGTTCAAGCTAAACAGCCTATAGGTCTGCATCTGCATGATTGTATTGCATTGCATTGCTGTATTGTACATTACTGCACATAATCCATGGAGGAAATCTGCTTAATGGGAGAAAAAAAACTCAACTTCAATGTCTTGTGGATATCTAAAACAATCAATTATTATCTTGTTTTTCATACATTTGTGCAGATAGGCTATGACTGACTGCATAACTAAGCAAACAAATAGCCTAGTCATAAATGTTAGTATCCTAGGAGGAGTAGAATGTCTGCATTAGGATAAAGCCTCAGGCTCTCTAACAGAACAAATACTTAATCTGTCTTGATTGGGACATATTGTGTTGAAGAGAGCCTCTGAGTAACAGAAGATGTAAACACGGAGTCCGCACCCGATTTAACAATGAGAGGGAGAGCGTAGGAAAGAGAGAGACGGGAGGAGTGTGTGTGTGAGACAGAGAGAGAGAGAGAGAGAGAGAGAGAGAGTGAGAGAGAGAGAGAGAGAAAGAAAGAAAGAAAATATGTGTTAGTTCATGCGTGAGAGTAAGAAAGAGCGTGAGAGAGAAAGAGAGAGCTTTGGCAATATCTACAAAATGTCCTGCCAATAAAGCATTTTGAATTTAAGAGAAAGTGAGTGAACATGGAAGAGGAGATGGTTGGAGGGACCACTCCAGGAGGACCAGTGGACTCAGAGGCCCAGAAACAGAGCCCCGAGGATGCGGTTCAGCAGGAGAGGGGCAAGTGGGCCAACAAGACTGAATTCCTGCTCTCCATGGCTGGTGAGATCATTGGCCTGGGCAACGTATGGCGCTTCCCTTATCTGTGCTACAAGAACGGAGGAGGTAAGTAAACCAGCACCTCCCCATCTAACGAAAGAAAGAAAGAAAGACAGCTAGTGTGTTGGTGTGAGAGAGTAATTGAACATCAGAGAATGAGAGAGAGTGTGTGAGAGAGTAATTGAACATCAGAGTATGTGAGAGTGTGTGAGAGAGTAAGTGAACATCAGAGAATGAGAGAGAGTGTGTGAGAGAGAGAGACAGAGAGAGAGAGAAAGAAAGTGAGAGATAGAGGGATTAGATTAACCTGGAGAAGAGTCCCCTAAGCAAGCTGGTCCTGGGGCTCTGTTCACAAACACAAACAGACCCCACAGAGCCCCAGGACAGCAACACAATTAGACCCAAACAAATCATGAAAAAACAAAAAGATAATTACCTGACACATTGGAAAGAATTAACAAAAAAGGGAGCAAACTAGAATGCTATTTGGCTCTAAACAAAGAGTACACAGTGGCAGAATACGTGACCACTGTGACTGACCTAAAATTAAGGAAAGCTTTTACTATGTACAGACTCAGTGAGCATAGCCTTGCTATTGAGAAAGGTCGCCGTAGGCAGACATGGATCTCAAGAGAAGATAGGCTGTGTTCACACTGCCCACAAAATGAGGTGGAAACTGAGCTGCAGTTCCTAACCTCCTGCCAAATATGTGACCATATTAGAGAGAAATATTTCCCTCAGACCTCACAGACTCACAAAGAATACGAAAAACAAATAACATTTTGACTCCCATATCTATTGGGTGAAATACCACAGTGTGCATCACAGCAGCAAGATTTGTGACCTGTTGCCACAAGAAAAGAGCAACCAGTGAAGAACAAATGCCATTGTAATACAACCCATATTTATGTTGCTTATTTATTTCCTCCCTTTTTGACTTGAACTATTTGCACATCATTACAACACTGTATACTGTATAGACATAATAGGACATTTGAAATGTCTTTATTCTTTTGGAACTTGTGTGAGTGTAATATTTACTGTTCACGTTTTTTTTTATTGTATTGAGAGAAAGAGAGAGAGAAGAAAGAGAGAGAGAGATAAGAAAGATGTTTCCCGAGGGAGTTGACTCTTGTGTCCGCTAACCCTGTGGGCGGAGCTTCACCTCTAATATTCTGTGAGCAACAAAAGATGTATGCATCCTAAAAAAAAAAAAAGTATACCAGGCCTGCGATTGCTTTTGTGCCGCCTCAAAGGCTCTCTGTATCCACTGGAAAGTTAATTCATTTCCTTATGAAGGATATCTATTCAGCTGTCAACTCTTTTCATGGACTCGTAGCGAAAGAACATGTTCTAACTACTATACAGCAATACCGCATCATCACACAACTGAAATGTCAATAAGCATTTCCTTGGTCTATTCACACAAAATGTTTTGTCATTCATCTCAATGGCTTTATCTTTGTATCCTTCCTGCTGTTCTATTTGACCATTTACCATAGTAACACACCTTTCACACAGTAAACACTCTTCTTCACTGGTGTTTCTAACCCTCCACAGGTGTCTTCTTCATCCCGTACTTTGTCTTCCTCTTCTTCTGTGGTATCCCTGTGTTCTTCCTGGAGACGGCATTGGGCCAGTACACCAGCGAGGGCGGGGTCACAGCCTGGAGGAAGATATGTCCCATGTTCGAAGGTGATCACTCTGTCTGCTCCTTACATTATTACATAATGGGCCAGTTCCCCAGACACAGATATAGCCTATGGGGAATCTTCCAGTCAGGACACCCATGATACAAGTCAGTAATCGACATCCATCCATGTCTGAGGACGACGGGAGATGATGTAGAAACCAGCCACTAGGGGCAACAGTGAGAGCTGTTACCTTTAAGTAGGTTTCGGTTTTGCTGGTTTTGCTAGTTTTGCTAGGGCGTTGTGGATGGGCGTAGGCATCTGCCTTTGGTTCCAAAAGTAACATGTTCGAATCCAGAAAGAAAGTGGTTTTTGATATTTTTGTTTTAAGTGTAACGCAAACCTTAACCCTTACCTTAAGTATTCGGGAGTTAATGCCTAACCTTAAAAATACAGAGTTAATGCCTAAACTTAACCTTAAACACTTAAAAATGTGACGTTTGGAACAGCTTCGAAATTTGACGTTTGACGTGAGACTGTGAGAGCTTGTAGCAGTCTTCTTTATTAATAGATGTCAAGTCCCCTGTTTTGGGGACCTGCGTGGTTCTGGTATCGTTTCTGACTGACATTTTCACTGATAAATTTATCTGTGGACACCATAGGCTGAAATGGCTTGCATTGAGCAGTAGCCCTGAATCTCACGGACACAAGAGTATATGTGGGGTGTCCCTCCTACCATTTTATTCGCTCTTCTGACTGTCCATCAACTCCAGGCTGAACCCTACATCACAGCCACTAACAACACATATGCCTGGAGTCCTTACATCGTAGCGCAGCAGGAGAGAGGGGTTTCGTCGCTGTACCACATTCAGAGATCGATTTATTGACAGGAAATTAAAATAATTCATACATTTTAAACAAAAAACCCTTTCTGCTTGTAACAGACGTACAAGATTGATATGAGATGAAAGGCAAGTTCCAAACGAGCTCAGTGAGACGTTCACAGCGATGGGGGTAGACGTTTTGATCAAGAGAGACCTTTAGAAAATATTCACATTTTCTCTAACACTCAACATACGAATATGTATTTTACAGTTATAACGAAGGTGAAATCTTATAGTTAGTTGTTGTATAATTTGATTATATTATATTTCGAAAACGTGTATCATTTCAAGCCATATTCATATACAGTTCTATTGAATAGGAAATACACAATATAAAATATTTCGTATTTTCATATTTTCATGATATTTCTACTGTGTACTTCAGCTTGTATCTTCAAAAGGGACGACACCTCAGCAATGTATAACTATTCTTGCCAGAAAGGTGAGATTGTAACCTTTCTTGGAGTATGCAGCATTACTAGTTGTAGTTCATGATAGTAATTACTTTTGGGGATTACGTAGATGACATTTTTGATTCCATAACCGTTAAAATGGCTTTTTAGTGCAGGACTATCCATTATTTGTGTCAGGGAATCGGGCCTTATGCTAGTTAAAACAGGGATTAAAATGTGTTGTTTCAGGCTAAACCCATGAGATGCTGCTGTATACAAATACATTGATTGAAAACAAATACATTTCACATTTTCTATATCTAACTGTAATTTGCTAGGTATTAAGCAGGCTTTTGTTCCAGCCCAGTACTAACACTCCCGATTCAACTTAACAAAGTCTCAATGACACGTTTGTTTATTTAGTTATTGTAGTGCTGGGCTGAACCAAAAGCCTGCACGCCCTGTAGTTCTCCAGATCCATGCTTTGACCACTGTGCTAAGTTACTAAGTTATTTAAAGAACGGTCACCTTATCAAATGTTAACCTGCCTTTGCTTTTCCGTCTATAGGAGTGGGAATTGCATCCCAAGTGATTGTGGCGTACTTGAACATCTATTACATAGTGGTGCTAGCCTGGGGTCTGTTCTACCTATTCAACTCCTTCAGGAATCCACTGCCCTGGTCCACCTGTGACAATGAGTGGAATACTGGTATAAGAACTGAACACAGACACAGACACACACGTAGACATAGACACACGTGCACGTATGCATGTGCACATACTTACTTACTCAAACTCACTCACTAATTATCTCTCTCTCTCTCTCTTTCTCTTTCTCCCTCTCTCTCTCTCTCTCTCTCTCTCTCTCTCTCTGTCTCTCTCTCTCTCTCTCTCTCTGTCTCTCTCTCTCTCTCTCTCTCTCTCTCTTCTCTCTCTCTCTCTCTCTCTCTCTCTCTCTCTGTCTCTTGTCTCTGTCTCTCTCTTTCTCTTTCTCTCTCTAACATTCTCACAGAGAACTGTCATAATTTGAGTTCCATGTTGTTGAACCCACACCTCTCCCAGTTGGACTCAGACTGGTCCTTCCTTCACAACCAGACTGAATATAATGACTACAATATGTTGAGGTAGGCCTCCTTATTGTACTTTGAAGATATCAGATACACTGGGTGTTGATGAAGATACACTGGGTGTTGATGAGGTGCAGTCATACTGTATTGTGGTTCATTTTGCTATTTCTCTTTGCTTTTTATTGGTTTACCCCCCTCTTTCTCTTTCAGTAATGAAACCATGAAGATCACGTCTCCCGAGGAGGAGTTTTGGGCGTAAGTTTGAAACCAATCATAACTTCTGAAATACACACGCACACACACGCACACACACATACTGATAGTGATGATGATGAGTCATGCTGACAGACAATATAGGGCCCACCCAACGGCCCAACAGCCCAGTAGAACACCGGGTAAGGGAAATTAGCCAATTACAGCCTGGAGGGAACCATAAAACAACCAATTAGAGTGCTCGATAAGGATTATTTTGTGTTCAAATTCAGTGTTGTTGTTTTGTCAGACTAGTCTGGTGATTTCGTAATAGGCCATGGTTCTTCCCACATGATACATTCCTGATGGTGTTTCCGGGTGGTGCAGGATTGGGAAATGGGCTGAAAACAGCACTCTAAAGCGTTTTCTTCTAAATGAGAACAATATGTGTCCTTTCTTTGGGGTTCAAAGCCTAAACTAAAACCCTCTGAACTAAACTGGGGAAAATGGAACATCTGTATCTATCATGCCGATGCTATTTTGTCTCTGTATTCGTGCAGAGGCTCCATATGGAGACTATAAAGTTGGAAAAAGAACACGTGTCTTTCTGTCGGGTCGGCTGTCGCTGTGAATTTGTTTAGGTTAGATTTGTGTAGGGAGAGGATCTCTGAAATAAAACACCATGTCTAAGATGGTATGTAGTACATAGAGGGTCATGGTATTGGGATTTGACGTAATTTGATGAGTGGGTTAATTCTGCATGGTTACTAGGTTAAAACAGAAACAACTAAAAGGGTTAAGTTTAGGTATTCATTCCAAATGGTTAAGGTTAGGGTTATGGTTTGGGGAAAGCATAAAACTATATGATAATGAAATAAAAAGCGTTTTTTCCATTCATCATCATCATACTCTCCCGTGTTGCTAAACATTTGTGAACTGCCGTGGCACCATGGTCTAAACGTCTTACTGACCAGCCTGGTGTGTGTGTGTGTGTGTGTGTGTGTGTGTGTATGTGTATGTGTGTGTGTGTGTGTGTGTGTGTGTGTGTGTGTGTGTGTGTGTGTGTGTGCATTCGTGTGTGTGTGTGTGTGTGCATGCGTCCTTACATATGTGTGTGTGTGTGTTGTTCCCCAGTCGTCGGGTGTTGAGGACGTCAGATCATGTGTCTCTGGGTGCTGTACATTGGGACCTGGCTCTCTGTCTGCTGCTGGCCTGGATCATCTGCTACTTCTGCATCTGGAAGGGAGTCAAATCGACAGGCAAGGTGAGCTGGCAGCCTCCCATACAGACCAAAACAACAGGATCAAATTCATTAGGGCACACCACACCAAAATGTTCTGCAAGGGAAAACTAAAATGAGTGTTTCTTCTTGGCCAAGTCCAGGTAGTACCTCCCTGTTTCTGTCTGTACAATCTCTTCGTGTGTGTGTGTGTGTGTGTGTGTGTGTGTGTGTGTGTGTGTGTGTGTGTGTGTGTGTGTGTGTGTGTGTGTGTCTGTGTGTCTGTGTGTGTGTGTGTGTGTCTGTGTGTGTGTGTGTGTGTCTGTGTGTTCAAGTGTATCTTCATTTGTGACCACAGGTGGTGTACTTCACAGCAACGTTCCCCTACCTGATGCTCTTCATCCTGTTTATCCGAGGTGTGACTCTACCAGGGGCTGGAGAGGGCATAAAGTACTATCTCTGGCCTCAAATGGACAAGATCTTGGAACCTGGGGTAAGACTGATGGGACAGGGATGGTAGTAGGGAGGAAAGATGGTAGTGGGGAGGAAAGATGGTAGTAGGGAGGAAAGATGGTAGTAGGGAGGAAAGATGGTAGTAGGGAGGAAATATGGTAGTAGAGAGGAAAGATGGTAGTAGGGAGGAAAGATGGTAGTAGGGAGTGAAGATGCTAGTAGAGAGGAAAGATGGTAGTAGGGAGGAAAGATGGTAGTAGGGAGGAAAGATGGTAGTAGGGAGTGAAGATGCTAGTAGAGAGGAAAGATGGTAGTAGGGAGGAAAGATGGTAGTAGGGAGGAAAGATGGTAGTAGGGAGGAAAGATGGTAGTAGAGAGGAAAGATAGTAGTAGAGAGGAAAGATGGTAGTAGGGAGAAAAGATGGTAGTAGAGAGGAAATATGGTAGCAGGGAGGAAAGATGGTAGTAGAGAGGAAAGATGGTAGTAGGGAGGAAAGATGGTAGTAGAGAGGAAAGATGGTAGTAGGGAGTGAAGATGCTAGTAGGGAGGGAAGATGGTAGTAGAGAGGAAATATGGTAGTAGAGAGGGAAGATGGTAGTAGGGAGGAAAGATGGTAGTAGAGAGGAAAGATGGTAGTAGAGAGGAAAGATGGTAGTAGAGAGGGAAGATGGTAGTAGAGAGGGAAGATGGTAGTAGGGAGGAAAGATGGTAGTAGGGAGGGAAGATGGTAGTAGAGAGGAAAGATGATAGTAGGGAGTGAAGATGCTAGTAGGGAGGGAATATGGTAGTAGAGAGGAAATATGGTAGTAGGGAGGAAAGATGGTAGTAGGGAGGAAAGATGGTAGTAGGGAGGAAAGATGGTAGTAGAGAGGAAAGATGGTAGTAGGGAGGAAAGATGGTAGTAGAGAGGAAAGATGGTAGTAGGGAATAAAGATGGTAGTAGGGAATAAAGATGGTAGTAGGGAATAAAGATGGTAGTAGGGAATAAAGATGGTAGTAGGGAATAAAGATGGTAGTAGAGAATAAAGATGGTAGTAGGGAGGAAAGATGGTAGTAGGGAGGAAAGATGGTAGTAGAGAGGAAAGATGGTAGTAGGGAATAAAGATGGTAGTAGAGAGGGAAGATGGTAGTAGGGAATAAAGATGGTAGTAGAGAGGAAAGATGGTAGTAGGGAGGAAAGATGGTAGTAGAGAGGAAAGATGGTAGTAGGGAGGAAAGATGGTAGTAGGGAATAAAGATGGTAGTAGGGAATAAAGATGGTAGTAGAGAGGGAAGATGGTAGTAGGGAGGAAAGATGTTAGTAGACAGGAAAGATGGTAGTAGGGAGGAAAGATGGTAGTAGAGAGGAAAGATGGTAGTAGGGAATAAAGATGGTAGTAGGGAATAAAGATGGTAGTAGGGAATAAAGATGGTAGTAGGGAATAAAGATGGTAGTAGGGAGTGAAGATGGTAGTAGGGAATAAAGATGGTAGTAGAGAGGGGAGATGGTAGTAGGGAGGAAAGATGGTAGTAGAGAGGAAAGATGGTAGTAGGGAGGAAAGATGGTAGTAGGGAGGAAAGATGGTAGTAGGGAATAAAGATGGTAGTAGAGAGGGAAGATGGTAGTAGGGAATAAAGATGGTAGTAGAGAGGAAAGATGGTAGTAGGGAGGAAAGATGGTAGTAGGGAATAAAGATGGTAGTAGGGAATAAAGATGGTAGTAGAGAGGGAAGATGGTAGTAGGGAGGAAAGATGGTAGTAGAGAGGAAAGATGGTAGTAGGGAGGAAAGATGGTAGTAGAGAGGAAAGATGGTAGTAGGGAATAAAGATGGTAGTAGGGAATAAAGATGGTAGTAGGGAATAAAGATGGTAGTAGGGAGTGAAGATGGTAGTAGGGAATAAAGATGGTAGTAGAGAGGAAAGATGGTAGTAGAGAGGAAAGATGGTAGTAGGGAGGAAAGATGGTAGTAGAGAGGAAAGATGGTAGTAGGGAATAAAGATGGTAGTAGGGAATAAAGATGGTAGTAGAGAGGAAAGATGGTAGTAGGGAGGAAAGATGGTAGTAGAGAGGAAAGATGGTAGTAGGGAATAAAGATGGTAGTAGGGAATAAAGATGGTAGTAGGGAATAAAGATGGTAGTAGGGAATAAAGATGGTAGTAGGGAATAAAGATGGTAGTAGGGAATAAAGATGGTAGTAGGGAATAAAGATGGTAGTAGAGAGGGAAGATGCTAGTAGGGAATAAAGATGGTAGTAGGGAATAAAGATGGTAGTAGAGAGGAAAGATGGTAGTAGGGAATAAAGATGGTAGTAGGGAATAAAGATGGTAGTAGAGAGGAAAGATGGTAGTAGGGAATAAAGATGGTAGTAGGGAATAAAGATGGTAGTAGGGAATAAAGATGGTAGTCGGGAGGAAAGATGGTAGTAGGGAATAAAGATGGTAGTAGGGAATAAAGATGGTAGTAGAGAGGAAATATGGTAGTAGGGAATAAAGATGGTAGTAGGGAATAAAGATGGTAGTAGGGAATAAAGATGGTAGTAGGGAATAAAGATGGTAGTAGGGAATAAAGATGGTAGTAGGGAATAAAGATGGTAGTAGGGAGGAAAGATGGTAGTAGGGAATAAAGATGGTAGTAGGGAATAAAGATGGTAGTAGGGAATAAAGATGGTAGTAGGGAATAAAGATGGTAGCAGGGAATACAGATGGTAGTAGGGAATAAAGATGGTAGTAGAGAGGAAAGATGGTAGTAGAGAGGAAAGATGGTAGTAGGGAGGAAAGATGGTAGTAGGGAGGAAAGATGGTAGTAGGGAATAAAGATGGTAGTAGGGAATAAAGATGGTAGTAGAGAGGAAAGATGGTAGTAGGGAGGAAAGATGGTAGTAGAGAGGAAAGATGGTAGTAGGGAATAAAGATGGTAGTAGGGAGGAAAGATGGTAGTAGGGAGGAAAGATGGTAGTAGGGAATAAAGATGGTAGTAGGGAATAAAGATGGTAGTAGGGAGGAAAGATGGTAGTAGAGAGGAAAGATGGTAGTAGGGAATAAAGATGGTAGTAGGGAATAAAGATGGTAGTAGGGAGGAAATATGGTAGTAGAGAGGAAAGATGTTAGTAGGGAATAAAGATGGTAGTAGGGAATAAAGATGGTAGTAGGGAGTGAAGATGCTAGTACAGAGGAAATATGTTCTCTAGCATTTTCTCTCTCTCTTTCTCTGCTCACAATCCCAAAGCGGAACTGGGATCTTAGCAAGAAAAGCAAACCAAGACCTTTAGAGTTAAACAGTAACCCGAACACACCATAACATCAACACACAGTAACAAAAACACCATCCTCCCGGATCAGGATGAAGTTGCCCCTATACGCTGATCTTGGGTCAGTTTTGTATTTTCCCCACTAATTAATTTAAGATACTCTTTGGTCGTAGTCCAATGACTGAACGTCAATGGCAACGGTCAAACACTCAGGCATTCAGACGATTTCTTTAGGTGCCAGAGAGTCCCATAAAAGAGACATTCTTTGGTATGGATTACCTTTGACCTTAGTACAACATGGCATGTGACCTGATGCCTTCTGGGGTCCGGTGTAGTGGTCCCTGGAGAGGTCAAGCCTCGTTTCAGGGGTCAACTATCCTCCAATTTTGCTTCCTGTTGTGTGGGGCTCGTTGGATCAGGAGTAGGCTCAAAAAGGGGGCAAACCGCGACAAATGAAGCCTGCTGGGTATTTGGGAAGTGTCATGAACTGTTGTGAGTTTGTTTCTTTGTATCATATTTCAACCAGTCTATTTTAAAAGGAAATGTGCTGTTTTTCCGTAGAGAGAGCAGGACGTCAACATTGGGGGAGGGTGAATAATATTATGTTAATTAACCTTATGGCTAAAACACTGATTCTCAAAGAACTAAATTACTGTATAACATCATCTTTCCAGGTATCCCAGCAAACATACGCCAAGACAGATGTGTCATATCATGTGCGGACAAAAGGATAGTCACAAACCTAACATCTTTAAGTTCATAGGTGTAGGGTGTGAGAAAAGTTGCTAAAGCAATTAGAGACCTGGGGGAGGATTGAGAGGAGGACGGGGGCGCTGGCGTGGGAATCCCCAGTTACTTCGACTGGAACGGTGGCCAAATGAATACACTTCAGGGTTCGGGTGATGATTGGTTATGTAACTCTGTGTCCCGACACAGCTGAAGAACAGACCAGGGAGAAAATGTGTGTTCGACTGCATGCCATGTGTTTTATTTTGGATTTGGGGAAGAAGTCTGGAGTAAGGGTGGTGTATTAGTTTAGAGGTCTGTGTATAAACAGAGAGAAGAGGTTTAGGGCTCTGTGTATAAACAGAGAGAAGAGGTTTAGGGCTCTGTGTATAAACAGAGAGAAGAGATTTAGGGCTCAGTGTATAAACAGAGAGAAGAGGTTTAGGGCTCTGTGTATAAACAGAGAGAAGAGGTTTAGGGCTCTGTGTATAAACAGAGAGAAGAGTTTTAGAGGTCTGTGTATAACAGAGAGAAGAGGTTTAGAGGTCTGTGTATAAACAGAGAGAAGAGCTTAAGGGGTCTGTGTATAGACAGAGAGAAGAGCTTTAGGGGTCTGTGTATAGACAGAGAGAAGAGCTTAAGGGGTCTGTGTATAGACAGAGAGAAGAGCTTAAGGGGTCTGTGTATAGACAGAGAGAAGAGCTTAAGGGGTCTGTGTATAGACAGAGAGAAGAGCTTAAGGGGTCTGTGTATAAACAGAGAGAAGAGGTTTAGAGGTCTGTGTATAAACAGAGAGAAGAGTTTTAGAGGTCTGTGTATAACAGAGAGAAGAGGTTTAGAGGTCTGTGTATAAACAGAGAGAAGAGCTTAAGGGGTCTATGTATAGACAGAGAGAAGAGCTTTAGGGGTCTGTGTATAGACAGAGAGAAGAGCTTAAGGGGTCTGTGTATAGACAGAGAGAAGAGCTTAAGGGGTCTGTGTATAGACAGAGAGAAGAGCTTAAGGGGTCTGTGTATAGACAGAGAGAAGAGCTTAAGGGGTCTGTGTATAGACAGAGAGAAGAGCTTTAGGGGTCTGTGTATAGACAGAGAGAAGAGCTTAAGGGGTCTGTGTATAGACAGAGAGAAGAGCTTTAGGGGTCTGTGTATAGACAGAGAGAAGAGCTTAAGGGGTCTGTGTATAGACAGAGAGAAGAGCTTAAGGGGTCTGTGTATAGACAGAGAGAAGAGCTTAAGGGGTCTGTGTATAGACAGAGAGAAGAGCTTAAGGGGTCTGTGTATAGACAGAGAGAAGAGCTTTAGGGGTCTGTGTATAGACAGAGAGAAGAGCTTAAGGGGTCTGTGTATAGACAGAGAGAAGAGCTTTAGGGGTCTGTGTATAGACAGAGAGAAGAGCTTAAGGGGTCTGTGTATAGACAGAGAGAGGAGTTTAAGGGGTCTGTGTATAGACAGAGAGAAGATAAATGAAGGGGCCCATCCCAGCTGGTTGTGGTAGTATGTGGATTATGCTGGGATGGATAATGGACTTTGTTATGGGGCAGACTGCAGGCCTCCCAGGCCCTATCGCCCTCCTGCTAACACTAACCAGATGCTGCTATGAGTGGGTCTGCTGAGGGTCTGCTGAGAGGGTTGATGTTGTCAACACACACACATAGGAAGTGCAAGCAGACACAGGCAGCCATACATACACACAAACACGCACATGAACGGACACACAGATGGATGTTGGCCTGAGAAAGACAGTAGAGAGCCCAGATTATTGGCCCTAGACAAACCTGATGTTACACAAGTTGTAGTTGATTGTTGTCAGCTTTGACAGAGAAATGTATCCAATGTTTTATGGGTCTACATGAATGTATTTGATGAAAACCACATGGTTCTGACCGTTTTTTGTTTACTTTAATGAGTGAAAGTAGCTGAACACGTGACAGTAAAATAGATATTCTTTCTTCCCGTACTCTGCCCCCCTCATTCTCTCTTTCTCTTCTCCCTATCTCCATCCCTCTCACTCTCTTTTCTACCTCCCTCCTTCCCTCTCCTCTCTCCTCCCTCCATCCCTCCCCCTGTCTTTCACTCCTTGCCTCCCCCTCTCTCTCCTTCTCCCTCTCTCTCCTTGCCTCCATCTCTCTTCGCCCTTCCTCCATACCTCCCATTCTTTCTCCTACCCTCTCTCTCTCTCTCTCTCTCGCCTCCCTCCCTTCCTCCATCCATCCATCCCCCTCCCTCCATCCACCCCTCTCACTCTCTCTAACTCCATCCCTCTCCCCCTCTTTCTCTAGGTGTGGCGTGACGCAGGGACCCAGGTGTTTTTCTCCTACGCTGTATGTCAGGGGGTCCTCACCTCTCTGGGCAGCTACAACAAGTACAACAACAACTGTTACAAGTCAGTGTGACACACCACTGCACACAGCTTCCCCTTCAAAACTCGATTTGAATCGTCACATAAAAACTAAAACATTTTCAAATATGTCAACTGTGCTTGATTTAGTTTTCGCTTTACGAAAGGAACCAATGGAATAGTCCCAAAAGTGAAAACGTGCACATCTCTTTTCTTTCCAAACGGTATCCACTCACATTGATTTAGAGTAGCATGCTAGGTCCCTCTTGGCGTTATTTGAATTGGATCATATAGACCTGGGTCAAACACATCATTATGTCACATGTTTTTCAACACTTGAGCTATGCTTGATATAGTTTGCTGTGTACAATAGAACCAATGGAATGGTCCCAAATGTGCAAACTCCACGCTAAGTCAAGAGCACCTGAAATACCTTCACGTGTTTAGTTTGAACTAACTACAGCTAAAAGGACACTGGTAAGTGTAATTGATTATGTGTTTATTGTTCTTATGTACAGTACCCTCCTGTGAGGTCGCATAAGCAAACACATTTTACACACCTTGTTGTGTTCCAGGGAGTGATAGTGATTTTACACACCTTGTTGTGTTCCAGGGAGTGATAGTGATTTTACTCACCTTGTTGTGTTCCAGGGAGTGATAGTGATTTTACACACCTTGTTGTGTTCCAGGGAGTGATAGTGATTTTACACACCTTGTTGTGTTCCAGGGAGTGATAGTGATTTTACACACCTTGTTGTGTTCCAGGGAGTGATAGTGATTTTATACACCTTGTTGTGTTCCAGGGAGTGATAGTGATTTTACTCACCTTGTTGTGTTCCAGGGAGTGATAGTGATTTTATACACCTTGTTGTGTTCCAGGGAGTGATAGTGATTTTACTCACCTTGTTGTGTTCCAGGGAGTGATAGTGATTTTACACACCTTGTTGTGTTCCAGGGAGTGATAGTGATTTTACACACCTTGTTGTGTTCCAGGGAGTGATAGTGATTTTACACACCTTGTTGTGTTCCAGGGAGTGATAGTGATTTTACACACCTTGTTGTGTTCCAGGGAGTGATAGTGATTTTACACACCTTGTTGTGTTCCAGGGAGTGATAGTGATTTTACACACCTTGTTGTGTTCCAGGGAGTGATAGTGATTTTATACACCTTGTTGTGTTCCAGGGAGTGATAGTGATTTTACTCACCTTGTTGTGTTCCAGGGAGTGATAGTGATTTTACACACCTTGTTGTGTTCCAGGGAGTGATAGTGATTTTACACACCTTGTTGTGTTCCAGGGAGTGATAGTGATTTTACACACCTTGTTGTGTTCCAGGGAGTGATAGTGATTTTACACACCTTGTTGTGTTCCATGGAGTGATAGTGATTTTACTCACCTTGTTGTGTTCCAGGGAGTGATAGTGATTTTACACACCTTGTTGTGTTCCAGGGAGTGATAGTGATTTTAACTACCTTGTTGTGTTCCAGGGAGTGATAGTGATTTTACACACCTTGTTTGTGTTCCAGGGAGTGATAGTGATTTTAACTACCTTGTTGTGTTCCAGGGAGTGATAGTGATTTTACACACCTTGTTGTGTTCCAGGGAGTGATAGTGATTTTACACACCTTGTTGTGTTCCAGGGAGTGATAGTGATTTTACACACCTTGTTGTGTTCCAGGGAGTGATAGTGATTTTATACACCTTGTTGTGTTCCAGGGAGTGATAGTGATTTTACTCACCTTGTTGTGTTCCAGGGAGTGATAGTGATTTTACTCACCTTGTGTGTTCCAGGGAGTGATAGTGATTTTACTCACCTTGTTGTGTTCCAGGGAGTGATAGTGATTTTATACACCTTGTTGTGTTCCAGGGAGTGATAGTGATTTTACACACCTTGTTGTGTTCCAGGGAGTGATAGTGATTTTACACACCCTGTTGTGTTCCAGGGAGTGATAGTGATTTTACACACCTTGTTGTGTTCCAGGGAGTGATAGTGATTTTACACACCTTGTTTGTGTTCCAGGGAGTGATAGTGATTTTACACACCATGTTGTGTTCCAGGGATTGCGTGGCACTCTGCATTCTCAACAGTGCCACCAGCATCTTTGCTGGATTCGCCGTCTTCTCCGTACTGGGATTCATGGCTTACTCACTTGACGTGGACATGAATGAAGTCGTTAAAGGAGGTGGGCCTCTTTCCTCCACATCCCCCTCTTCCTCGTCTTCATCCCTTTTTCAAAGTCACACTCCTTACTGCAGAGGTCAAGTTTGTCAACACCTTGATATAGAATGCGATTCCTTCATTTCTGTTATATATCGTGTGAAGCTGGGATCTCCAACTCTGGTCCTAAAAATGTATTAGGTGTGCAGGTGTTTGTTCCAGCCCAGCACAGACATATTTGATCAAACAAATTGTGGTGCAGACTGAATTCTATAATTAGTTGATGTGAAATAGGTATGTTAGTGCTGGGGCGGAACAAGAGCCTGCATTCCCAGTATCTCCCAGTAGAGATGGAGAAGCCTGTGCTATAGTTACGATACTGCTCACTGTCATAACCAATAATGGCCACAAGATGGCCCTTCAGCCCAATGCACCACACCATAAAACCTCTATCACAACTGGTCTCCTCCACACAGCATTAAGACAACACATCAACAGCAGAACAATTCCATATGCATTTTTCAGTCCGGTGATATTTACCTGAAAATATGAATAAATTAATGTGTGTGTGTGGGCTGTTTCCCACAGGACCTGGTCTGGCTTTCATCGCCTATCCCAAAGCCGTGTCCCTGCTACCAGGGGCCCAGTTCTGGGCCGTCCTCTTCTTTCTTATGGTTATCTTACTGGGTCTGGACAGCCAGGTACTATACAGGGACGTGTGTGTGTGTGTGTGTGTGTGTGTGTGTGTGTGTGTGTGTGTGTGTGTGTGTGTGTGTGTGTGTGTGTGTGTGTGTGTGTGTGTGTGTGTGTGTGTGTGTGTGTTTGATAGAGTTGTATTGAATTTATTAAGCTTAAATCAGGTAATGTGTCGTTTTCAGTTGACAGGATACATCTTTGTGCATGTGTGTGTGTTGTGAACATATTGTGTGTGTTCCCTCCCAGTTTGTGTGTGTAGAGAGCTTGGCCACATCCATCACTGACATGTTCCCTGGTGTACTGCGGAGGCCTGGCCGGAGAGAGATCTTAGTACTAGTCATCGCTGTAGTCTGCTTCCTACTGGGTCTGCCTCTCATCACGGAGGTAGGAGAGAGGGAGAGAGGGAGAGAGGGAGAGGGAGAGAGGGAGAGAGGGAGAGGGAGAGAGGGAGAGAGAGGGAGAGGGAGTGAGGGAGAGAGGGATCGGTGACAGAGAGCTATATAGAGGGTGGGAGACAGAGAAAAAGAGAGATAGAGGGAGAGAGAGAGAGAGAGAGTGGTGTAAGAGAGCTATATAGAGGGTGGGAGACAGAGAAAAAGAGAGATGGAGGGAGAGAGAGAGAGAGACGGATGCTAGTAAACTCTTCAATAGCAATAGGAACAGAAGTTCACCTCTGACATCCATGTCCTCCTGCCCTTCCCATCAGAATGGGATAGTCCTCTTTCAGTTGATTGACTCGTACGGCCCCAGTGGGACCAGTCTGCTGTTCATTGCATGTTTTGAGTGCATCGCCGTCGCCTGGGTCTACGGTGAGTGACGTCACTACTAACATGATTGTACCGACTATGTTTACTGTAGTTATTGTTCTAATCGTTAAAGTGAATCTATGCTCTACGGGCCAGTTTCCTGGACCCAGTTGAAGCCTGGTTCTGGACTAAAATGCTATTTTTAGGAATATTGTCCATTGGGCATGCTATTTAGTCCAGTACTACAATGGACAGTCACAAGCAGTCACAACATGTTCATACCTGTACAATAAGTGTTTCCATACATTCACCGTTACGTCTACATTGAAGTTCTATTACCAGTTCTATTACCAGGGAAGTGGGACACATGGTAGACCACTGTGTCTCAGCATGTTTTCAGTCAATCGAGGGGGGACCCATGTGTGTGAATGTTTCTATCAAGACGAAGAGATGGATCTCGACTAAAAAAGAAAGTGTGGATGGATTGGCTTTGCAGGTGCGAACCGTTTCCTTGACAACATTGAAGACATGATAGGCTACCATCCTTTCCCTTCGGTGCTGAAGTACTGCTGGCTGTTTGTGACACCACTCATCTGTGGGGTGAGTAAGACAGACACCTGTGTCACCTCTCTCTCTCTCTCTTTTCATCTTTCTCTCTGCGTCTTTCTTTATGCTCATGTTCTCTTTCTTCATTATCTCTCTCCTGCTTTCATCTTGTTATTTTTCTTTCTCTGTACCTTTTTCTCTCTCTCTCTCTCTCTCCTCTCTCTCTCTCTCTCTGCATCTGTCTTTATCTTAATGTTTCCTGTTTCTCCCTCGTGGTCTGTCTCTCCCTTGTGGTCTCTCTCTCCCTGGTGGTCTCTCTCTCCCTCGTGGTCTCTCACTCCCTTGTGGTCTCTCTCTCCCTCATGGTCTCTCTCTCCCTCGTGGTCTGTCTCTCCCTCGTGGTCTCTCTCTCCCTTGTGGTCTGTCTCTCCCTCGTGGTCTGTCTCTCCCTCATGGTCTCTCTCTCCCTCATGGTCTGTCTCTCCCTTGTGGTCTCTCTCTCCCTTGTGGTCTGTCTCTCCCTTGTGGTCTCTCTCTCCCTAGTGGTCTCTCTCTCCCTAGTTGTCTGTCTCTCCCTCGTGGTCTCTCTCTCCCTCGTGGTCTGTCTCTCCCTCGTGATCTCTCTCTTCCTTGGTCTCCCTTGTGGTCTCTCTCTCCCTCGTGGTCTGTCTCTCCCTGGTGGTCTCTCTCTCCCTCGTGGTCTCTCTCTCCCTCCCTCTTCCTTCTAACTTTGCATTAAAACACCTATGTATTCCTTCTATCCACAAATGACATTTGTTGATCACTATCTTTCTAATACCCTTTTCACAATACCGAGCCAAACTAAGCCGAGCTGTACTGGAATGGCCTGGAAAGCACAATGTGAAAATAAAATATCCCAGCCAGCACAGTACAGTTCGGGCTGGCCCTATAGTGGGAATCAGGTTTACGTCGGCAGTATCCAAGGCTAACCTTCATCTCCACCTCTTCCTGGTTCTCCTCAGATCACCCTGGTGTATGACACACTGACCAGTTCATCAACCAATCTAAATCTAGAGTACGCACCTGAGCCCTGGGCCTCCCGAGTGGCCTCTCTCCTCATCCTCACCCCGCTGATGTGTATCCCTGTCTACATTCTGCTGTGTCTGTGGAGGGTGAGTGTCTATACCTCACCTACCATCACTCCATCATCACCCACCAGGCACTTACTGGGTGTCTACACATAGATGTCTTGGTTTAGGGGTGGGTGGGAGGAGGTGTATGTGTATATATTTTAATATCTGTGTGTGTGTGTGTCTGTGGGTGTGTGCATGAATGTGGGTATTGTGGTTTCTCTTCAGTGTTTTGACCATGTCCTTCCTCCCAGAATCCTAAAGGGATGACCACTGCGTCCAGTGACCTGCGCCAGGCACGGCCACACGAACCCAGACTCACCGTGTGTGAGCGTGTCATTATCGAGGGACAAGAGAAACCCCCCAGGAACGCAGGGGATCGGGATGAGAAGCTGGCCATGGAGGAGAACAGTGGAGTCTAGTGTTGATGACATCATAGAACCTCGACTGTCAGGGTGCCGGACTGCCTGGTTGGTCTATGGGTTGTATTCATTATGGCGTCAGGTAGCCTAGCGGTTAAGAGTGTTGTGCCAGTAACCGAAAGGTCAACTGGTTCGAATCCCCTAGCCAAAAAAGTCAAAAAATCTGATGCGCCCTTGAGCAAGGCTCTGGATAAAAATGTCTGCTAAATAACTCAAATGTAAAAATTAGCCACCAAACGGAAGAAAAAGGACTAAAAAAGGAGGGACAACTTGAACTTGTTCAATAAAAAAAAGAAGCAAATGTTCTATGAAATGCTTCACTATGCTGTGGTCTGATAAATACAACCCAGGCTTCAACTGACCAGACTGAATGGCAGATACAGCAGGTCAACACCAACAAAACTAATGTTCTATGAAATGCTTCGCTATGCTGTGGTCTGATAAATACAACCCAGGCTTCAACTGACCAGACTGAATGGCAGATACAGCAGGTCAACACCAACAAAACAAATGATTGACATTTCAGATGCATCATGCTACACATGTTTACACCTGCTCTTGAATATTCAGAGGTGTTTTCTCTCTGTTGTATCTGTTTTTGTTTACTTTTGTATTTGTTTTAACCATTTTGATAACTGAGTCCAGAACCCTTTCATATACCTCATATGTTACAGAACCTTGTATATTTCTATGTACTTGCCCCATAAACAACCTCCTCATAATAAATTAAAAGGTTTTCTATATGTTTACGTGTAACCTTTATTTAACAAAAATTCCTATTTACAATGACGGCCTACACCGACCAAACCCAGACGACGCTTGGCCAATTGTGCACTGACCTATGGGACTCCCAATCACAGCCGGTTGTGATACAGCCTGGATTCAAACCAGGGTGTCTGTAGTGACGCCTCTAGCACTGAGATGCAGTGCCTTAGACCGCTGCGCCACTCGGGAGACCCCAAATATGCTAATGACTGATACCCGTTGTATTATTCAACATATTTTCAGTATACATGGCGTCCATGTTGTTACTTTCCGTCGATATCTCGGTCTGAAACAGCAAGCGGCCAGGCTCAACTTGTTCCCACTGTCAATTACAAATCAATCTATTCTAAACAGGACTTTCCCCTGCTCCTACAATACAAAACACCATGTTGTTCACCAATACCATACCTCGCCCTCCCCTCTTGCCCATATGTACAGACCTGGGTTCAAATACTACTCAAAATCATTTCAAATAATTGATCTGTGCTTGATTGAGTTTGCCTGCCTTAATGGACCCATAGAATAGTCCCAACCTGTTAAACCCCGCCCACCTGGTACTCCAGGCAGACAAGAGCCAACACTCAAAGATTTCAAGTAATATTTGAACTGAGGTCTGACACTGTATGAACTTGGACAACCTACAGTATATTTGTTGGTGGGTACATATGTGATGTCACAGGGGGCGATGCCGGAATGGGATCCTATCGTCTCTTTCCTGGTTCTGTGTCTCTGTCATCAGGCCACTGCTCATCCGGGGCTGCCATCCATGTAATCTGAAGCGGCATTCAATTAACTGGCAATTCATCCATACGTCCTTGGGCTCCTCTCAATACCATCCGCACTGTGGAATTGTGGTACCTAACCTTGGGGCAACACCTCTCTGTCGGCCAATTAGAATCTGGGAGAGATGTTTTTGTTGTTGTCGTCAGGTAATTAAATATGAGGAAGTGGTTGTTGGGGGCCAATGAGAATGCTAGGCTTGTGTGAAGGATCCAGTCAGCAGGCCGATAAGAGGATGGGGATTACGGGTGGGGGAGTTATTTAAATTCAAACCACCATTTTGATGGATGGGTTGGCTCCAGTTAAGGGCCCCTAGGGGCCTCAGGGAAACCGAGAACAAGAGGCCAGGAGGTCCATCCAACTAATTACAGTATCTGCTCATCCACATTGACTGGTCATTCTATCCCCACTTCTTTCCATGCATACACACTAGAAGTAAAACATATGCTAAATATAGTATCTTCTCATTAGGCCATCACATCACTTTGGTGTCTAATTTGGAACCTGTGGAATATAGACCATTCTGGTACAACCAACCCTGGAATTGATGTAGTGTCAACAACACAATTCGCACTCCAAAGGCTAGCGTTCTGAACATTACCCTAACTAAACTGCACGAAGCTAACCAACTCCGCTACACCTGCACCAACAACATCCAAGTTTTAAGTCAGTTCTGAATCCCTAACATTGTGCCATACTGCTGTCTGCAAATCACCAATGAGGATGCTTGTTCCCACATGTACCCAAACTAACAGTGAGGAGGCTGCAGTCCAAAATGCATTGCTCTCTGATAGCTCTGATTTCACTGAATGAGAAATACATTGAGTGTAAATTGTGTTTTGGACAGTGTGATACAGTGTAGTACAGGATGATCTCCGTTCCAGACTATCCTATCAACGGGACCTGAAAAACTGTAATATCCTATGTTTCTCAGAGTCATGGCTGAGCAAGGACATGAATATACATCTCACTGTTTTTTTATTCATAGTCAAGACCGGACGGCAGACTCGGGTAAGACGAAGGGAGGAGGGGTGTGTCTCTGTGTTAAGAACAGCGGGTGCACCATTTCTAATGTTTTTACTCGCCTGAGTTAAAATACCTCATTTATAAGCTGCAGACCATCCTATTTACAGAGTGAGTTTTCATCTATACTTTTCATAGCTGTCTATTTGCCACCACGAACCAATGGGGGCACTAAGACCGCATACACGAATCTGTATAGGGACATAGACAAGAAACAAGAAAACGCTCATTCAGAGGCAACGTTTCCCAAGGCCGATGATTTTAATGAAGGGAAACAGAATTTTTTTTTACTTCATTTTTATCACCTCTGCAACTAGAGGCGACAAAACTCTAAATCACTTTTACTCCACACAAAGAAACACATACAAGGCCGTCCATCACCTTCCCTTTGGGGAATAAGACCACAACTCTATCCTCCTGCTTGCAAGCAAGTTGTCCAATGAAGCTAATGCAAAGCTACAGACTGGAATATGTTCCGGGATTCATCCGATGACATTGAGGAGTTTATCACATCAGTCACCGGCATCATTAACAAGTGCAACAACAACATCATCCCCACAGTTACCATACATACCCCAACCAGAAGCCATGGATTACAGGCAACGTCTGCACTGAGCTAAAGGCTAGAGCTGCCGCTTTCAAGGAGTGGGACACAAATCCGGTCTCGCTACAACCTCCGATAATTCACTAAACCTTGCTGGTTCTGGCGCTCAATGGATTTGGCAGGGCTTGCAAACTATCACAGATTACAAAGGTAAACCCTGCCACGAGCTTCCTAGCGATGTCAGCCTACTAGACAAGCATTCTATGCTTGCTTCGCGGCATGCAACACTGAACCATGCACGAGAGCACCAGCTGTTCCGGACGATTGTGTGATCTCGCTTTCTGTAGCCGATGTGTGTAAGACCTTTCAACAGGTTAACATTAACAAGGCTGCGGGGCCAGACAGAATACCAGGACACGTACTAAGAGCATGCGCTGACCAGCTGGCAAGTGTCTTCAATTACATTTTCAACCTATCCCAGACCACCGTAGTCCCCCAAGAACGCCAATGTCTAAATGACTATCATCCCATAGCACTATTGCCATCTATAGCCATGAAATGCTTTGAAAGGCTGGCCATGGTTCACATTAACACCATCATCCCAAACACCCTGGATACACTCCAATTTGCATACCGCTCCAACAGATGCACAGATTACACCATCTATATTGCACAGCACACTGCCATCACCCACTTGGACAAAAGGATGCATATGTAAGAATGCTATTCATTGACTAGAGCTCACCATTCAACATCATAGTCCCCTCCAGGTTCATCACCAAATCCAGGACCCTGGGACTGAACTGCTCCCTCTGCAACTGGATCTTGGACATCCTGACGGGCCGCCTCCAGGCAGTAAGGGTAGGCAACAACACATCCGCAACATCGACCATCAACATGGGAGCTCCTCAGGGGTGTGTGCTTATTTCCCTCCTGTACTGCCTGTTACCCACGACTGTGTGACCGCACACTACTCCAACACCATCTACAAGTTTGCTGACGACACGACAGTGGTAGGACTAATCACCGACAATGATGAGGCAGCCTATAAGGAGGAGGTCAGAGACCTGGAAGTCTGGTTCCAGGACAATAACTTCTCCCTCAACGTCAGCAAGATAAAGGAGCTGATCCTGAAATGGAGGGCTGAGCAGGCCCCCAACCATATCGACAGGGTTGTAGTGGAGCCGGGTCGAGAGCTTTAAGTTCCTCTGTGTCCACATCACTAAGGACTTAACATGGTCCGCACTTCCAGGTGAGCTCTCTGCCATCCAGGACCCCTATACCAGGCGGTGTCATAGAAAGGCCCTACATATTGTCAAAGACTCCAGCCACCTAAGCCATATCCTGTTCTTTCTGTTATCGCACAGCAAGTGGTACCAGTGCACCAAGTCTGGAACCAACAGGACCCTGAACAACTTCTACCCCCAAGCCATAAGACTGCTAAACAAGACCGCTAAATAGATAATCAAATGGCTACCCAGGCTACCTGCATTTACCCTTTTTTGCATTGCCTTTATGCACACACACTGGACTCTCAGACCACTCACACACACACACACACACACTACATATGCACACACACTGGACTCTCAGACCACTCACACACACACACACACACTACATATGCACACACACTGGACTCTCAGACCACTCACACACACACACACACACTACATATGCACACACACTGGACTCTCAGACCACTCACACACACACACACACACACTACATATGCACACACACTGGACTCTCAGACCACTCACACACACACACACACACACACTACATATGCACACACACTGGACTCTGAGACCACTCACACACACACACACACACTGGACTCTCAGACCACTCACACACACACACACACACACTACATATGCACACACATTGGACTCTCAGACCACTCACACACACACACACACACTACATATGCACACACACTGGACTCTCAGACCACTCACACACACACACACACACTACATATGCACACACACACACACACTACATATGCACACACACTGGACTCTCAGACCACTCACACACACACACACACACACTACATATGCATACACACTGGACTCTCAGACCACTCACACACACACACACACACTACATATGCACACACACACACACACTACATATGCACACACACTGGACTCTCAGACCACTCACACACACACACACACACTACATATGCACACACACTGGACTCTCAGACCACTCACACACACACACACACTACATATGCACACACACACTGGACTCTCAGACCACTCACACACACACACACACTACATATGCACACACACACTGGACTCTCAGACCACTCACACACACACACACACTACATATGCACACACACTGGACTCTCAGACCTCTCACACACACACACACACACACTACATATGCACACACACACTGGACTCTCAGACCACTCACACACACACACACACACTACATATGCACACACACTGGACTCTCAGACCACTCACACACACACACACACACTACATATGCACACACACACACTACATATGCACACACACTGGACTCTCAGACCACTCACACACACACACACTACATATGCACACACACACACTACATATGCACACACACTGGACTCTGAGACCACTCACACACACACACACACACTACATATGCACACACACTGGACTCTGAGACCACTCACACACACACACACACACTACATATGCACACACACTGGACTCTGAGACCACTCACACACACACACACACACTACATATGCACACACACTGGACTCTCAGACCACTCACACACACACACACACACACTACATATGCACACACACTGGACTGTGAGACCACTCACACACACACACACACACTACATATGCACACACACTGGACTCTGAGACCACTCACACACACACACACACACACACTACATATGCACACACACTGGACTCTCAGACCACTCACACACACACACACACACTACATATGCACACACACTGGACTCTCAGACCACTCACACACACACACACACACTACATATGCACACACACTGGACTCTGAGACCACTCACACACACACACACACACTACATATGCACACACACTGGACTCTCAGTCCACTCACACACACACACACACACTACATATGCACACACACTGGACTCTCAGACCACTCACACACACACACACTACATATGCACACACACTGGACTCTGAGAACACTCACACACACACACACACACACTACATATGCACACACACTGGACTCTGAGACCACTCACACACACACACACACACTACATATGCACACACACTGGACTCTCAGACCACTCACACACACACACACACACTACATATGCACACACACTGGACTCTCAGACCACTCACACACACACACACACACTACATATGCACACACACTGGACTCTCAGACCACTCACACACACACACACACACTACATATGCACACACACACACACACTACAAATCAAATCAAATCAAATTTTATTTGTCACATACACATGGTTAGCAGATGTTAATGCGAGTGTAGCGAAATGCTTGTGCTTCTAGTTCCGACAATGCAGTAATAACCAACAAGTAATCTAGCTAACAATTCCAAAACGACTACCTTAGACACAAGTGTAAGGGGATAAAGAATATGTACATAAAGATATATGAATGAGTGATGGTACAGAGTGGCATAGGCAAGATACAGTAGATGGTATTGAGTGCAGTATATACATATGAGATAAGTATGTAAACAAAGTGGCATAGTTAAAGTGGCTAGTGATACATGTATTACATAAAGATGCAGTAGATGATATAGAGTACAGTATATACATATACATATGAGATGAATAATGTAGGGTATGTAAACATTATATTAGGTAGCATTGTTTAAAGTGGCTAGTGATACATTTTACATCATTTCCCATCAATTCCCATTATTAAAGTGGCTGGAGTTGAGTCAGTGTGTTGGCAGCAGCCACTCAATTAGTGGTGGCTGTTTAACAGTCTGATGGCCTTGAGATAGAAGCTGTTTTTCAGTCTCTCGGTCCCAGCTTTGATGCACCTGTACTGACCTCGCCTTCTGGATGATAGCGGGGTGAACAGGCAGTGGCTCGGGTGGTTGTTGTCCTTGATGATCTTTATGGCCTTCCTGTGACATCGGGTGGTGTAGGTGTCCTGACCTCGAGCCTGCCTGATCATTCAGCCTGCCCTGACCTCTAGCCTGCCTGCCACTCTGTACCTCCTGGACTCCAAGTCTCTGTTTTTCTAGTCTTCCCAGTTCTGACTTTTGCCTGCCCTGACAAGGCTGAATGATCAGGCAGGCTCGAGGTCAGGGCAGACTGAATGATCAGGCAGGCTCGAGGTCAGGGCAGGCTGAATGATCAGGCAGGCTCGAGGTCAGGGCAGGCTAAATGTCAGGGCAGGCAAAGGTCAGAACTGGGAAGACTAGAAAAACAGAGACTTGGAAAAAGCAGGAGCACGGAAAAACCACGCTGGTTGACACCACAAGACGAACTGGCAACAGACAAACAGAGGACAGGGAAGATGGGTGATACCTGGAGGGGGGTAGAGACAATCACAAGGACAGGTGAAACAGATCAGGGTGTGACAATAATAGCTATTGTATACTCAACAGATACATGATGTGGCCATATTATAATGTTCTCTGTACCTCATTACTTACAGGACTGGATAATCATTTGGAGCTGATTAGGTCATTTTTGACAATGACATCCTGACCAGGCTCCTGGGACTGACACTGCTCAAATAAAGCTACACAATGGACACTGCTGAGAATAAATAGCATCACTGTTTATAGTCACTACAGTACAACACACACACACACACACACACACACACACACACACACACACACACACACACACACACACACACACACACACACACACACACACACACACACACACACACACACACACACACACACACACACACACACACACACACACACACACACTCTTTCTCTCTCTCTCTAGGCCATTTTCCAGCCTAGCAGATCGGTAGGCTAGGCTAGGCTATTAAATGCTCTGCAGCCATGCAAAAGTGCTGAGTCAAAAAACCCATAATTAATAGATAAAAGTCAAGCATGTCATAGTGGTAATGTGTTGGTCACAACTTATATACTGTGCTGTGAAACAATCTATAATGGTTCATTCAAACTATAATTGGGTGACCTGCACGCATAGGATAAATGTGGAATGTTTTTTTCCTGGTCTGGCAAATTTAACTATACGGGCAGATCACCCAATTTCAGCATTTAGCCGTTATAAATCGTTGCATATTGTATATAAAGTGTGAACAACACATTGCTGCTATGACATGCTCGTACAGCTGGGGTCACTGGGTCTAGTGATAAAAAATGTAGAAATTGTCTGCCACTGACCACAGTAGTAATGGTGTTAGCTAGCTCGGTATCATTGTGGCAGACAACCAACTGCCAAACCTCTGCGTAACCTCTGCATAACTTCAGTAACACATTTGCCAGATTTCATCCTCAATGTAAAAAATAGGAAAACCCATTTGCTTGCTGGCCACAACAATAAACAGGCTTGTCTATATTTCAGGCCCCATATAGTTTTACACTAGGGACAACATGGTTTCTGTGAGGGTCACCTTTAGTGCTGGTGTGCGTTTTTCTTCACAACACCACACAGTGCAGACTCATTCGCTGTTCAGTGGCGCCTGAAAGTGTCCCATCATCTTGTCAAAGGACGTACATACATCACTCTGCGATCCTTCAGTCGGCCGATACCCCATGTACATACACACACGCACGCACGCGCGCGCGCACGCACGCACGCGCGCACGCACGCACGCACGCACGCACTCACACACACACACACACACACACACACACACACACACACACACACACACACACACACACACACACACACACACACACACACACACACACACACACACACACACACACACACACACACACACACACACACACACACACACACACGCTTCACTCCGTGGTCCTTCAGTTAGCCGATACCCCATGTACACGCACACACACACACACACACCTCACTCCGTTAGCTGATAGTGCTTGGCGCCTATACATCTTCATCAAAGCTTAATGGAGCCGGCAACTGTTTGCTGCTCTCAGCAAGAAATCACATCACAGAAAGCGGAGGAAATAAAAACTTGGATATGCTGCCGGACATTTCTGAGTGACCTGACGCCGTTGAACGAGAGCGTCTGTGACAAAATAAATGCCACAGTTTATAGTAGACAAAGAAAAGATCCGAAAGAGAGTGAGTGTGAAAAGGCTTTGATGAAAGTACTGCGGAAGAGAAAGTAAAGTACAACCTTTCCTCACAGACCCACAGTCATCAACGAACCTATTCACAGCCATATTCTCTGTTCAATCAGCACAATTTCCCATTTGGAATTTCCCATATGATGGGGCTGTTAAACTGGGGAACCTTTTTTATTGAGCCGCATATTCCGAGGCATTAAAAGACGTTATCTGGGGAGATTGAACATGCCTCAGGGTTTTGAGAGGTGGAGAGTGAGTGAGAAGTCTGTGGAAAGGTCCTGTAGGAGAGATTGAACATGCCTCAGGGTTTTGAGAGGTGGAGAGTTAGTGAGAAGTCTGTGGAAAGGTCCTGTAGGAGAGATTGAACATGCCTCAGGGTTTTGAGAGGTGGAGAGTGAGTGAGAAGTCTGTGGAAAGGTCCTGTAGGAGAGATTGAACATGCCTCAGGGTTTTGAGAGGTGGAGAGTGAGTGAGAAGTCTATGGAAAGGTCCTGTAGGAGAGATTGAACATGCCTCAGGGTTTTGAGAGGTGGAGAGTGAGTGAGAAGTCTGTGGAAAGGTCCTGTAGGAGAGATTGAACATGCCTCAGGGTTTTGAGAGGTGGAGAGTGAGTGAGAAGTCTGTGGAAAGGTCCTGTAGGAGAGATTGAACATGCCTCAGGGTTTTGAGAGGTGGAGAGTGAGTGAGAAGTCTGTGGAAAGGTCCTGTAGGAGAGATTGAACATGCCTCAGGGTTTTGAGAGGTGGAGAGTTAGTGAGAAGTCTGTGGAAAGGTCCTGTAGGAGAGATTGAACATGCCTCAGGGTTTTGAGAGGTGGAGAGTTAGTGAGAAGTCTGTGGAAAGGTCCTGTAGGAGAGATTGAACATGCCTCAGGGTTTTGAGAGGTGGAGAGTTAGTGAGAAGTCTGTGGAAAGGTCCTGTAGGAGAGATTGAACATGCCTCAGGGTTTTGAGAGGTGGAGAGTGAGTGAGAAGTCTGTGGAAAGGTCCTGTAGGAGAGATTGAACATGCCTCAGGGTTTTGAGAGGTGGAGAGTGAGTGAGAAGTCTGTGGAAAGGTCCTGTAGGAGAGATTGAACATGCCTCAGGGTTTTGAGAGGTGGAGAGTGAGTGAGAAGTCTGTGGAAAGGTCCTGTAGGAGAGATTGAACATGCCTCAGGATTTTGAGAGGTGGAGAGTGAGTGAGAAGTCTGTGGAAAGGTCCTGTAGGAGAGATTGAACATGCCTCAGGGTTTTGAGAGGTGGAGAGTTAGTGAGAAGTCTGTGGAAAGGTCCTGTAGGAGAGATTGAACATGCCTCAGGGTTTTGAGAGGTGGAGAGTGAGTGAGAAGTCTGTGGAAAGGTCCTGTAGGAGAGATTGAACATGCCTCAGGGTTTTGAGAGGTGGAGAGTGAGTGAGAAGTCTGTGGAAAGGTCCTGTAGGAGAGATTGAACATGCCTCAGGGTTTTGAGAGGTGGAGAGTGAGTGAGAAGTCTGTGGAAAGGTCCTGTAGGAGAGATTGAACATGCCTCAGGGTTTTGAGAGGTGGAGAGTGAGTGAGAAGTCTGTGGAAAGGTCCTGTAGGAGAGATTGAACATGCCTCAGGGTTTTGAGAGGTGGAGAGTGAGTGAGAAGTCTGTGGAAAGGTCCTGTAGGAGAGATTGAACATGCCTCAGGGTTTTGAGAGGTGGAGAGTTAGTGAGAAGTCTGTGGAAAGGTCCTGTAGGAGAGATTGAACATGCCTCAGGGTTTTGAGAGGTGGAGAGTTAGTGAGAAGTCTGTGGAAAGGTCCTGTAGGAGAGATTGAACATGCCTCAGGGTTTTGAGAGGTGGAGAGTTAGTGAGAAGTCTGTGGAAAGGTCCTGTAGGAGAGATTGAACATGCCTCAGGGTTTTGAGAGGTGGAGAGTGAGTGAGAAGTCTGTGGAAAGGTCCTGTAGGAGAGATTGAACATGCCTCAGGGTTTTGAGAGGTGGAGAGTGAGTGAGAAGTCTGTGGAAAGGTCCTGTAGGAGAGATTGAACATGCCTCAGGGTTTTGAGAGGTGGAGAGTGAGTGAGAAGTCTGTGGAAAGGTCCTGTAGGAGAGATTGAACATGCCTCAGGGTTTTGAGAGGTGGAGAGTGAGTGAGAAGTCTGTGGAAAGGTCCTGTAGGAGAGATTGAACATGCCTCAGGGTTTTGAGAGGTGGAGAGTGAGTGAGAAGTCTGTGGAAAGGTCCTGTAGGAGAGATTGAACATGCCTCAGGGTTTTGAGAGGTGGAGAGTGAGTGAGAAGTCTGTGGAAAGGTCCTGTAGGGGAGATTGAACATGCCTCAGGGTTTTGAGAGGTGGAGAGTGAGTGAGAAGTCTGTGGAAAGGTCCTGTAGGAGAGATTGAACATGCCTCAGGGTTTTGAGAGGTGGAGAGTGAGTGAGAAGTCTGTGGAAAGGTCCTGTAGGGGAGATTGAACATGCCTCAGGGTTTTGAGAGGTGGAGAGTGAGTGAGAAGTCTGTGGAAAGGTCCTGTAGGAGAGATTGAACATGCCTCAGGGTTTTGAGAGGTGGAGAGTGAGTGAGAAGTCTGTGGAAAGGTCCTGTAGGAGAGATTGAACATGCCTCAGGGTTTTGAGAGGTGGAGAGTGAGTGAGAAGTCTGTGGAAAGGTCCTGTAGGAGAGATTGAACATGCCTCAGGGTTTTGAGAGGTGGAGAGTGAGTGAGAAGTCTGTGGAAAGGTCCTGTAGGAGAGATTGAACATGCCTCAGGGTTTTGAGAGGTGGAGAGTGAGTGAGAAGTCTGTGGAAAGGTCCTGTAGGAGAGATTGAACATGCCTCAGGGTTTTGAGAGGTGGAGAGTGAGTGAGAAGTCTGTGGAAAGGTCCTGTAGGAGAGATTGAACATGCCTCAGGGTTTTGAGAGGTGGAGAGTGAGTGAGAAGTCTGTGGAAAGGTCCTGTAGGAGAGATTGAACATGCCTCAGGGTTTTGAGAGGTGGAGAGTGAGTGAGAAGTCTGTGGAAAGGTCCTGTAGGAGAGATTGAACATGCCTCAGGGTTTTGAGAGGTGGAGAGTGAGTGAGAAGTCTGTGGAAAGGTCCTGTAGGAGAGATTGAACATGCCTCAGGGTTTTGAGAGGTGGAGAGTGAGTGAGAAGTCTGTGGAAAGGTCCTGTAGGAGAGATTGAACATGCCTCAGGGTTTTGAGAGGTGGAGAGTGAGTGAGAAGTCTGTGGAAAGGTCCTGTAGGAGAGATTGAACATGCCTCAGGGTTTTGAGAGGTGGAGAGTGAGTGAGAAGTCTGTGGAAAGGTCCTGTAGGAGAGATTGAACATGCCTCAGGGTTTTGAGAGGTGGAGAGTGAGTGAGAAGTCTGTGGAAAGGTCCTGTAGGAGAGATTGAACATGCCTCAGGGTTTTGAGAGGTGGAGAGTGAGTGAGAAGTCTGTGGAAAGGTCCTGTAGGAGAGATTGAACATGCCTCAGGGTTTTGAGAGGTGGAGAGTGAGTGAGAAGTCTGTGGAAAGGTCCTGTAGGAGAGATTGAACATGCCTCAGGGTTTTGAGAGGTGGAGAGTGAGTGAGAAGTCTGTGGAAAGGTCCTGTAGGAGAGATTGAACATGCCTCAGGGTTTTGAGAGGTGGAGAGTTAGTGAGAAGTCTGTGGAAAGGTCCTGTAGGAGAGATTGAACATGCCTCAGGGTTTTGAGAGGTGGAGAGTGAGTGAGAAGTCTGTGGAAAGGTCCTGTATGAGAGATTGAACATGCCTCAGGGTTTTGAGAGGTGGAGAGTGAGTGAGAAGTCTGTGGAAAGGTCCTGTAGGAGAGATTGAACATGCCTCAGGGTTTTGAGAGGTGGAGAGTGAGTGAGAAGTCTGTGGAAAGGTCCTGTAGGAGAGATTGAACATGCCTCAGGGTTTTGAGAGGTGGAGAGTGAGTGAGAAGTCTGTGGAAAGGTCCTGTAGGAGAGATTGAACATGCCTCAGGGTTTTGAGAGGTGGAGAGTGAGTGAGAAGTCTGTGGAAAGGTCCTGTAGGAGAGATTGAACATGCCTCAGGGTTTTGAGAGGTGGAGAGTGAGTGAGAAGTCTGTGGAAAGGTCCTGTAGGAGAGATTGAACATGCCTCAGGGTTTTGAGAGGTGGAGAGTGAGTGAGAAGTCTGTGGAAAGGTCCTGTAGGAGAGATTGAACATGCCTCAGGGTTTTGAGAGGTGGAGAGTGAGTGAGAAGTCTGTGGAAAGGTCCTGTAGGAGAGATTGAACATGCCTCAGGGTTTTGAGAGGTGGAGAGTGAGTGAGAAGTCTGTGGAAAGGTCCTGTAGGAGAGATTGAACATGCCTCAGGGTTTTGAGAGGTGGAGAGTGAGTGAGAAGTCTGTGGAAAGGTCCTGTAGGAGAGATTGAACATGCCTCAGGGTTTTGAGAGGTGGAGAGTGAGTGAGAAGTCTGTGGAAAGGTCCTGTAGGAGAGATTGAACATGCCTCAGGGTTTTGAGAGGTGGAGAGTGAGTGAGAAGTCTGTGGAAAGGTCCTGTAGGAGAGATTGAACATGCCTCAGGGTTTTGAGAGGTGGAGAGTGAGTGAGAAGTCTGTGGAAAGGTCCTGTAGGAGAGATTGAACATGCCTCAGGGTTTTGAGAGGTGGAGAGTGAGTGAGAAGTCTGTGGAAAGGTCCTGTAGGAGAGATTGAACATGCCTCAGGGTTTTGAGAGGTGGAGAGTGAGTGAGAAGTCTGTGGAAAGGTCCTGTAGGAGAGATTGAACATGCCTCAGGGTTTTGAGAGGTGGAGAGTGAGTGAGAAGTCTGTGGAAAGGTCCTGTAGGAGAGATTGAACATGCCTCAGGGTTTTGAGAGGTGGAGAGTGAGTGAGAAGTCTGTGGAAAGGTCCTGTAGGAGAGATTGAACATGCCTCAGGGTTTTGAGAGGTGGAGAGTGAGTGAGAAGTCTGTGGAAAGGTCCTGTAGGAGAGATTGAACATGCCTCAGGGTTTTGAGAGGTAGAGAGTGAGTGAGAAGTCTGTGGAAAGGTCCTGTAGGAGAGATTGAACATGCCTCAGGGTTTTGAGAGGTGGAGAGTGAGTGAGAAGTCTGTGGAAAGGTCCTGTAGGAGAGATTGAACATGCCTCAGGGTTTTGAGAGGTGGAGAGTGAGTGAGAAGTCTGTGGAAAGGTCCTGTAGGAGAGATTGAACATGCCTCAGGGTTTTGAGAGGTGGAGAGTGAGTGAGAAGTCTGTGGAAAGGTCCTGTAGGAGAGATTGAACATGCCTCAGGGTTTTGAGAGGTGGAGAGTGAGTGAGAAGTCTGTGGAAAGGTCCTGTAGGAGAGATTGAACATGCCTCAGGGTTTTGAGAGGTGGAGAGTGAGTGAGAAGTCTGTGGAAAGGTCCTGTAGGAGAGATTGAACATGCCTCAGGGTTTTGAGAGGTGGAGAGTGAGTGAGAAGTCTGTGGAAAGGTCCTGTAGGAGAGATTGAACAAGCCTCAGGGTTTTGAGAGGTGGAGAGTGAGTGAGAAGTCTGTGGAAAGGTCCTGTAGGAGAGATTGAACATGCCTCAGGGTTTTGAGAGGTGGAGAGTGAGTGAGAAGTCTGTGGAAAGGTCCTGTAGGAGAGATTGAACATGCCTCAGGGTTTTGAGAGGTGGAGAGTGAGTGAGAAGTCTGTGGAAAGGTCCTGTAGGAGAGATTGAACATGCCTCAGGGTTTTGAGAGGTGGAGAGTTAGTGAGAAGTCTGTGGAAAGGTCCTGTAGGAGAGATTGAACATGCCTCAGGGTTTTGAGAGGTGGAGAGTGAGTGAGAAGTCTGTGGAAAGGTCCTGTAGGAGAGATTGAACATGCCTCAGGGTTTTGAGAGGTGGAGAGTGAGTGAGAAGTCTGTGGAAAGGTCCTGTAGGAGAGATTGAACATGCCTCAGGGTTTTGAGAGGTGGAGAGTGAGTGAGAAGTCTGTGGAAAGGTCCTGTAGGAGAGATTGAACATGCCTCAGGGTTTTGAGAGGTGGAGAGTGAGTGAGAAGTCTGTGGAAAGGTCCTGTAGGAGAGATTGAACATGCCTCAGGGTTTTGAGAGGTGGAGAGTGAGTGAGAAGTCTGTGGAAAGGTCCTGTAGGAGAGATTGAACATGCCTCAGGGTTTTGAGAGGTGGAGAGTGAGTGAGAAGTCTGTGGAAAGGTCCTGTAGGAGAGATTGAACATGCCTCAGGGTTTTGAGAGGTGGAGAGTTAGTGAGAAGTCTGTGGAAAGGTCCTGTAGGAGAGATTGAACATGCCTCAGGGTTTTGAGAGGTGGAGAGTTAGTGAGAAGTCTGTGGAAAGGTCCTGTAGGAGAGATTGAACATGCCTCAGGGTTTTGAGAGGTGGAGAGTGAGTGAGAAGTCTGTGGAAAGGTCCTGTAGGAGAGATTGAACATGCCTCAGGGTTTTGAGAGGTGGAGAGTGAGTGAGAAGTCTGTGGAAAGGTCCTGTAGGAGAGATTGAACATGCCTCAGGGTTTTGAGAGGTGGAGAGTGAGTGAGAAGTCTGTGGAAAGGTCCTGTAGGAGAGATTGAACATGCCTCAGGGTTTTGAGAGGTGGAGAGTGAGTGAGAAGTCTGTGGAAAGGTCCTGTAGGAGAGATTGAACATGCCTCAGGGTTTTGAGAGGTGGAGAGTGAGTGAGAAGTCTGTGGAAAGGTCCTGTAGGAGAGATTGAACATGCCTCAGGGTTTTGAGAGGTGGAGAGTGAGTGAGAAGTCTGTGGAAAGGTCCTGTAGGAGAGATTGAACATGCCTCAGGGTTTTGAGAGGTGGAGAGTGAGTGAGAAGTCTGTGGAAAGGTCCTGTAGGAGAGATTGAACATGCCTCAGGGTTTTGAGAGGTGGAGAGTGAGTGAGAAGTCTGTGGAAAGGTCCTGTAGGAGAGATTGAACATGCCTCAGGGTTTTGAGAGGTGGAGAGTGAGTGAGAAGTCTGTGGAAAGGTCCTGTAGGAGAGATTGAACATGCCTCAGGGTTTTGAGAGGTGGAGAGTTAGTGAGAAGTCTGTGGAAAGGTCCTGTAGGAGAGATTGAACATGCCTCAGGGTTTTGAGAGGTGGAGAGTGAGTGAGAAGTCTGTGGAAAGGTCCTGTAGGAGAGATTGAACATGCCTCAGGGTTTTGAGAGGTGGAGAGTGAGTGAGAAGTCTGTGGAAAGGTCCTGTAGGAGAGATTGAACATGCCTCAGGGTTTTGAGAGGTGGAGAGTGAGTGAGAAGTCTGTGGAAAGGTCCTGTAGGAGAGATTGAACATGCCTCAGGGTTTTGAGAGGTGGAGAGTGAGTGAGAAGTCTGTGGAAAGGTCCTGTAGGAGAGATTGAACATGCCTCAGGGTTTTGAGAGGTGGAGAGTGAGTGAGAAGTCTGTGGAAAGGTCCTGTAGGAGAGATTGAACATGCCTCAGGGTTTTGAGAGGTGGAGAGTGAGTGAGAAGTCTGTGGAAAGGTCCTGTAGGAGAGATTGAACATGCCTCAGGGTTTTGAGAGGTGGAGAGTGAGTGAGAAGTCTGTGGAAAGGTCCTGTAGGAGAGATTGAACATGCCTCAGGGTTTTGAGAGGTGGAGAGTGAGTGAGAAGTCTGTGGAAAGGTCCTGTAGGAGAGATTGAACATGCCTCAGGGTTTTGAGAGGTGGAGAGTGAGTGAGAAGTCTGTGGAAAGGTCCTGTAGGAGAGATTGAACATGCCTCAGGGTTTTGAGAGGTGGAGAGTGAGTGAGAAGTCTGTGGAAAGGTCCTGTAGGAGAGATTGAACATGCCTCAGGGTTTTGAGAGGTGGAGAGTTAGTGAGAAGTCTGTGGAAAGGTCCTGTAGGAGAGATACATTATGTTATGTTGCACTGCTCCAAATCCCTGTGAGCCGTAGATCAGACAAACTGTAAGGGAGACCTCTATTAGTCCTCAGCTCCCCCTCTCTTTAACTCTCTCTCCCTACAACCTCTAAACTATCGTTGGCTGTTCTCTCTATCTTGACATAACTTCTTACTTGTTCTCCTTTTCTCCTCTCCAGACTCTCTCTCTTTTGCTCTCTCTATTTTTCTCTCTTTCTCATTCCAACTCCTCTACACACTCTCTCCCCCTTTCTTTCTCGTTTCTCCCTAAATTGCGCCAATAAAGGATGTTTTAAAATGAGAAATAACCTTTCTTTCTTCCTCCTCTCCCTCTCTCCACCTTCCTCTCCCTCTCATCACCTTCCTCTCCCTCTCTCCCCCTTCCTCTCCCTCTATCCCCCTTCCTACCCTTTCCTCTCCCTCGCTCCCCCTTCCTCTCCCTCTATCCCCCTTCCTATCCCTTCCTCTCCCTCTCATCACCTTCCTCTCCCTCTCATCACCTTCCTCTCCCTCTCTCCCCCTTCCTCTCCCTCTAACCCCCTTCCTACCCTTTCCTCTCCCTCGCTCCCCCTTCCTCTCCCTTTTTCCCCCTTCCTCTTTCCCCCTTCATCTCCCGCTCTGTACTTTAGGTGTCCCTACTGCTGGGCCCATTAGCAGTGGAGAGATTTATACTCCCGGTGTCCCCTGCTTCACCGGATGAAACCTCCACAATATTATCCTTTTATCTATGCATGCCAATCAGAGTGTGTGTGTGTGGACGGCATTGATTCTTGGCCAGGGCAGAGTGTGACCTGAATTAACACAAAGGCACAAGGATGCTTCAAAGACATTGCTTTTCACACACTTTCTGTTTTCCAAAGTCACAGACAGAACTGGAGAGCTGTATTTGTAACAGTTTAGTTTTATTGTTGGAATGTTAATGTGGAGAGAGAAATGAGAAATGAGCGAGTGACTAAAAGCTGTACATCCATTTGTTTTATTTTGTTTGTAATACAGTTCACAGAAATCATCAATGGTTCAAATGATACCCCCACCCTTACTGCAACAGTATTTGCAGATATACATTTGTGGGAAACGTGTTGTCAGACTCCTTTAAGAACAGTGGGTTTGGAGTCCAGCACAGAGAGCAGAGGGTTCGAATAAATGTATATTTTATTACCGGAAGAAAACGGTCACGCCAAAAACACAAGGAGCATCAACTGACCGGCCCGGCCCATACACAGGACCCAAACTAACAGTATAACAATCCCGCACAAACCTAGGCGGGCCTAACAGGCTTAAATAGACAAAAATCAAGAAACACAATAAGGAATAGGTGCAACTAATAAGACTAAACTAAACAGAAAAGGAAAAAGGGATCGGTGGGGGCTAGTAGACCGGTGACAACGACCGCCGAGCACCGCCCCAACAGGCAGGAGAGCCACCGCCGGTGGGAGTCGTGACACTTGTCTCGCTAATGCACTTTTGGAAGTGACCTGTTAACCCGTTGCCATAGTGATTGCCTAGTTGCGAGGTTGTTATATAAAAATATAAATGCTATTACGGATGAAATTACAAGATTAAAAAAAGGACTCAAGTTTTTTCTCTGTATTGATCTGTATTGCTCTGTATTGAACTGTATTGATCTGTATTGCACTGTATTGATCTGTATTGATCTGTATTGATCTGTATTGAACTGTATTGATCTGTATTGATCTGTATTGATCTGTATTGATCTGTATTGATCTGTATTGATCTGTATTGAACTGTATTGATCTGTATTGATCTGTATTGATCTGTATTGATCTGTATTGAACTGTATTGATCTGTATTGATCTGTATTGATCTGTATTGAACTGTATTGATCTGTATTGATCTGTATTGATCTGTATTGAACTGTATTGATCTGTATTGCACTGTATTGATCTGTATTGATCTGTATTGATCTATATTGAACTGTATTGATCTGTATTGATCTGTATTGAACTGTATTGCTCTGTATTGAACTGTATTGCACTGTATTGCTCTGTAAATTAGCATTTCTTTGGACAAGTCAAGTTCGGTATCTACCCCAACCCAGGCCTATTTCTGATTGGCCCGATCAGTGCAAGGTCACAGCACCTTGACTAAGTTAGTTGAACACTAATGGGAAGATAGTAAAATATGGATGATAACAATACATATATATTCTATAACAATAACAATACAATAAGAATCTAGCTATAACACAACATGGAGAGATGTAGATATCAATATATGAGGTCTATAGATCTATTGGGAGAAACAATATCTCCTGTGTCTTGTACTTAGATAATGTTGTGAAACAACTCCTTAACCGTTAAATGTTTTCTGCTCTGAAGCCAAAGTTGGAAACAAAGGGGAAATAAGCTGTCCCATAAGCTTCACTGTGCAATGTTTACAATTGTTTTTCACAAAAAGTCTGTAGACATGTTATTTGTTGGGGATTTTACTTCAGGGACAAAATGTGTTTGTTCGCAGACATCATTGTTCACATCTGACTTACACCTGGTCTAGTTTTTGCTTATGATCGTTTCCAGTTTGTATTTGTTTACTGTCCTGTCCTCAAAGAGCCAACCATACAGTATGTCTGACGCAGGCTTTCACAATAAACTTACTGATGAGAAGACAACCTCTGAAATACATCAGAACAGAATGGCACCAAGATACACTCTCAGTAAACACTGCTTTGTACTCAGATGACAGATGTCAGTCAGGAGAACAACAAGACATGTACAACCAAACACCAAGCGTCATGCGGTTGTCTGGAGTTCGGTAAAGTTGACTTGATCGTTGAAGTAATGATTTTGTTTAACTCTCTACCTTTCTTTATTCTGTCTTTCTCGCTCATTCAAGATGGCCAATGCTAATAGGGATCCTTGGGATGTGTACAACCAAACACCAAGCACCATGCTGTTTAATTGGATGTTAGGGTGTTATGTTTTTCTTCAACTAACCTCTCTCTCTCTTTCTGTTTCCCTTCTCTCCCCCTGTACCCCCATCCCCATCTCTTTCTCTCATTCATTATTCTCAGAGCGACTCTCTAGCCTTGCTATAGTAGCGGGATAATTAGCCTCCATTGATCACAGGGGCCACCAAAAGCAGATTGATGAAAACCAGCTCTGACAACACTAATTCTGCGAGCCATCAGCCAGAGAGTCCCAACTCCCACACAGATGACAAACTCTGACAAACCTCCAGCCGATGACTCCCATCTCCTGATCTGCTATCGACAGGGCCTGCATCTCAAATGACATCCTATTCCCCATATACTGTAGTCCACTACTTCTGAAGTGCCCTGGTCAACAGCAGTGGTCTATATAGGGAGCAGGGTGCCATTTGGGAAGCAGGCTCACTGTGGGCATTATTAGGCTCCCATTATGATTTTAATCTCTCCTTTTTTAATAAAAGCCTGTGGATAAACATGGGTTGCAGAGCTGGTCGTCAATCCCAAGGCTTTGTTGTGGCAGGTATTAATGTTCAATTAGCTCTAATTGGCTTGTATAATTGGATATGAGGGACAAGATATTGGAGTAAAGATTGTTCAGGAGAGATAGTGGAGTCTCTGAGGTCCTTGTGTGAAAGTAATCTCATTCCTTGGCTAGATGGATAGATGATAGATGAATAAATTGTTTTACTATTGCTAATTCCTATGATCTAATGGCAACTTGGTAATGTGATAGAAAAATTACACATTTACCTGATTTGTTTGATATTAATAGTTTATTATTAATACTTAACAAATAGGAGGATAAATAGGAGGATATTTCTGTCCTGTTAGTGTCTGTGTTTTTATGGTCTCCACTCTAGTTCCCTGCAGCAAATCTGGGCGTAGGGTCACTAGAGATGGCTTGAGCTGACAAATTAGTTAAAGACTGCATTACATAGACAAGATGTGGTGGGTGTAACCGAGATAGAGATAGACAGAATGAGTTTAGAACAATTCCCCATTGTCTCTAAATCATCATTTCATCTGGGAAACTAAGCCAGGGTGGGGATAAGACAATAACCCACATGCAGATAACGACAGGATGAACCCAGAGTGGCTTATGATGCTCCTTGGTCTGCATGAGAGGGGTTGAACCAACCATGACTGAGCATTGTTAGTGTCAACTATATATAGTACTCTGCAATTGTGTAAAGATTAGGTTACTCGGTCCAACACTCAAGGGTGGGGGGGGTCAACCAACATCATTACTGCAATAATTAATCAATATTAAATAAAGATGATTGTTGGAAGAAATGACCAAATCTCCCTCAGTACTGAATTTCCACGACAGTAATCAAACCATCAGTATCGTCACCTGTCTTGCAAAGCAGAACCATATCCCGCTATAGCACCATTGATATAATAACCAGGAACAGGAGTTTTCCCTGAGGTTCACCAGGTTACGTGGTCAGGAAGAAATCCTGGCCCTACATATAACTGTAAAAAAACTCAGAACTGCTACCTGTCCATGTGGTCACTTTCAGATGGAGGGAGAGAGTTCTGGACAAGCCATGCTGAACAACACACTATGTGTCTGGAAGACAGACTCAGCTCACACTGCAGAGAGAGTTCTGCTTAGTGAGTCTCTCTCCTCCACCCTGTCTCTCCATTTCCTCCTGGAAGAGTGTGAAGTAGATAAAGAAGGACAAGAGATACTCTCATCTTTCTCTATCTGTGGTGTTTCTAAACTGTATGAGAGCTGCCCTCTCTCTCTCTCTCTCTCTCTCTCTCTCTCTCTCTCTCTCTCTCTCTCTATATATATATATATATATATATATATATATATATATATATAGGCAGACTGATACAAGAGAATAAAGGATAAGATATATCTTATATATCTTATCCTTTATTCTCTTGTATCAGTCTGCCTCTCTGTCCGTCTTACCCTATTTTTTCCACTTCTCTCTCTCACTTTCCCTCTCTGTTTTTCTCAATAATCAAAATCTTTGGATTCCCCCAGTGAGTGAAAGAGAGAGAGGAAGTAGGGTCTGGGCCTCCAGCGCTGGCTACGATGACCCATTTGGCAGCAGAGTGGGTCTACAGTATGTTCCAAATGACACTCTATTCCGTCTATAGTGCACTACTTTTGAGCCCTAGTCAATTCAACATATATTCCACGTCAGTTCAGTGTAATTTCATTGAAATGATGTGGATACAACATTGATTCAACCAATGTGTGCCCAGTGGGAGGGTGCCATTTGGCAGCAATGCAGTCTCAGCAGAAGCTGGATTTGCCTGGCGACGCAGGCCCAGATCCAGCATTGAGATGGCAGACATATGCTGCTGGGACTGTTGTTTTCACCCAACTCCACACCTAGTCATACACACTATACTGCAGCCAGCTATAGTCTGCAAAGGAACAGCATTAGATGACTGCTTTTTCTAAAGGTATGAATGGAATGACTTGTTCTCTCGAAGCCACACAGTATCATTTGAAGATATTTGTGGTTTGGGTTAGATCTGAAAGTTTTAAATTGTGTGATATCTGCAGAAATAACTGTGGTATGATTGACAACGTAGAATTATATAAGGTCGCAGTAAAAGATCAGTTCTGCCACTCAGGTTAAGTCCTAATTATCTCTCCTTTCTCCCAAAGTGTGCACTTGCTCACTTCCCTTCACTGATTTGAATGGAAATTGTGTGGAAAAGCCCTCGGGCCCATGCCTCCACCTATCCAATGCTTTGTGGGAAGATACAGTATGTGGGAAGTAGTGAACAAGTGCACAGTTCAAGAGAAAGGTGATATTATAGGGATCATTATAGGGATCACCCTCAGAGTCGTATGATTTCACATTATGTTCTGTGCTCTTCATATTCCAGGCCTAGTGCCAGTAAGCAGTGAGCAGTGGCTGTTTCATTTTCCAAACTTCCAAATGTCTTTCACTGCTTGGATTAGGACCTCCTCTATAAGGAAATCCCATGGTAACGGCCCTGGCAAAAGCTGACTGACCCTCAAACACAAACACACATTTTCAAAGATACATATTCACACACTCTGGGAAACACACATATACCCACACACTGCAATACACACTGTGACACCACCACCCACTCATTAGCACTGCGACACACACACACACACACACACACACTCTCCACCCCCACCCGCACTGCAACACACAATGCACGACACCCTACCGGAATCAGGCGATTGACTTCTCCCTCATGGCCTGGGGCCTCACCGGGCAGAATGATAATCCGATCACACAACAGGTCAACCTTTATTATCTGCCACTCAGTACCAGCCGAAGGAAGAGACACCACCAGCTACAGAGAGAAAAAAGGGAGAGGGTGAAGAAGAAAGAGGGGGAAGCCATTTTTTAAAACTTTCTTTCCAGCAACGTTGACATGATGACAGTTCCCTTGGGTGGGGCAGTGGATGAAAGCTTTTCATAGAGGGGATAGCTGGATCCTTTCTCCATTGGATGGTTTTACTAATTGTGCCTCGTGCTACAGGTGTAAAGGTATAAGGAAGGGACCCTGATCACCTGACAAGGGACATTAAGACTTCAGATACAGGTATGCTGCAGATCCTTCTCCATCCTCCTTCTCCTCACAGAGCTCTGAGTTAACTCCAGGAAGACTAGCTGCTGCTTCAGCTAATGGGGATCCGAATCAAATACTAAAACTACTAGTTAAGGTTGAATACTGTCAGATACAGAAGCCTAGTAAGGTATTTAAAGTATGTACTGTATACCAGGACGAGTACTATACACTCTTAGAAAAAAGGTTTCCAAAAGGGTTTTCTTTGGCTCTCCCCGTAGGATAACCCTTTTTGGTTCCAGGTAAAACCCTTTTTGGTTCCAGGTAAAAACCATTTCGGTTCCATGTAGAACCCTCTGGGGAAAGGTTCTACATGGAACCCACAACATTTCTAGTTGGAACCAAAAGGGTTCTACCTGTAACCAATAAGGGATCTTCAAATTATTATTCTATGGCGACAGCCAAAGAACCTTTTAGGTTCTAGATATAACCTTTTTTTGTAACAGTGTAGTATAATATAAAACATACAATACCAAAACTTAACTTATGATACCCCAAAGTTGCCTCTGGCTGTGACAAAAATACAATTTATGGGCGTATAGAGTTTTCAGACAGTATCCGAAGATCACTTTGGTAATGGGACACTGAAATGACAAATTACGAGACTATAAGATCAAACACTCCAAACAAATGGTGTTTTCATAATTTCTCCTCTCTTTTATCTGTTTATTTCACAATGTGGAGAACCATTCTTCTCCACAGCTCCTCTGGGATTTTGTTGGGTGTCTCCAATTCATCCAAAACACTAGTTTAATTGCAGGTGAATACTTCAATACAAAGCATTGTGCCAATAGCAGCCGTACTTCTCTCTAAATGATTAGTAGCAAGGTTACACAAAATAAGTATCTTTGAAATGGTCATTTGAAAAAAAAAAGTTTTGGTCAACAGGGCAAATTGCCCATGAGAAAAAACTCCAAGATATGCCTAAATTGGTCATGAGCTAAAAAGCAAAGAGTTTTACATTTGAATAGGGAATAGAAAGTAAAGAGTTTTACATTTGAATAGGGAATAGAAAGTAAAGAGTTTTACATTTGAATAGGGAATAGAAAGTAAAGAGTTTTACATTTGAATAGGGAATAGAAAGTAAAGAGTTTTACATTTGAATAGGGAATAGAAAGTAAAGAGTTTTACATTTGAATAGGGAATAGAAAGTAAAGAGTTTTACATTTGAATAGGGAATAGAAAGTAAAGAGTTTTACATTTGAATAAGGAATAGAAAGTAAAGAGTTTTACATTTGAATAGGGAATAGAAAGTAAAGAGTTTTACATTTGAATAGGGGATAGAAAGTAAAGAGTTTTACATTTGAATAGGGGATAGAAAGTAAAGAGTTTTACATTTGAATAGGGAATAGAAAGTAAAGAGTTTTACATTTGAATAGGGAATAGAAAGTAAAGAGTTTTACATTTGAATAGGGAATAGAAAGTAAAGTATGGGAAAGGGAATGAAGATGATAAAGCAAGGAAAAACAAACAAATACTTTAGGCCATTTTCTAAGGATATTGCCATTAAAATAAACATGCACATTTACCAAACTAAAGCACAGATCCAATAAGAACCGTAGGTCAAAAGTTTTCATTTGAATACATTTACATTTGAGCCAGACAAACATAACTTATAGCCTGCTGAAGTTTAACATGCTCCGGGACTTTGGCAACTTGTTTGTTGTTTAAAGTATTGTTTAAACCTCCTGCTTTGGGCTGGATATGTCAACGTGTAGTTCATACATGCATAATCTATGAATTACTGTTTTACAAAAACGACTGTTTTTCTGGAAGATGTGCCGCAGCATTTACCCGACATATTCCCCCACGTGTGCCAGCCTCCTAGCAATTTGAGTTCTAGCCAATGAGCTTCAACCCATCGCCATTTGAGTGACAGCTTTCAAGAAGCACACACAGCAGAGCAAGAGAGACAGCAATCACGTAGTTCACATATCTACACATATGTGATGTAGTAAGCAATTAAATCCACTAAGAAAATATTTTTGCATCTTTGTAGACAGACTTACATATGTCACAAGCATTAAATACATAGTGCATTACACATACAGACACACAGCACGTCACGAGCATTAAATACATAGTGCATTACACATACAGACACACAGCACGTCACAAGCATTAAATACATAGTGCATTACACATACACACATACGAGGGGGCATTAATGGCCAAACTCAATATCTTTGAATTGATTATGCCCCGATACTCAAACACATTAGTGTGTGTCGTCGTTGAGGGTTCAGAGTTAGCATGAATGCACCACAACTCACAGTTACCTCTGTTCTACATCTATCTATCTATCTATCTATCTATCTATCTATCTATCTATCTATCTATCTATCTATCTATCTATCTATCTATCTATAGGCTAGATAACTATTTGTTTGTTTCTGTGTCATACATCTACCATAAATTTACGAGTCAATGAGATTAATCTCTGTTGCTTCACAGCTCCACCTCGTCTTCAGTTTCTCCTTCTCCCTGTGAAGTACACTGGTTAAGGACAAAAAGGACCAGACACACTAACCGAGGCTCAATTTGACCGTACATCATTTGACCACACATGGTGGACCGTACATAGTGGACCGTATAGGATTGTGAGGACCGGGGGTTCAACCCGAGTGAACCGTGGTCCCGCCCTATGGGGAAGACTGGTAAGAGCACAGTGGACCTCAACTCCCCGACAGAGGTCAAACAGGCAGTCCCATTCGAGGTCATGGAGATGGTGGCGTCCCCGGATGGCGAGGAGAAGGAGGAAGTACTCCCTGACAGGGGCTCCTGGAAGGGCAAGTTTGACTTCCTGTTGTCATGTGTGGGCTACGCCATCGGCCTGGGGAACGTCTGGAGGTTCCCTTACCTGTGCGGCAAGAATGGAGGAGGTAAGATAAAGCTGTTCGGGGAGGGAGGCCATTTTGGGCCTGGAGAGCCAAAACGGCACCTGGGAGAAATCATTGTTACAGGCTTTGAAATAGTGAGATTTCAAGGGGTGCCTGAAGAGGCAGGTGGAAAACTACACATTTCAAAATATCATCAGTATAAAGCACAACCTATTACAATTTATGGGAGTGCACTGTTTGATAAACTAACACATTATACTAAAAATAATATTTGAAGAAACATGCTATTTAATATTGTGGGTGTCCAGTGTCCGTATTTGCTTTAATGTGAACTATGGGACTTGCGTAAAATGACATGAAAATGAATAGGCATTGTAAAAAAAAAGGAGCTTTCAATGAGTACATTTGGCTATCCATCTTATTTTGCTTTATGCAACCTGAGTGAGAGAAAATCTAAACATGTCATTATTACCATGATTATTTAATGACCGACCTTTTATTGATGAGGCTATTGTTAATAATGAAATTGCCATTAGGAAACATCTATATTTCATCACAATGTACAGTACACTGCGCTAGTATGGGGCATCATCTTTACGGACTATTGAGGTCACTTTCTGTGTTAGTGAGCAAATAATTACAAATACATTTTTCATGAGGACTAGATACATAACATCAACAGTGTTAGTGTTCACAGAAACATTCTTTTTTGTAAAAGTGACAGTGTTTTTCGAGGTGAAACATCCTTAAAGTTTAACGAATAACACCTTTCTATTAAGTTCCATTTGTTTTTGAAATGAGCACCTTTCCAGTATTGTACAATCAAATAAATCACAGAGTTGATATTTTCTATTTTTAACATTAATAACTTTGAGAACTGAGCAAAGATTAGAAGCAAAAACATTAGATACTATACTTCTGACAGGTATTTAATCATTTACAGATCGATTTTACTGACGTCATGTATTCTTTTTTGCATTTTACACTTGAGAGGAACTGATGTGATGCAGTGTTCCCCAAACTCAGTCCTCGGGACCCCAAGGGGGTTTTGGTTTATGCCCCAGGACTACACAGCTGATTCAACTAATCAACTAATCATCCAGCTTTAATGATTTGAATCAGCTGTGTAGAGCTAGGGCTAGAAACAAAACGTGCACGCTTGGGGTCCCGAGGACCGAGTTTGGGAAACACTGATGTAACATATTGATACAGTATTGCACAGTCCCCTTGTTTTCATGCATAGTTCATTCTATTGATTTCTGTAGACCTCATATATTTCACTAGTTCCACCATACATCAGGGCTCAGGTCTATAGGTAAGCATCTGCGTATGTTACTGTCTGTGTCCTACATCCAACTTCTCCTTTGGAGATCAATCAAGTGTTTTGAATTGAATTCAATATTTATATCCATTTAACCCTTGCAGGAGTGTGCTTGTTTTGCACAGCAGCGTGTCCCTGTGTGGGGAGTTGACACTTGATATAGAAATTGTGAGTTTGGTTGTGTGCTCTGGATGATTTGTCAGCTAAGTTTACCATCAGAACTAAATGGGTCATGTCATCCCACTGGGCAGCCAAGTTTACCATCAGAACTGAATGGGTCATTTCATCCCACTGGGCAGCTAAGTTTACCATCAGAACTAAATGGGTCGTCATCCCACTGGGCAGCCAAGTTTACCATCAGAACTGAATGGGTCATGTCATCCCACTGGGCAGCTAAGTTTACCATCAGAACTAAATGGGTCATGTCATCCCACTGGGCAGCCAAGTTTACCATCAGAACTGAATGGGTCATGTCATCCCACTGGGCAGCTAAGTTTACCATCAGAACTGAATGGGTCATGTCATCCCACTGGGCAGCCAAGTTTACCATCAGAACTGAATGGGTCATGTCATCCCACTGGGCAGCTAAGTTTACCATCAGAACTAAATGGGTCATGTCATCCCACTGGGCAGCCAAGTTTACCATCAGAACTAAATGGGTCATGCCATCCCACTGGACACACAGTGGTTGACTCAGCATGGTTTCCACATCATTTCAATGAAATAACATTGAACCAACGTGGAATAGACGCTGAATACATAGGATAGACTGCTAGTTTGTTAATCACATGTGATGATGGCCAAATCACACACTTCTGAAATCACCTATTTGTAATGATGTGCGCTGAGAGTCAAGAAGCAAGTTCAGGCAGTGAGTGTTTTAATAAATAAACACAACATAATACTAAACACGAACAACGCACAGACATGAAACAGAAACATTGATGCCTGGGGAAGGAACCAAAGGGAGTGACATATATAGGGAAGGTAATCAGGAAAGTGATGGAGTCCAGGTGAGTCTGACGATGCGCAGGTGCGCCATAACGAGCAGCCTTGTGACCTAGAGGACGGAGAGGGAACACACGTGACACTATCCATAAATCCACTATCTAAAACTGATTGAATACTGGCCATTTAGTGTCTTAATCACATCCGAGTCTCAATCCTTCAACCTTCTCTCGAAGTGGGCACTTGCTCAACCCTCATGGTAAAAACTACAGGAGCCTGCCGAGGGGAGAATGTCTCATAATAATGGCTGGAACAGAGCTAATAGAATGGAATCAAACACCTGGAAACCATGGAAACCATGTGTTTGATGTATTTGATACCATTTCATTTATTCTGCTCCAGTCATTACCACAAGCCCGTTCTCCCAAATTAAGGTGCCACCAACCTTAAAAAAAAAGCTGTCTCCAGCACAGGAGGTTGGTGGCACCTTGATTGGGGAGGGCGGGCTTGTGGTAATAGCTGGAGTGGAATTGGTGGAATGGAATCAAATGCATCAAACAAATGGTGTTCTTTCGCACCTTCCTTGCCATTTTTATGAGCCGTCCTCCCCTCAGCAGCCTCCTGTGGCTCCAGACAATGCTTACACCAATCCCATGCTTTTAAAATCCATTATAGTAAGTGTGCAAGTGCACAAGTTAGAGAAGGATTGAGAATGGGGATGCAGACCGTAAGTAAAAGTGTAAACACAGATGAAAGAGGATTTATTTGGTGTACATGTGAAACACACTTCCTGTTCTGTCACACTGTGTCCTGGTCCTGTGACAGGGGCTTTCCTGATCCCGTACTTTCTCACCCTGGTGTTTGCTGGTATACCTCTGTTCCTGTTGGAGACGTCACTGGGCCAGTTCACCTCGGTGGGGGGGCTGGGGGTGTGGACCAAACTAATGCCTATGATGAAAGGTGAGAGATGTTGAAAATCCCACATCATATTGACAGATAGTCTAGGTAGGTGATTGATTGTTTGATTTCATTAATTAGACAATTAAAGAATGTATATACATGAACATACAAATGCAACACAGGAAACATCTTTGAGGAGTCAAGCTCATTGTAGTTCATATAAAAATCCAACAGAATAGATATACACATATCCCAAAGACAAATAATACTTAGCTATAGCAGATCCTAGTTAGTTAACTAATTGTTTATTAATACTGACCTCTATCTCTCCCTCCCCTACAGGCGTTGGTCTGGCCTCAGTGGTGCTCTCCTTCTGGCTCAACATCTACTACATTATCATCATCGCCTGGGCCCTCTACTACCTCTTCAACTCCTTCAGAGAGGTAGGTGACATCACCACACTAAATTATCATCATCGCCTGGGCCCTCTACTACCTCTTCAATTCCTTCAGGGAGGTAGGTGACATCACCACACTACATTATCATCATCATTAATTTAGCATTAATACTGGAGTGATAGATGATGATGTGCAAGTAGAGATACTGGGGTGCAAAAGAGCAAGAGGGTAAGTAATAATATGGGGATGAGGTAGTCGGGTGGGCTATTTACAGATTGGCTGTGTATAGGTACAGTGATTTGTAAGCTGCTCTGACAGCTGATGCTTAAAGTTTGAGAGGGAGATATAAGAGTCCAGCTTCAGAGATTTTTGCAATTCGTTCCAGTCATTGGCAGTAGAGAACTGGAAGGAAAGGCGGCCAAAGGAAGCGTTGGCTTTGTGTATGACCAGTAAAATATACCTGCTGGAGCGCGGGCTATGGTGGGTGTTGCTATGGTGACCAGTGAGCTGAGATAAGGCGGGGCTTTACCTAGCATAGACTTATAGATGACCTGGAGCCAGTGGGTTTGGCAACGAATATATAGCAAGGGCCAGCCAACGAGATCATACAGGTCGCAGAGGTGGGTAGTATATGGGGCTTCAGTGACAAAACGAATGGCACTGTGATAGACTACATCCAATTTGCAGAGTAGAGTGTTGGAGGCTATTTTGTAAATGACATCGCCAAGGATCGGTAGGATGGTCAGGTTTACGAGGGTATGTTTGGCAGCATGAGTGAAGGAAGCTTTGTTGCGAAATAGGAAGCCGATTCTAGATTTAATTTTGGATTGGAGATGCTTAATGTGAGTCTGGAAGGAAAGTTTACAGTCTAACCAGACACCTAGGTATTTGTAGTTGTCCACATATTGTCCACAAGTCAGAACCGTCCAGAGTAGTGATGCTGGACGGGCGGGCAGGCGCGGGCAGCGATCGGTTGAAGAGCATCCATTTAGTTTTACTTGCACCTAGGTATTTATAGTTGCCCACATATTCTAACTTCAAAGGGCATTGACTCCTATGGTCATAGCCTGGTTCCATATCTGTTTGTGCCCTGTTGCCGACTCAGCAGAAAGCACAAAAAAATCTGGAACCAGGCTATGGAATAAGCAGTCAATAAATTGAATAGTTTATTGTCCTTCAAGGAGTATATTCTTTGCTGTGACTTCATAGCTTAACTATGTGACCTGACCAGAAATCAGTGTGGGTTGAATACGTTATAGACTATAATTAACAAATGCTCTAAGAAATATGCAGGCCTTAGTCAGACTTAGTCAATAGAGTTACTGAGGAGTTCACTTAATAGTGTTCTCACTCCCGTTCACTGTGGCTGTTCATTTTGTTCCACACAAAGACCTGAGACAGAGTTATTATATCTGTAGAGACAGTCTCCATCACCACTCTTCTCACACCAGACAGGAGCACAAAGAGATGGGTCAGGGGTGTGTGGGGCGAGAGAGAGAGAGAGAGAGAGAGAGAGAGAGAGAGAGAGAGGCAGTTGGAGGTAGAGAGAGAAAGAGAGCTGGAGGTAGAAAGAGAGAGGGAGGGGGATAGCGAGGGAGACAGGAGGGAGAGGGAGGGAGACAGGAGAGAGAGAGAAGACATCACTGAAATGAAGCAGACAATCTGAGACACTAAGAGCTTTCCACTCAGAAGTGGTGAAGAAATACATGTATGATGATGATGATGATGACCTGCGAACAGGAAATAAAATAAAATGGTTCTAAGCACAGAGTACCTGAGACTCCATTACGGGTTATTTCATCTCGATTAACTGAGATGTCATTTGGTCCGTCAACGGGAGATTGGTGTTTTTAGTGTAGTTTTTTACATATAGCTTACAGTAACATAAATGAATGAAAATGCTATTATGTTCTTTGACCTTACCCAAGACCTTCATAAATATAACCAAAGGCTTGATTGAAGCAATATTGCAGCAATTAGATAGAAGGTGGAAAGACCTTTAGTTTCTACATGACAATGAAAACCCTGCATCCATTGACTTCAATTCAAATGACTCTATGTACTTGTGAGGGAGCTTGTTGTGTGGAATGGTTCCTATGACAAACAAAAAGCACATACAAATAAATACAAGCAGGCAGTAGAGGACAGGACAAAGGTGACACGAGGTGCTCACTCCATCAAAAAACATCATAGATTCCTACCATAATAGCCTCCTGTACCAGCCAGCTCTGAGCCTGGGGAGGAGGCTACTAGCATACATCATTGATTACTACCCTACTGTATGAGTTAAATAGCTCTCTGCTCTCCACTGTCCTCCATTATGCAATGGACAATTCTAATGCATGTTGGTGCTCATCTTATGTCTGTCTGTCTGTCTTTCTGTTCCCACCCTCAACTCCTTGTTCTCGTCTCTTTTTGTCTTCCTCTTTGTCTCTTTGGATGACACAAAGACACTCCCTATCTCATTTCTTTCTCCCCCTCTGTCTCTCCATCTCCATCTCTCTCCATCCATCTCTGTCTCTATCTCTCTCTAGGATTTGCCGTGGGAGGGTTGTGATAACCCGTGGAACACAGAGAAGTGTTTCTCCAACTACAGTTTGACAGACACTACCAACCTCACCAGTGCCGTCACTGAGTTCTGGGAGTACGTCAAATCATTTATTTTAACACTTGAATTGTGGGGTTTCTAATGGTTTTTCATTTTACATCTAGCCAACATTAACATCAATGAATGAAAACGCTCTTTGAACAAAAACATTCATATACTAATGACCTTCATAAATATAAGCAAAGGCTTGTTTTGCTGATAGCACACCTGACATGTATTTATTAGACTGTTGATGTCCAAAAGACACGTCATTGGCTGGAAGTGGGGTCCCTGGAGGCCAGGCATTTCTAGTGCTTCTATCATTTTTCACTGAGTCGTGTGAAAAGCATGGTGTCAAAGGTGGAAAATGTGTGTGTGTGTATATTAAACGTGTGTGGGGGACCTGAGAGTGTTCATAACTGTTTGTTTGTGAGAATGTCCTGTCTGTCTGTATGGTGAAGTGATCATGTGTGTGTGTATAACATGTCCGAAAGTATGTATGCATGTGTCTGTGTGATCCAGGTGTGTGTGACTGCACTGACCGGTATGTGTGTGTGTGTCCGCCAGGCGGAACATGCACCAGCTGTCCAGTGGTCTGGAGGAGCCTGGTGAGGTGCGCTGGCCCCTGGCTGGAACTCTGGCTCTGTCCTGGATCCTGGTCTACTTCTCTATCTGGAAAGGAGTGGAGTGGACAGGGAAGGTCAGCCCTGCTCTTATTATTACGCTCTCTCTTTCTCTCTCTCTTTTGCCTTCTCTCTTTCCTTTCATGTCTCTTCCTCTCTCTATTTTTGCCTTCTCTCCTTCCTTTCATGTCTCTTCCTCTCTCTCTTTTTGCCTTCTCTCTTTCCTTTCATGTCTCTTCCTCTCTCTCTTTTTGCCTTCTCTCTTTCCTTTCATGTCTCTTCCTCTCTCTCTTTTTGTCTTCTCTCTTTCCTTTCATGTCTCTTCCTCTCTCTCTTTTTGTCTTCTCTCTTTCTTTTCATGTCTCTTCCTCTCTCTTTTTGCCTTCTCTCTTTCTTTTCATGTCTCCTCCTCTCTCTTTTTGCCTTCTCTCCTTCCTTTCATGTCTCTTCCTCTCTCTCTTTTTGCCTTCTCTCTTTCCTTTCATGTCTCTTCCTCTCTCTTTTTGCCTTCTCTCCTTCCTTTCATGTCTCTTCCTCTCTCTCTTTTTGCCTTCTCTCCTTCCTTTCATGTCTCTTCCTCTCTCTCTTTTTCCATCTCTCTCTTTCTGTCTTGGTGCTTTCGTCTCGGTCTCTCTCTTTCTGTCTCCTGATGTCTGGGTGTCTCTCTCTCTGCCACTCCATATGGCACTTCTCCATCTCTCTCTCTCTCTCTCTCTGCCTCTGGCACATCTCTCTCACTCTCTCTCCATCTGGCACATCTCTCTCTCTCTCTCTCTCTCTCTCTCTCTCTCTCTCTCTCTCTCTCTCTCTCTCTCTCTTGCAAAAGGTATTTAATGAAAAAACTCTCGTCACCTGTAAGACACATCAGCCACAATACAATTGATAGAATGGCTGAATCCATTTCAGCAACATCATATACAATAGTTCAATCGTGAAACATGCAGCAGATCACAGCCTCCTTCCATAACGGTAACCTGGCAAAAAAATACCTTAACAACTTTGTCGAGTTAGGGGGTGTTAAATTAACGCTCACTTTTTAAGAAAATAAATGTATGAGCAAGGAACACATCTTCGCATTCTGCTCCGAGGGTAATTGGAATTGAATGTGAACTGCACAAAGCAGAAAATTAACTCCCCCAAGGCCCTGGCCTTGATGGAATTTACCAATTAAACACAATCATTATTTGACAAAGTGCAAAGCACGTTCACAGATCTCTGTCAGGAGAGGAAGGCGAGGCAGGTGAGCAGGAAGTAGAATGTTTCAGTCCCTAGTGGGGAATGTTTCAGTCTGCTCATGTACCATTGAGGCTGGAAGTTCACCTTCATCTGGGATTTTTAGTTAGTCAATTACCCACCTTTTCACTCCTCACCAATACACCATGTCTGTTATTCGGGTGGTCTATTTCTCTGTTTCCTATCTATTATTCAGGTGGTCTATTTCTCTGTCCCCTATCTGTTATTCAGGTGGCCTATTTCTCTGTCCCCTATCTGTTATTCAGGTGGTCTATTTCTCTGTCTCCTATCTGTTATTCAGGTGGTCTATTTCTCTGTCCCCTATCTGTTATTCAGGTGGTCTATTTCTCTGTCCCCTATCTGTTATTCAGGTGGTCTATTTCTCCGCCACATACCCCTACTTCATGCTGTTCATCCTGTTTTTTCGTGGGGTCACTCTCCCCGGGGCCAAGGAGGGCATCCTTTTCTACATCACCCCCGACTTCAACAAACTCCTCAAGTCTGAGGTACGGTGGCCCCTAAGAGTCACACACTCACAGACCATATGCTTATGCACACACTGAAATGTCAACAGGAAAAATAAGATATGTTTTATGTCTTGAAAACTGTCCTTAAAGAATGTGTGTGTGTGTGTGTGTGTTTGTCTGACTACTTTCCCAGGTGTGGCTGGACGCTGCCACTCAGATCTTCTTCTCCTATGGACTGGGTCTGGGTTCGCTCATCGCCTTGGGAAGCTACAACTCCTTCAACAACGATGTGTACAGGTAAACAACCCCCACAGCCTCTCCTTTATGCCTTATGCCCCTCTTAGTGACCCACTGGTTTCAAACCTGGGTATCTTGTGTGCATGAAGAATGAGCTAAAGCCTGTGCATTTTCTCATGGAGCTAACGCACATCTTTTCTATACTTCTGGGTTCCACTCCCTCTTTCCTCTGTTTACTTTAATTCTATACTTCTGGGTTCCACTCCCTCTTTCCTCTATTTACTTTGATTCTATACTTCTGGGTTCCACTCCCTCTTCCCTCTATTTGCTTTGATTCTATACTTCTGGGTTCCACTCCCTCTTTCCTCTATTTACTTTGATTCTATACTGCTGGGTTCCACTCCCTCTTTCCTCTATTTACTTTGATTCTATACTGCTGGGTTCCACTCCCTCTTTCCTCTATTTGCTTTGATTCTATACTTCTGGGTTCCACTCCCTCTTTCCTCTATTTGCTTTGATTCTATACTTCTGGGTTCCACTCCCTCTTTCCTCTATTTGCTTTGATTCTATACTTCTGGGTTCCACTCCCTCTTTTCTCTATTTGCTTTGATTCTATACTTCTGGGTTCCACTCCCTCTTTCCTCTATTTGCTTTGATTCTATACTTCTGGGTTCCACTCCCTCTTTCCTCTATTTGCTTTGATTCTATACTTCTGGGTTCCACTCCCTCTTTCCTCTATTTGCTTTGATTCTATACTTCTGGGTTCCACTCCCTCTTTCCTCTATTTACTTTGATTCTATACTGCTGGGTTCCACTCCCTCTTTCCTCTATTTGCTTTGATTCTATACTTCTGGGTTCCACTCCCTCTTTCCTCTATTTACTTTGATTCTATACTTCTGGGTTCCATTCCCTCTTTCCTCTATTTACTTTGATTCTATACTTCTGGGTTCCACTCCCTCTTTCCTCTATTTATTTTGATTCTATACTTCTGGGTTCCACTCCATCTTTCCTCTATTTACTTTGATTCTATACTTCTGGGTTCCACTCCTTCTTTCCTCTATTTACTTTGATTCTATACTTCTGGGTTCCACTCCATCTTTCCTCTATTTACTTTGATTCTATACTTCTGGGTTCCACTCCCTCTTTCCTCTATTTACTTTGATTCTATACTTCTGGGTTCCACTCCATCTTTCCTCTATTTACTTTGATTCTATACTTCTGGGTTCCACTCCCTCTTTCCTCTATTTACTTTGATTCTATACTTCTGGGTTCCACTCCCTCTTTCCTCTATTTACTTTGATTCTATACTTCTGGGTTCCACTCCATCTTTCCTCTATTTACTTTGATTCTATACTTCTGGGTTCCACTCCCTCTTTCCTCTATTTGCTTTGATTCTATACTTCCGGGTTCCACTCCCTCTTTCCTCTATTTACTTTAATTTGTTCTGTCCATTTTGTGTTCCTTTCTTCCGTGGTGTTCCATTATAGTGTCCTGTCTACTTACCAATACCAAACATGGGTTGTGTTTTCTTCTCCTGTCAGGGACTCCCTCATCGTGTGCTGTATAAACTCCTTCACCAGCATGTTTGCGGGCTTCGTCATCTTCTCCATTGTGGGCTTCATGTCGTACATCACCAAGAAGCCTGTCCAGGAACTAGCTGCCTCCGGTACAGTGCAGTTAGCTCACCCTCCTGCAGCATTCACTGTTGCTGACGTCGAAGTCAGCTGATTAACACTACAGAGTCAAACCGAGCTGTACTGACCTGGTCTAAATATCATCCACTATAGTTTCTGAAACAGTGCTGGAAAGGACAATGTCTAAATAAAATATAGAGTATGTTCAGACTCTTTAGCTGGGGAGTCAAACTCATTCCATGGAGGACTAGTGTCTGTGGGTTTCTGGTTTTTCCATTCAATTAAGACCTAGACAACCAAGTGAGGGGAGGTCATTACTAATTAGTGACATTAATTCATCAATTAAGTACAAGGGAGGAGGGAAAACCCGCAGACACTCAGCCCTCCGTGGAATGAGTTTGACACACGTACTATAGTGTCACTGGTTATCTTCTTCTTGATACAGTAAAAGTAATGAATTGATTAATGCCACTGATTGGCCACAGACTCCACTCAACTTGTGCCCGAGGGTCTGAATTAGTCCCTGATTAGAGGGGAAGAATTAAAATCAGCAGCACTTCTTCTGACATAAGATTAAAGGGGTAATAGTGCTCCTAATCAACTCATCAATTGAAAAATGAAGCCAAGTAAATTATTGGTTTCTTAGATACATGTAAGATACAATACACAAAGGAAGTAAAACCTACGCTTTTTATTCAACAGAAGAGATTTCATATGGCACAATTATTATCATGGTGTGCATTACTGTGTCCATTTGAGGTGTGCAGTGAAGTGTGATTATGCAATGTGGGCTGAGGCTCAATGATGTGGTTTGGTGTCTAACTCAAGGCCCAGATTTAGCTCACTGTGTTTGGTGTGGTGTCTAACTCAAGGCCCAGGCTTGGCGTTCTTGGCCTACCCCCAGGCCGTGACTCAGCTGCCCATGTCCTCCCTGTGGGCCATCCTGTTCTTCTCCATGCTGATGATGCTGGGGCTAGACAGCCAGGTGAGGATCCCACCTAGAGTCACCTGACACCCAGATAACTAGGAAGGGAGGAGAGGTGTTAGTGGTGAGAACCAGACAGGCAACAGACAAGCCAACGTTACAATTCATTACAGCAGAACAAAGAGAATAACAGAACGGCAGGTAGATATGTTACAAGTGGCTTGTTGATACTGAGTAGACATTACATAGAATTACCACTGTTATTTTCATTTTCAACAGAAGCGTCCAGGTGGCCCTGCAGAAGTTGGTAGCCTGTTAGTGTTCTCTGGTGCAAGACCTGAGTGAGCCAACGTGTGTGTGTGTGTGCTCTGCCTGTAGTTCTGTACTGTGGAGGGCTTCGTCACAGCTCTGATGGATGAGTTCCCCATGGTGCTGAGGAAGAGGAAGAAGGTCTTTATCCTCGGCGTCTGTCTAATCTCCTTCCTCATCGGCTTCTCCAACATTACACAGGTAACAGAGTGTGTGTGTGTGTGTGTGTGTGTGTGTTTAGCCTTTTAACAACCCTCTATGGCTGCTTCCCCAGGGTGGTCTGTACGTCTTCAAGCTGTTTGATTACTACTCTGCCAGCGGGATGTGCCTCCTCTTCCTCGTCTTCTTCGAAACCGTCTCGATTTCCTGGTTCTATGGTAGGACACAGTAAGCTTCTGTACCATTAGGAAAATATAGGATCTATCATTGTTGTTTTCTACAAGCATACATCCTGTTTAAACATGTACAGTTAATACTAGTCTCTTTACATACACAAGAAAACCAGCAGGATCAACCGTTATAAAATCACATAAAATAAGTATGTAAAAGTACCCTAAACATGATGACAGACTGACCATGGAGAACACTAAACATGATGACAGACTGACCATGGAGAACACTAAACATGATGACAGACTGACCATGGAGAACACTAAACATGATGACAGACTGACCATGGAGAACACTAAACATGATGACAGACTGACCATGGAGAACACTAAACATGATGACAGACTGACCATTGAGAACAATAAACATGATGACAGACTGACCATGGAGAACACTAAACATGATGACAGACTGACCATGGAGAACACTAAACATGATGACAGACTGACCATGGAAAACACTAAACATGATGACAGACTGACCATGGAGAACACTAAACATGATGACAGACTGACCATGGAGAACACTAAACATGAGAACAGACTGACCATGGAGAACACTAAACATGATGACAGACTGACCATGGAGAACACTAAACATGATGACAGACTGACCATGGAGAACACTAAACATAAGAACAGACCGACCATGAAGAACTAAACATAAAAACAGACCGACCATGGAGAACACTAAACATAAGAACAGACTGACCATGGAGAACACTAAACATAAGAACATACTGACCATGGAGAACACTAAACATGATGACAGACTGACCATGGAGAACACTAAACATGACAGACTGACCATAGAGAACACTAAACATGATGACAGACTGACCATAGAGAACACTAAACATGATGACAGACTGACCATGGAGAACACTAAACATGATGACAGACTGACCATGGAGAACACTAAACATAAGAACAGACTGACCATGGAGAACACTAAACATGATGACAGACTGACCAAGGAGAACACTAAACATGACAAACTGACCATGAAGAACACTAAACATGATGACAGACTGACCATGGAGAACACTAAACATAAGAACAGTGTCACGTTCGTCGAAATGGGTAGACCAAGGCGCAGCGTGCGTAGAGTTCCACAACGATAAACAGCTGTCTCTGATTGGGAACCATACCAGGCCAACATAGACAAACAAATCACCTAGATGACCCACCCTAGTCACTATCACGCCCCAACCAACATAGAGAATAAACAGCTTTCTATGGTCAGGGTGTGACAAACAGACTGACCATGGAGAACACTAACCATGATGACAGACTGACCATGGAGAACACTAACCATGATGACATATACATTTATATGAAATAACACATATGGAATCATGTAGTAACCAAAAAAAGTGTTAAACAAATCAAAACATATTTTAGATTTCAGATTCTTCAAAGTAGCCACCCTTTGTCTTGATGACAGATTTGCACACTCTTGGCATTCTCTCAACCAGCTTCACCTGGAAAGCTTTTCCAATATTCTTCCAAGTTCCCACATATGCTGAGCACTTGTTGACTGCATTTCCTTTACTGCATTTCCAACTCATCCCAAACCATCTCAATTGGGTTGAGGTGAGGTGATTGTGGAGGCCAGGCCATCTGATGCAGCACTCCAGCACTCTCCTTCTTTGTCAAATAGCCCTTACACAGCCTGGAGGTGTGTTTTGGGTCATTGTCCTGTTGAAAATCAAATGATAGTCCCACTAAGCGTAAACCGGATGGGATGGCGTATTGCTGCAGAATGCTGTGGTAGCCATGCTGGTTAGTTGTGCCATGAATTCTAAATAAATCACAGACAGTGTCACCAGCAAAGCACCACCACACCTCCTCCTCCATGCTTCAGGGTGGGAACCACACATGCGGAGATCATACGTTCACCGACTCTGCGTCTCACAAAGACATGGCGGTTGGAACCAAAAATCTCAAATTTGGACTCATTAGGTGAAAGGACAGATTTCCACCGGTCTAATGCCCATTGCTCGTGTCTCTTGGCCCAAGCAAGTCTCTTCTTATTATTGTTGTCCTTTAGTAGTGGTTTCTTTGCAGCAATTCAACCATGAAGGCCTAATTCACATAGTCTCCTCTGAACAGTTGATGTTGAGATGTGTCTGTTACTTGAACTCTGTGAAAGATTTATTTGGGCTGCAATCTGAGGTGCAGTTAACTCTAACGAAGTTATGCTCTGAAGCTGAGGTAACTCTGGGTCTTCCTTTCCTGTGGCGGTCCTCATGAGAGCCAGTTTCATCATAGCGCTTGAGGCTTTTTGTGACTGCACTTGAAGAAACTTTCAATGTTCTTGATATTTTCCGGATTGACTGACCTTCATGTCTTAAAGCAACAATGGGCTGTCGTTTCCCTTTACTTATTTGAGCTGTTCTTGCCATAATATGGACTTGGTCTTTTACCGAATAGGGCTATCTTCCGTATACCACCCCTACCTTGTCACAACACAACTGATTGGCTCAAACGCATTAAGAAGGAAAGAAATTCCATAAATGTACTTGTAACAAGCATACCTGTAATTTAAATGTATTCCAGGTAACTACCTCACAAAGCTGGTTGAGAGAATCATCTGACTTGTGTCCAAACCTTTGACTGGTACTGTGTATATATATATATATATATATATATATATATATATATATATATATATATATATATATATATATATACACAGTTGAAGTCGGAAATGTACATACACCTTAGCCAAATACATTTAAATTCAGTTTTTCACAATTCCTGACATTTAATCCGATGTAAAAATTCCCTCTTAGGTCAGTTAGGATCACCACTTTATTTTAAGAATGCGAATTGTCAGAATAATAGTAGAGTAAATTATTTATTTAATAGCTTTTATTTCTTTCATCACATTCCCAGTGGGTCAGAAGTTTACATTCACTTACTTAGTGTTTGGTAGCACTGCCTTAAAATTGTTTAACTTGGGTCAAATGTTTTGGGTAGCCTTCCACAAGCTTCCCACAATAAGTTGGGTGAATTTTGGCCCATTCCTACTGACATAGCAAGTATAACTGAGTCAGGTTTGTAGGCCTCCTTGCTCGCACAAGCTTTTTCAGTTCTGCCCACACGTGGCCACTCCAATACCTTGACTTTGTTGTCCTTAAGCCATTTTTTGCCACAGCTTTGGAAGTATGCTTGGGGTCATTGTCCATTTGGAAGACCCATTTGCGACCAAGCTTTAACTTCCTGACTGATGTCTGAGATGTTGCTTCAATATATCCACATCATTGTCCTCCTCATGAAGCCATCTATTGTGTGAAGTGCACCAGTCCCTCCTGCAGCAAAGCCCCCACACAACATGATGTTGCCACCCCCGTGCTTCATGGTTGGGATGGTGTTCTTCGGCTTGCAAGCCTCCCCCTTTTTCCTCCAAACATAACGATGGTCATTATGGCCAAACAGTTCTGTTTTTGTTTCATCAGACCAGAGGACATTTCTCCAAAAAGTACGATCTTTGTCCCCATGTGCAGTTGGAACCGTAGTCTGGACTTTTATGGCGGTTTTGGAGAAGTGGCTTCTTCCTTGCCGAGTGGCCTTTCAGGTTATATCGATATAGGACTCGTTTGTTCTGGGATTGATTTGCACATTTTGTACCAAAGTACGTTCATCTCTAGGAGACAGAACGCGTCTCCTTCCTGACAGGTACGACGGCTGTGTGGTCCCATGGTGTTTATACTTGCGTACTATTGTTTGTACAGATGAACGTGGTACCTTCAGGCGTTTGGAAATTGCTCCCAAAGAGGTCTTGGCGGATTTCTTTTAATTTTCCCATGATGTCAAGCAAAGAGGCACTGAGTTTGAAGGTAGACCTTGAAATACTTCCACAGGTACACCTCCAATTTACTCAAATGATGTCAATTAGCCTATCAGAAGCTTCTATAACTATGACATCATTTTCTGGAATTTTCCAAGCTGTTTAAAGGCACAGTCAACTTAGTGTATGTAAACTTCTGACCCACTGGAATTGTGATACAGTGAAATAATCTGTCTGTAAACAATTGTTGTAAATATTACGTGTGCCATGCACAAGTAGATGTCTTAACCAACTTGCCAAAACTATAGTTTGTTAACAAGAAATGTGTGGAGTGGTTGAAAAACGGGTTTTAATGACTCCAACCTAAGTGTAAACTTCCGACTTCAACTGTACATCTGTTAAAAATATATTTTCCTTTATTATTTTCCACTAACCAAAGTCCAAAGTTGAGAAAAGTCTCTTGATGAGGGAGTTGGGGCCCATGAGCATGATCTCAGTATTGTTGTAATTTACTTTTAAAAGGTTATTGCTCATCCAAATTTTCACTTCACTGAGTAAGTCAACAACAGCTGGCTGCCTAGCTAACTCAAAAGCACATCAACAGTCCCACTTGGGATATAGCCTACAGATAACATTTAGGCTGTCTTGACATATAACCTATAAATCGTCACCTGTGTAGTTTGTTCAATGCTCTCTCTCTCTCTCTCTCTCTCTCTTTCTCTCTGTCTCTCTCTCTCTCTCTCTCTCTTCTCTCTTCTCTCTTCTCTCTCTCTTCTCTCTCTCTCTGTCTTAGGAGCTGATAAGTTCTATGGGGACATTGAAGAGATGATCGGCTATCGGCCCTGCGGCTGGTGGAAGCTCTGCTGGAAGTTCTTCACTCCGGCAATCTGCCTGGTAACTGCCCTTTCCATTCAGGCTTCTCATTGGTTTTCAATGTGTTTAAATCCTCAGGGAAATCATACTTAACCCTGTATCTCAGAAACGCTGGGTGGGTCCTAAATGGCATCCTATTTCCTATATAGGGCATAATGTATACATTTTTTCAGCTTCCAGGGATTTTGTACAGATCCTTGCAACATGGGGCCGTGCTTTATCATGCTGAAAGATGAGGTGATGGCAGGTGATGAGTGGCATGACAATGGGCCTCAGGATATCGTCACGGTATCTCTGTACATTCAAATTGCAATAGACAAAATGCAATTGTGTTCGTTGTCCGTTGCTTATGCTTGCCCATACTATAACCCCACCGCCACCATGGAGGACTCTGTTCACAACGTTGACATCAGCAAACTGCTTGCCCACACAATATATACATGGTCTGAGGTTGTGAGGCCAGTCGGACATACTGCCAAACTCCCTAAAACGACTTTGGTAGAGAAATTACCATTCAATTCTCTAGCAACAGCTCTGATGGACATTCCTGCAGCCAGCATGCCAATTGCACGCTCCCTTAAAACTTGAGACATCTGTGGCATTGTGTTGTGTGACAAAACTGCACATTTTAGAGTGTCTTTTACTGTCCCCAGCACAAGGTGCACCTGTGTAATGATCATGCTGTTTAATCAGCTTCTTGATAAGCCACACCTTTCAGGTGGATGGATTATCTTGGCAAAGGAGAAATGCTCACTAACAGGCATGTAAACAAATTTGTGTACAACATTTGAGAGAAATATGTTTTTGTGCGTATGGAAAGTTCCTGCATTCAGCTCATGAAACATGGGAGAAACACTTTACATGTTGCGTTTATATTTTTGTTCATTATACGTGTATTTTATTTTAATGGATTTTCTTTTACCATTTAGTACAAAACAAAAACACACACAAAAAAATACAAAAAACACAGTTGCCAGACATGTGAAGTATTGCTATTTATCCAAAAGTGAAAATGCTGCCCCCTATACCTTAAGAAGTTAAGTAAGAAATGGGACAAGAATAGAACAACACTATGACAGATACAACACTACTCAGTGTTCACAATCAGTCTCTGTCCAGAATAAACCTGTGGAAGTGTTAGTCCTGAAAAAAGGCATGTAGTGCTGTATGTTTTCACAGTGGCCCATAGGGCTGTATCAATATGGGAAGATCAATGTTCTAGACCTATCTATGGGCTGCTATCGTTATTGTGACTGTGTGATGAAGTACCGCTCTCCCCTACTCAGTTAATCACTTACTATCTGGCCTTATTTAACCTATTTGGCTGAACTTATCTTTTCTGGCCGGCTGGCCGAACATGTCCTACCTGTCCGGACTGACTTGTGCTGTCTGGCCAACTTATCCTATCTGACTGGCTGGCCAAACTTGTCCAGGCTGATTTGTCTTACCTGACTGGCCAGATAGGACAAGAGATGGTCCTATCTGGCCGGCTTGTTTTATCTGGCCACCCGTCAAACTTGTCCTATCTGGCCGGCATGCCGACTTGTCCCCTTTTGTCAGCTTGTCCTATCTCGCCGGCATGCTGACTTGTCCCATTTTGTCAGCTTGTCCTATCTGGCCGGCATGCTGACTTGTCCCATTTTGTCAGCATGTCCTATCTCGCCGGCATGCTGACTTGCCCCATTTTGTCAGCTTGTCCTATCTCGCCGACATGCTGACTTGTCCTATTTTGTCAGCTTGTCCTATCTGGCCGGCATGCTGACTTGTCCCATTTTGTCAGCTTGTCCTATCTGGCCGGCATGCTGACTTGTCCCATTTTGTCAGCTTGTCCTATCTGGCCGGCATGCTGACTTGTCCCATTTTGTCAGCTTGTCCTATCTGGCCGGCATGCTGACTTGTCCCATTTTGTCAGCTTGTCCTATCTGGCCGGCATGCTGACTTGTCCCATTTTGTCAGCTTGTCCTATCTGGCCGGCATGCTGACTTGTCCCATTTTGTCAGCTTGTCCTATCTGGCCGGCATGCTGACTTGTCCCATTTTGTCAGCTTGTCCTATCTGGCCGGCATGCTGACTTGTCCCATTTTGTCAGCTTGTCCTATCTGGCCGGCATGCTGACTTGTCCCATTTTGTCAGCTTGTCCTATCTGGCCGGCATGCTGACTTGTCCCATTTTGTCAGCTTGTCCTATCTGGCCGGCATGCTGACTTGTCCCATTTTGTCAGCTTGTCCTATCTGGCCGGCATGCTGACTTGTCCCATTTTGTCAGCTTGTCCTATCTGGCCGGCCGGTGTTTTTTTTCTTCCGTTTTTTTCGTTTATTTATTTTTACAGGGACAGTGCACATTAATCAACGTTTCAGTAGAAGTGCCTGGTTTTAGCCAGCCAGCTAATTGTCAACCGCAGTCCCTGGGCAGGTTATTATTGGGAGATCTGGTATACATCTGTGATGTAGTCGGCCTGGAGCATCACCTATTACCTCACCTAATGTAAATGTTTCTGTGTGTGCAGGGAGTGTTTACCTTCAGTGCCATTGAGATGACCCCCCTGACCTTGGGGAAGTACGTGTACCCGGCGTGGGGGCAGGGGATTGGCTGGGTCATGTCTCTGTCATCCATGGTTCTTGTGCCAGGCTATGTCATCTACATGTTCTGCACCTCCAAGGGCGGCATCAAACAGGTACACAGTCAAGCAGCAGATCCCACGATGCTCCATATCCTTCCCCTCTGGCCCCAACCCCTCGATAATAGCATGTCTGTAGGGTCTGGATAGGTAGATGCTTGCACCATATTGCTTCCACTATACAGATCTGCAAATATCAAGGGTTGGGGAAGGGGTAGAGAGATTGGGGATTGGCTAGACATCTCTACCTTTCTCATGCTAAGGGGAAGGGGTAGAGACAGATTGGGGACCAGCTAGACATCTCTACCTTTCTCATGCTAAGGGGAAGGGGTAGAGACACATTGGGGACCAGCTAGACATCTCTACCTTTCTCATGCTAAGGGGAAGGGGTAGAGACACATTGGGGACCAGCTAGACATCTCTACCTTTCTCATGCTAAGGGGAAGGGGTAGAGACACATTGGGGACCAGCTAGACATCTCTACCTTTCTCATGCTAAGGGGAAGGGGTAGAGACACATTGGGGACCAGCTAGACATCTCTACCTTTCTCATGCTAAGGGGAAGGGGTAGAGACACATTGGGGACCAGCTAGACATCTCTACCTTTCTCATGCTAAGGGGAAGGGGTAGAGACACATTGGGGACCAGCTAGACATCTCTACCTCTCTCAGTTGCTTTTTCTTTCTGGTTATTTCTCACTCTGTTCCATTTTATTTTTTATTTATCTTTACATCTCCCTCTATGACTCTCTCTCTGCCCCCCACTCTCTCTCTCTCTGCCCCACACTCTCTCTCTCTGTCTGCCCCACACTCTCTCTCTGTCTCTGTCCCCACACTCTCTCTCTTTCTCTGCCCCCCTCTCACTGTCTCTCTCTCTGTCCCCGTCACTCTCTCTCTCTCTGTCCCCGTCACTGTCTCTCTCTCTGTCCCCATCACTCTCTGTCCCCTCTGTTTCTCTCTCTCTCTGCCCCCCTCTCTCTGTTCTCTTTCTCTGTCCCCTCTCTCTCCCCCTCTCTCTCACTCACACTCCCCTCTCCCTCTCTCTTTCTGTCCCCTCACTATCTCTATGTCCCTTTACTCTCTCAGACATTCCCCTCTCACTCTCTCTCTCTCTCTCTCCCTTCACTCTTGTAGACTCAGTAGTAGACTGAGTAGACTGACTGATCTACAAATCACCTTGTATCCTCAATAACGTTTTAATATGATTGTAGACCAGTCAGTCTGCTTAGTCGGTGATCAGCTACTGAGTAGAATTGATGCTTTCAAATACGGCCTTCATCTCTTTATACACCTCTTCCTTTCTCTCCGGTTTTCCCCTCACTCCACCTCTTTCACATATGAGAAGAATGAATAAATTGCTCTCGCTATAAAAGGTAATTTATCAAACAGCCCCATTATGATGGAAAAGATCACCTTTATAATGTAGTCAAAAGCAGACCTGGGTTCAAATGGCATTTGTGCATGACTGAGCTTGCCTGTCATGAACCAATAGAATAGTCACTACCCAACTAGAATTCCAGGTGGGCTCAAACAAACCCTCAACACATTTGAAGTATTTCAAAGGCTATTTGAACCTAGGTCTGGTTGAAAGTATTATGATAAATCACCTTTAGACTGAGGTTGAAAGTATCCCTCATTGCTGGTTCCCTGTCTGTCCTGAACAGCGTTGGCACAAGATGACCACCAGCGCACCTTGTGAACATGCTGGCGTCACACACCAGAATTCACACACAGGAAGTGTGGGCGAAGCCGCCGTCTAACTGGGAATAGGATACAGTTGACTCCTGGGCCCTGATCTAAGGTCGGTTTAGCGTTTTTCTCCTAATGGTTAAAATTAGGAGTTTTGGGTGGGTAAACCGATTCCTAGATCTGTTCCTACAGGCAACTTCCACCCAGAATTCCTGACTATGCCGGACACCTCGTCAACACAGGGGTGTATTCACTAGGAACCAAACTAACCAAATGAAAGCCAACAGAAGCAAACAGAATGAAACGGGGAGTGACCTAATTGAATTTGTCCAATAGAAACTCTTGTTTCCGTTAGGAGTGAACGATTTCCGTTGCGAAACGTTTTACCACTATTTGCTACGGTCTTGCTCTAATGAATACACCCCAGTATTCAGACAGAGAGAGGCATCATGGGAGATGCCCTGGCCAAAATGCATCCATTCCATATGTATCCTCTGGAACTGAATGGTCACATAATATAATGGACTGTATTATTGAACAATACAATGCTTTTTCTTCGGTGGTACACCGCTGTATACAATTCATAAGGTGACACCATCTTTTTCAGATCTATACGAAGTCATTGTGGCCCCCTTTGGCTTACGAACAAATACAAAGCATTTTGTAAAGTATCTGAATAAATTGAAAACATTTTTATTTTTTTGGAATGTGTTGTGGCTGTTTCTTCTACGATGCTGTATACAGTACATATTCATTAGAGGTAGCGTTCACCAGTTTAGCGTTTGATGTAACAGTTTTAATAACAGTTTGTAATATAAATAACGGTTTGTAAAATATATGAACATTTCTTAAATGTTTATAACTGGCCCTTACGTGAAGATACTGTGTTTGTTTTCAATAGTGTTGAACTGTAAATATTATTCTGTGAGTCCAAATGCTGTAATAGTGTATGAAATGAAACAAAATGTGGTCAATGATGTACTGTATAAAGTAGCCCTATATAAAGGTACTGTACGAGCCAGGAGTAACACTAATTAAAATGTCTCATGGCTAAATGTATACTATGAGAAGGGATTTGGTTGGGTATTCTTTCAGTTCAATAAAAGCAAACATAACCACCAAAATACATTTAATTGAGTGTCAACTCTTTTATGCTAGCCTCCCTTTTCACAGATAGGCCTGCTGTAAACCATCTCTCACAATACAAAAAGGTCAGTACACTTGAATTTGAATCATCTCTACAAATGGAGCGGACATACACTCAGGAGAGAGTTGTTTATCTCTCCTCTGTTTATCTGTCACATTGTGAGAGCCATTTAGTGTTTCTACTTAACTAGCACGTTAGTCAGGCAGCCACAACAGCTGGAGTTCTGCAGAGAGCTCTGATATCTCCTTCCCAGTACTGCTAAAACACGGGACACAGTTTGGGACACAAGAAACAACGGACACAGTGGGAGAAGCCACTCACTAGCCAGGAGTAATTCCTCTCCTAACCTGACCAGAATAAACTACCCACTGGGCACAGATTTCAATTCAACATTTATTCCACGTTGGTTCCATGTAATTTCATTAAAATAACGTGGAAACAACATTGATTCAACTAGTGTGTGCCTAGTGGGTATTGGCTCTAGTTATCGGCTAGAACTTGGGTTTTCCTGATCAGGTCACTTGGTCAGGAAAACCTCTCAGGCTCAACTAGTGAACTGGAGGTATATTTTACAGTACTAGAACATGTTATGTACTACAGTCACTCACATACAGTTTCATAGAACGTTGTGTGTACTCTACCTACTCACATACTGCGCCAGCTGAGGAAACTGGTTTGGTTCTGCACATCCATCATCCTCACTTGTACTATCACTGTCTGGTTTGAGTCTGTGTCTGCCCGCTGCACACACAAACTGCAGCACATCTTCTGTCACCTGCTATCCGTCAAGGACCTGCACACCTTCAGGACAAGGACGAGTGCAGGTCAGATCATCGCCCACCCTGCCCACCCCGGACACCCCATCTTTCACTGTCAATGCAGTGAATATATTCACCACGGCAGTATCCCTCCCTATGCTTATATAGACATAGCCCCTCTGTAAATGGTATATTCTCACTGTAATCAGCCTATACTCCAGAGTTTTAGGTTTACTGTTCTGATATTGTATGATGTCTATGTTGACTTGTCTGTATTCCGCTTGGATATTGTCTATTGCTGACTGCACCTTCTCACTGAGGCACATTGCATTGTGGGTAAGTGTAAATGTACTTGGGAGAATAAAGGTGATTCTGATAGAGTGTAATAGAACGTTGTGTGTACTACACCCAGTCATTCAGCACAACATAGGGAAAGAACAGAAGACATCCAGTATGGTGAATAGACTGAAACCATCTTTAATAGCATGTTGATATACTGCAGAACAGAAGACAGGTAAAGAGGGATTCAAAGCCAACCGAGGGAGGCGATGGTTAAAACCTATGCCCAAATTCAACAAGCCTGTCCTCCTAAAAGGCCCCCTTCCTCATTGTGCGACAATAGAACAACATAGGTGACAGAAAACCCCCAGAAGGGAAGAGTTCCACGCGTCACCTGAAACGACAGCAGTGCATTTTAAGCATCACAGAGCCCTTTCGTCTATATCCAAAGAAAAAGGTTAGTCATTTGAACGAATTTACAGTAGCATTCAATCAATTCCACTAAACCTCCTTTTTGCTGCTTGAGACTCCATTCATGGGAGACAGTCACATTTTTGCCCACAAAGACAATGATAGGCTTTTCACATTCTGATGCATTGTGGGTGAACGGACAGAATAATGACATATTTATCCCCTGTGCTGCACTCTGTCAAATTCAGTCATGCACAACAAAGTTGACTTTGAAGGGAAAGCATGTATCACAGTATCAATAGGCCTCCTATACATACAAAACCAATGTCATGCCGGGTTGAAGAATCACATTCACTCCACATGTTGAATTGACAACGACGAAAGGAACAGAAAACAGATTAACTTGTTCTTAGAGTGTGAAATGGATACAGACACAGCTCTCTGGTTTGCCATAGGCTGTTAAACCCTAAAGAGACACTGAGCGTCCCAAATGGCACCCTATTCCCTTTCCAGTGCACTAATTTTGACCAGGGCCTATAGGTCAAAAGTAGGGGACTATGTAGGGAACAGTGCCCTATTTGGGACACTGACACAGTGAAGTATTTGAAATATGTAACCCTGTTTTAAACACCCTTCAGCAGTTAATATAACAGAGCCTTGTGTCTATTGAAACTGACACATTAAAAAGGGGAAGGATCTCCGCTGAAGAGATTCGTGTGAGATCTCCTCTTGGTGAGCGGGAGTCACGATGCTGCGGAGGGCAAGGGACAATCTCCACACACACACACACACACACACACACACACACACACACACACACACACACACACACACACACACACACACACACACACACACACACACACACACACACACACACACACACACACACACACACACACAGGAGATATGGGATACATATCACACACACACACACACAAACACACACACACACACACACACACACACACACACACACACACACACACACACACACACACACACACACACACACAAAACCTCTCAGCCCCCACAGCAGCGTGGTGCAATAGATTGTTTTTCCAGAGGCTCGCTCCTCACAGATAAAGTAGACTGAGATTGGAGATGAGTTGGAGACCTCCACACAGCAGGTTGGTAATTATCTGAACTAGCGGCAGGGCTGAATGAGAGGAGGCCAGGAGGGCCAGCCGAATATATATTCCAAACCACCTGATGTAGCTCATGTTTTAAACATGGGCACATTCAGACCAGAGCAGTCGATGAACTATTTCAGATAAATTACATTTGGTTGACCTTAGCATTTACATGGATGGAGATAACTTGGTTGTCCTCTCCGGCAACCCAATTTGATATTTAACAAACTAAGCAGAACGAAAAGTGAGAGATTAAGATTAGTCTTGTCCCCTTCAATACAGATGAGCAAATAACAGACAAAACATTTGAGTGCTGTTATGAATGATGTGAATATTGGAGTACTAAGCTTTTAAAAAAGTCAAATAAAAAGGCTATCTTGATACACAGAAGAAGCAGCATTGAGAAATTACAAGTGTCATGTTTGTCCAGTGCATATGTTTAACATAATGAGTTTGTTGCACTCCAAAATACACTGGGAAATCATTTTGGTTGGATTGTATTGGCAGACAGATCTACAGACTGGCAAAGGGCGAATCGTGGGAATTGCCAGTCTTATTGGCTGTGATTAGGGCCTGGAGTTATTCCTGGTCCTAGTTATGCTCTCAGCATAACAGCACATGCACACAATAAATGTGCAATCTAAACCATTCCAGAACATTCCAGAACATTTACGTCAAGAATTCCTGAGCTGAATATAACAATGACGACAGCAAATAAAGAGCTTATTTCCTGGGCTGTTATTGGCTTTTGGTTTGGCAGTAAGCCTTCTGATTGGTTGCCTTGCCTTCATATGCCATCATCCTTAGCTACAGTAACTGGACGGGGGATCTGTGGAGGATGACAGTGGAAGTGTGTTTCCTGATAATAGAAAATAAAGAAAAACAACACCACAGAGAGTAACAAATAACACACCTCCTCAGATCACAGAGAGAGAGAGAGACACAGAGAGACAAGAGAGAGACAGAGAGACGAGAGAGAGACAGAGAGAGCGAGAGACAGAGAGAGAGCGAGAGAGCGAGAGAGAGAGCGAGCGAGAGAGACAGAGAGAGCGAGAGACAGAGAGAGAGCGAGAGAGAGAGCGAGAGAGAGAGAGACAGAGAGAGCGAGAGACAGAGAGAGAGCGAGAGAGAGAGAGAGAGAGGGGGGGGGTAGAGAGAGAGAGGGGGAGAAAGAGAGACAGAGAGAGACGAGAGACAGAGAGAGATTGAGAGAGAGAGAGAGAGAGAGGGGGAGAAAGAGAGACAGCAGTCTCCCATTTCAATGAATAAATCCACCACATTGCAAAAAAGGAGACAGGTTGCACTGAAATATCGCTAGCTGTAATTATTTTTACATGTAGGGTACTCCTCGAGGTGAGAGTGGAGGAGATTCTGAGTTCTTCTAGTTTTCTTCTAGCCGAGTACAAAGTAGTCCGTTTGGTGGAGACTTCCGTCATTTTGGCACACACATTGTTCAGTCATTGTCAATCAAATGCACACACACATAGTAGAGATGAGGTTAGGATATGAATGGTAAAACTGAACAAAAGTCGTTCTTAGATTAAGTTCAATCTTGGAGGGAATCTCCAAGACATTCAGTCTGTGGAATCCATCTGAATCTAGTTGGTTGGTGCTGGATTTTGTACTACGTCCTTCCTTGTTAACTACTAAAGATCCATCCAGAAAACTAAAGAAACCAATGATATGATCTATATTTAAAGAGTTAAAACTGACAAAACTGTTCTAGAAATTTGTTAAAACTACATAATATTTGAAAATACACATGGAATCCAGTAAAATTCATCTTCTTTTCCACTTGGATTATTCTCATGACGTTATCACACACCTCCTTTCAAATCTTTACCTCGATTCATCTTTTGTTGTTATTTCCTTAAATATATGCATATAGATGTGTTATCTTTTTTTTATAGCTCTGTCTCTGTATGTATAGCATGTACATATGTTCTGTTAGTGACGTGGGCGGGGTGGGTGGGGTTGGGCTGAGGTTGGGAGTGAGGTGTGAGGTTGGGGTGAGGTCAGGTGGGTGAGGGTCATTGGTTCATTGGTCTCTTATTTACAGCAGGCTTTGAGAGCCACTTGGGGTCCTCTGGAGGCTGAGGCGGGGGTCCGCCGGGGGGATGTACTGGTGGGGATGGTTGTAGGGGGGAGGAGGAGGGGGTAAGGGGGGCTGGTGACCGTCCTTGCTCTCTGGCGACCTCACAGGAGTGGAGGTGGCCGACCGGATGACCTGGTGGTGGTGGGCATGGTGATGATGATGGGCGTGGGTGGGGGTGTGGCTGAGGAAGGCCTCCACGCGGCCATGGCCGCTGTTGTCCAGGACGATCACCTTGACAATCTGCTGGCACTGGATGAGCGTGTCGGGCCGAAGGTCGCCCATGCTGATTGGCTGGAGCTGTTGCAGGTGGTGGAGGGGGGTGCCAGCGGCTGACTGAAGCTGCGGCTGCTGCAAGAGCTCCCCCCGGTGGTTAAGAAGGGCTCCAACACTCTCGGGGCTCCTGGGCAAGCTCCCGCTGCTGCTGAGCTGGTACGTATGAAGCCTGTTGTGAATTGACACCTAGTTTAGAAAACAGCCAGAGACAGCATCAAATGTTATAAGACTGGCCTCCTTCTAGTGCTCCCTCAGCCCTCTTCTCTTTTTTTGGGTGACACCACATCACAACTGGCATGCGTGGGGTGGGGGGTGGGGGAAGAGAGGGGGAGGGTTGGAGGGCGAACGTGCGCCCCCTGGTGCTGGGGGGACCAGTTCAGACTGGGTGCTGGAACCATTGGTGTAGAGGTGGGAGAGGTGGGGGGAGGCTGTGGATAGAGGGGGGGTGTTGGTTGAGAGGAGAGATGTGGGTCAGTTGTTTCTTTTGGGGGAGCCTGGTGGTTCTAAAGGAGTCAGAGTGCCTCCCTCTCAAACCACTGTGCAGCACTAAGGGTCACTGAACACTGGGGGTGAAGGAGAGAGGGAGGGGTGCTTTTAGACGGCCATTTAACATAGAAGGGGGGGGGATTAGAACTGGAGACGAAGGTGAAACCAACAGGGGGACGAGACATCCACAGACACCACAGGCAAAACTCATCAGAATGCATGCCTCATCATTTTACAACACATTTTAGTAGGCCTTGTCACTCGCCAAGCCTGCTCTGTTCAGCAGGCCTGGTCACTCACCAAGCCTGCTCTGTTCAGCAGGCCTGGTCATACCTTCAAAGAACAAGGAGGGTTTTGACATCCTACTTAAACATGACCTCCCATGAAGTTTCCTAAGAAACTCTTTCTTTTCCTACCTGTGAAACTTTTTCGGTTAAAAACTAAAGCATTCTCACTGGGGGTTGTGTACATCCTACATAGTTTGGTGTTGCAGGGAGAATTACTTTGTCTTCGATTCCTATTTAGCCCTATTCCCATGTTTTGAAAATGTCCTTAAAAACTGAAAGAGCAAGTATGTTCAAGGCTTCGGTGACATAACACGTTTGTGCATGTTTCGGAAAAACAAATGGACGTCTTAATTCACAATAAACACCATAATTCAATTCAGTCTCAAAGCGAGCACTGCTTTGCTTGCAGGGTGAAAGGCCACTACTTGGCTAATCAACTGTATGACTACACCCCAGCAGTACTCATGCAGCTTGGGTACCTTCCACAGTTCCCCTCATCTCCCCAAACATATGGGTCTTGGAACGAAGAGATATGTTGGGAAATGTCTAGTTGTCTAAACATCGAGAATGAGCTGCGTTTCATTACAGAGCACTTGTAGGTGGATTCTCAGTGGAGTCTGCTAATCAGCCGCTGAACACATTTGCGGTGTAGCTCATATGTAAATTAGATCTAAATCAGCCTCATTATGTATGCAGGCATGTGTAATTTCCACCAGGAAGTGCTTGTCATGGAGGAATGTGTTCCCTTTCATTATGGAAATGATTAAACACTTACAGTACCTTCGGAAAGTATTCAGACCCCTTGACTTTTCCACATTTGTTACATTACAAACTTATTCTAAAATCAATTACATTTTTTAAAAAAACTCCTCAGCAATCTACACATAATACCCCATAATGACAAAGCGAAAACAGGTTTTTGCAAATTTTTTGCAAATGTATAAAACCTTAAAAACATAAATACCTTATTTACATAAGTAGACCCTCTGCTGTGAGACTCGAAATTGAGCTCAGGTGCATCCTGTTTCCATTGATCATCCTTGAGATGTTTCTACAACTTGATTGGACTACACCTGTGGTAAATTCAATTGATAGGACATGATTTGGAAAGGCACACATGTCTATATTAGGTCCTACAGTTGACAGTAAATGTCTGAGCAAAAACCAAGCCATGAGGTCGAAGGAATTGTCTGTAGAGCTTCGAGACAGGATTGTGTTGAGGCACAGATCTGGAGAGGGGTACCAAAACATTTCTGCAGAATTGAAGGTCCCCAAGAACACAGTGGCCTCCATTATTCTTAAATTGAAGAAGTTTGGAACCACCAAGACTCTTCCTAGAGCTGACCGACCTGCTAAAATGAGCAATCGGGGGAGAAAGGCTTTGGTCAGGGAGATGACCAAAAACACGATGGTCACTCTCACAGAGCTCACAAATTCCTTTGTGGAAACGGGAGAACCTTCCAGAAGGACAACCATCTCGGCAACACTCCACCAATCAGGTCTTTATGGTGGAATGGCCAGACGGAAGCCACTCCTCAGTAAAAGGCACATGACAGCCCGCTTGGAGTTCGCCAAAAGGCACCTAAAGACTCTCAGACCATGAGAAACAAGATTCTCTGGTCTGAGGAAACCAAGATTGAACTCTTTGGACTGAATGCCAAGCATCACGTCTGGAGCAAACCTGGTACTCTCCTACGGTGAAGCATGGTGGTGGCAGAATCATGCTGTGGGGATGTTTTTCAGCGGCAGGGACTGGGAGACTAGTCAGGATCGAGGCAAAGATAAACAGAGCAAAGTACAGAGAGATCCTTGATGAAAACCTTCTCCAGAGCTCTCAGGATCTCAGACTGTGGCAAAGGTTCGCCTTCCAAAAGGACAACAACCCAAAGCAGACAGCCAAGACAACGCAAGAGTGGCCAAGGGACAAGCCTCTGAATGTCCTTGAGTGCAGCCAGAGCCCGGACTTAAACCTGATCGAACATCTCTGGAGACCTGAAGATAGCTGTGCAGCGACGCTCCCCTTCCAACCTGACAGAGCTTGAGAGGATCTGCAGAGAAGAATTGGAGAGACTCCCCAAATACAGGTATGCCAAGCTTATAGTGCCATACCCAAGAAGAGTAAAGGGTCTGAATAATTTCACTATGTAAATGTGATATTTCAGTTCATTTTTTTATTTTTATAAATTAGCAAACATTTCTAAAAAACAGTTTTTGCTTTTTCATTATGGGCTATTTTAATTAAAAAAAGGTTTAATCAATTTTAGAATAAGGCTGTAACCTAACAAAATGTGGAAAGAGTCAAAGGGTCTGAATACTTTCCAAAGACACTGTATGATAGGGGCGACTCTTAGGAAGGAACTTTGGCATGGTAAGCTAGGCCTTAGACCAGGGATCAACTAGATTCAACTGAGGGACCATTATTTATTGAATGGAGGGTCAGGTGGTCGGAAGATAATTACAAATCATTTGTAGATTGCAAATTGACTGCAAAAAAGCCCAAACAGATATAATATTTGATTAGAACATAATCATTTCAAACCTGGCTTACATTTATATACAGTACGATCATGTCTCTTTATTATGCATGGGAATCAGGGCATAAAATGAACCCCAGCCCCCTGCCAAATGCAGGTAGATTTAGGTATTGTCGGATAAGAATGTCTATTCCACCAGCCACGTTGGCGGGGGGTTAATTTGCAGGGCTCTACAGTGGAGCATTATGTTCGCATTTAGAGTCAAAGAGTCAAAGGTCAAAGGTCAAGTATGAACATAATGTGTGATTTGTAGAAAAGAAATGCTGCAGTAGTTGTTTTCAAAGTATTTTTACTGCTTTGTTTCATAGCTGCTAATCGCACAAAGAAATAAGAATCCTTATGCAGCAACAGCTTTGCACACTGTGAGTGAAGCGCTGATAGATTCATTTTTGGAGGCGCAGGTACAGGTCAGTAAAGTGAGACAGATTTTTTTCATCTACTTGACACAGTGGCTGGTGGACCAAAAATAAATTTTTAGGCCCCGGGGGGAATATTTGGGAACAGATTTCCCAAATTAAAATAACTTGGAGTTGATTTCCTGGTCTGTTGTTATGTTAGTTTTTTATGTCCAACAATGAAAATGTTTTGCTCAGTAAACTTGGGGGGCCAAATAAAACCACCCACGTGCCAACCTCGGCCCACAGGCACCAGTTGGGGAGCCCTGCTTTAGATTATTATGCAAGCTTGGTAATGGAACTGTGACAAGAATGACTATTGGCAGGTCCATATTGATTTTTCATGTGGGTTTGGGCTCCGTATTGCCCTTAAGCTAGATGGATGACATGGATGCCATTTCCATCGGGGCTTTTGATGTACATCTATTCATAATGTAATAAACTAGATGTTTTATCTTCATCATCGTCCTTAACGAACAATGAGTCACGCTCTTCCTTTGATTTCTCTCCCTCCCCCCTCCCGCCCTTTCTCTTTCACCTTCTCTATCCATCTCTCCCTCTGTCACACATATTCAGCTTCCTTTTGAGCAAGCTGGACATACTGCAGATTGTGTTACAGGCTGTATATAGATCATGGGTACAACATGAATTGACCTGTTATGTGATTCATGACTGTAACTTCAGATATCATTAATGGCACATAATTAATCAATGAAAAACCTTCCTCCATACATGCTACACTTTATCCAGACAGAATAGACCCATGGCAGGGCAGGGTGGTCAAGGACAAATGGAGCCCCCCGATCTCTAAGACCGACACGTACTCTATCCACCTTGGCCTTGGGAGGTACGACATACCTACAACTACAATATACCTCCATTACTAATAATACAACTCCAAATCGGCATTTAACCCAGTCCTTTAACCCAGTCCTTTAACCCAGTCATTTAACCCAGTCATTTAACCCAGTCATTTAACCCAGTCCTTTAACCCAGTCCTTTAACCCAGTCATTTAACCCAGTCATTTAACCCAGTCATTTAACCCAGTCCTTTAACCCAGTCATTTAACCCAGTCCTTTAACCCAGTCCTTTAACCCAGTCCTTTAACCCAGTCCTTTAACCCAGTCCTTTAACCCAGTCCTTTAACCCAGTCATTTAATCCAGTCATTTAACCCAGTCCTTTAACCCAGTCCTTTAACCCAGTCATTTAACCCAGTCCTTTAACCCAGTCATTTAACCCAGTCCTTTAACCCAGTCCTTTAACCCAGTCCTTTAACCCAGTCCTTTAACCCAGTCCTTTAACCCAGTCATTTAACCCAGTCATTTAACCCAGTCATTTAACCCAGTCCTTTAACCCAGTCATTTAACCCAGTCATTTAACCCAGTCCTTTAACCCAGTCCTTTAACCCAGTCATTTAACCCAGTCCTTTAACCCAGTCCTTTAACCCAGTCCTTTAACCCAGTCCTTTAACCCAGTCCTTTAACCCAGTCATTTAACCCAGTCATTTAACCCAGTCCTTTAACCCAGTCATTTAACCCAGTCCTTTAACCCAGTCCTTTAACCCAGTCATTTAACCCAGTCATTTAACCCAGTCCTTTAACCCAGTCCTTTAACCCAGTCCTTTAACCCAGTCCTTTAACCCAGTCATTTAACCCAGTCCTTTAACCCAGTCCTTTAACCCAGTCATTTAACCCAGTCATTTAACCCAGTCATTTAACCCAGTCCGTTAACCCAGCAGATACTGTATGTATAATGTACCTCAAAGATGATCAATTTAACTGATACCGCAGTGGGCCTGTTGACTGTTAGAACAAATAAAGCCTTGTTTCAATGGAGCCCGAGCACACTACCTCTTGTTAAACAGGCCCTGAATGTCACATTGACCGGGTGTGTTTGCCTCTGTGCACCAGTCCTCTGGCGGAGGGATACAAAAGGTCATGTAGCACCTCCAGAGTGGTAATTGCAAAGCCTTTGGGTACTATAGTTCTGCTGATCATGTGGAATGCTACGTTTTCTCACAGAAACATACACACACAGCAGTATTGTGGTAGGTTATGTCAACTGAATAAAAGTTGAAACACCCTCTAGAATTATGGTAATTTACCATTTCTATTCACTCATTCTCTCACTCACCTGAAAGCCCAAAGGGCCACCTCCAAACCTCTGGCCCAGGCATTACAGTTGAAGTCGGAAGTTTACATACACTTAGGTTGGGGTCATTAAAACTTGTTTTTCAACCACTCCACAAATTTCTTGTTAACAAACTATAGTTTTGGCAAGTCGGTTAGCACATCTACTTTGTGCATGACACAAGTAATTTTTCCAATAATTGTTTACAGACAGATTATTTCACTTCCAATGGGTCAGAAGTTTACATTCACTAAATTGACTGTGCCTTTAAACAGCTTGGAAAATTCCAGAAAATGATGTCATGGCTTAAGAAGCTGATTGACTCAAATGATGTCAATGAGCCTATTGGAGGTGTACCTGTGGATGAATTTCAAGGCCTACCTTCAAACTCAGTGCCTCCTGGCTTGACATCATGGGAAAATCAAAAGAAATCAGCCAAGACATCCTTGGGAGCAATTCAAACCACGTTCATCTGTACAAACAATAGTACGCAAGTATAAACACCATGGGACCACGCAGCCATGATACCGCTCAGGAAGGAGACACGTTTGGTCTCCTAGAGATTAACGTACTTTGGTGCGAAAAGTGCAACTCAATCCCAGAACAACAGCAAAGGACCTTGTGAAGATGCTGGAGGAAACGGTCCCAAAAGTATCTATATCCACAGTAAAACGAGTCCTATTTCGACATAACCTGAAAGGCCGCTCAGCAAGGAAGAAGCCACTACTCCAAAACCGCCATAAAAAAAGCCAGACTACGGTTTGCAACTGCACATGGGGACAAAGATTGTACTTTTTGGAGAAATGTCTCTGGTCTGATGAAACAAAAACAGAACTGTTTGGCCATAATGACCATCGTTATGTTTGGATGAAAAAGGGGAGGCTTGCAAGCCGAAGAATACCATCCCAACCGTGAAGCATGGGGGTGGCAGCATCATGTTGTGGGGATGCTTTGCTGCGGGAGGTACTGGTGCACTTCACAAAATAGATGGCATCATGAGGCAGGACAATTATGTGGATATATTGAAGCAACATCTCAAGACGTCAGGAAGTTCAAACTTGGTCGTAAATGGGTCTTCCAAATGGACAATGAACCCAAGCATACTTCCAAAGTTGTGGCAAACTTCCAAAGTTGTGGCAAAATGGTTTAAGGTCAACAAAGTCAAGGTATAGGAGTGGCCATCACAAAGCCCTGACCTCAATCCTATAGAAAATTTGTGGCCAGGATTGAAAAAGCGTGGGCGAGCAAGCAGGCCTACAAACCTGACTCCGTTACACCAGCTCTATCAGGAGGAATGGGCCAAAATTCACCCAATTTATTGTGGGAAGCTTGTGGAAGGCTACCTGAAACGTTTGACCCAAGTTAAACAATATAAAGGCAATGCTACCAAACACTAATTGAGTGTATGTAAACTTCTGACCCACTGGGAATGTGATGAAAGAAATAAAAGCTGAAATAAATCATTTTCTCTACTATTATTCTGACATTTCACATTCTTAAAATAAAGTGGTGATCCTAACTGACCAAAGACAGGGAATTTTTACTAGGATTAAATGTCAGGTATTGTGAAAAACTTAGTTTAAATGTACTTGGCTAAGGTGCATGTAAACTTCCGACTTCAACTGTATATAATGCAGTAACCACTTCCTACCTACTACTATTACCTACCTACCTAGAACAATTACTAAGGACATTTACAGTACCAGTCAAAAGTTTGGACACACCTACTCATTCAAGGTTTTTTTTTATTTTTTTTTTTACTATTTTCTAATAGCGAAGACATCAAAACTATGAAATAACACATGATATAGTAACCAAAATTGTTAGATATTTTATATTTTAGATTCTTACTAGCCACCCTTTGCCTTGCAGTTTTGCACACTCTTTTCATTCTCACAACCAGCTTCATGAGGTTGTCACCTGGAATGCATTTCAATTAACAGGTGTGACTTGTCAAAAGTTAATTTGTGGAATTTCTTTGCTTCTTAATGCATTTGAGCCAATCAGTTGTGACAAGGTAGTGGGGTATACAGAAGATGGCCCTATTTGATAAAAAAAAGTCCATATTTAGGCAAGAACAGCTCAAATAAGCAAAGAGAAACGAAAGTTCATCATTACTTTAAGACATGAAACTTTTAAAGTTTCTTCAAGTGCAGTCGCAAAAACCATCAAGCGCTATGATGAAACTGGCTTTCATGAGGACCGCCACAGGAAAGGAAGACCCAGAGTTACCTCTGCTGCAGAGGATAAGTTCATTAGAGTTTTGAGCCTCAGAAATTACAGCCCAAATAAATTCTTCACAGAGTTCAAGTAACAGACACATCTCAACATCAACTGTTCAGAGGAGACTGTGTGAATCAGTCCTTCATGGTCAAATTGCTGCAAAGAAACCACTACTAAAGAACACCAATAAGAAGAAGAGACTTACTTGGGCCAAGAGACACAAGCAATGGACATTAGACCGGAGGAAACCTGTCCTTTGGTCTGATGAGTCCAAATTTTAGATTTTTGGTTCCAACCGCCATGTCTTTGTGAGACGCAGAGTAGATGAACGGATGATCTCTGCATGAGTGGTTCCCACCGTGAAGCATGGAGGAGGAGGTGTGATGGTGCTTTGCTGGTGACACTGTCTGTGATTTATTTAGAATTCAAGGCACACTTAACCAGCATGGCTACCACAGCATTCTGCAGCAATACGCCATCCCATCTGGTTTGCGCTTAGTGGGACTATCATTTGATATTCAACAAGACAATGACCCAAAACACACCGCCAGGCTGTGTAAGGGCTATTTGACCAAGAAGGGCAGTGATGAAGTGCTGTATCAGATGACCTGTCCTCCACAATCACCTGACCTCAACCCAATTGAGATGGTTTGGGATGCGTAGGACCGCAGAGTGAAGGAAATGCAGTCAACAAGTGCTCAGCATATGTGGGAACTTGGAAGAATGTTGGAAAAGCATTCCAGGTGAAGCTGGTTGAGAGAATGCCAAGAGTGTGCAAAGCTGTCATCAAGACAAAGGGTGGCTACTTTGAAGAATCTGGAATCTAAAATATGTTTTGATTTGTTTAACACGTTTTTGGTTACTACATGATTCCATATGTTATTTCATAGTTTTGATGTCTTCACTATTATTCTACAATGTAGAAAATAGTACAAATAAAGAAAAACTCTTGAATGAGTAGGTGTGTCCAAACTTTTGACTGGTATTGTACATGGATATGTCATGCTATATGGGGGGCAGATGTATTGTCTGATCGGAGTTCTATAGGGTCAATAGTTAGTTCAATAGAGTCCCACTCACCCATTCACTCACATACAGACGCACTAGCGTTATGCTAGGTCAGGCTAACTTCTGTGGTGCCTAGGCCTCTGCTCCAGTGACAATAGATACAAATAAACACTTACCTGCATTAAGACTTGGCCTATCAGTGAGCACTTACCTCCACTGCATTGTGTCCACTGTTCTCATCCAGGTCCTGCTTGCCTGTCAATCAAAATGACACCAACATAAGAGCTGACGGAAACATGAGGCCAAAATCAATGGCGTGTGTATGTTTTTGGTTTTATTGTCCTTGTGGGGACCAGATGTCCTTGCAAGGATAGTTAAACAAGGAGATTCCGGACACTTGGGGACATTTCACCGATCCCCACAAAGAAAAATACTATTTTAGGCTTAGGGGTTAGGTTTAGGGTCAGGGGTTAGGTTTAGGGGTTTGGGGTTAAGGTTAGGTTAGGTTAGGTTAAGGGTTAGGTTTACGGTAAATAGGATTTTTAATGGGAAACAATTGTTTGGTCCCCACAAGGATAGTAAAACAAATGTGTGTGTGTGTGTGTGTGTGTGTGTGTGTGTGTGTATGAGAGCATGTGTGTCTGGAGAGTAGTATGTTTCACAGTATTGCATGTTAGCTTAGGTTAGGTGCACAAACACATGTGTACACAGACACACACCTGACGGGGAGCCCTGTTTGCTGCGTAGCTCCAGAGTGCCATTGTTCTTAGCTGACACTCCCTTCGAGCCCTGTTGTTTCTCCAACTCCCCTACACAGGACAGAAGACAGTCATCAGAGGGAGAGAGAGAGGGAGAGAGAGTGAGAGAGTGAGAGAGAGTGTGAGAGAGACAGACAGACAGACAGACAGACAGACAGACAGACAGACAGACAGACAGAGGGAGAGAGGGAGAGAGAGAGGGAGAGAGACTGCCAACACACTGACACTGACTCAACTCCAGCCACTTTAATAATGGGAATTGATGGGAAATGATGTAAATATATCACTAGCCACTTTAAACAATGCTACCTTATATAATGTTACTTACCCTACATTATTAATCTCATATGCATACGTATATACTGTACTCTATATCATCGACTGTATTCTTATGTAATACATGTATCACTAGCCACTTTAACTATGCCACTTTGTTTACATACTCATCTAATATGTATATACTGTACTCGATACCATCTACTGTATCTTGCCTATGCTGCTCTGTACCATCACTCATTCATATATCCTTATGTACATATTCTTTATCCCCTCACACTGTGTACAAGACAGTAGTTTTGGAATTGTTAGTTAGATTACTTGTTATTACTGCATTGTCGGAACTAGAAGCACAAGCATTTCGCTACACTCGCATTAACATCTGCTAACCATGTGTATGTGACAAATAAAATTTGATTTGATTTGATTTGATTTTGAGACGGAAAGAGAGAGAGACGGACAGAGAGTGTAACGAACAGAGTGTGTAGGGGAGGGATGGGTTGGAAGGAAAGGAAGAGAGAGTAAGAGGGAGGGAGAAATGGGGTGAGGCTGAGAGAAAGAGTGGTGATAGGGAGAGAGAGGGAGAGAGCGAGGGAGGGAGGGGGACGAAAGAGGATGAGACGTACAGAGACAGAAGCACCAACAGTGACAGACAGTGAGAGAGGAATATAGACAACAACTGCAGAAGAGATAGAGAGTGAGAGGAAGATAAAGAGAGAGACAGAATGAGTGACAGGGGCACAGACAGAGGGAACAGCATGTGCAAGGGAGACAGACAGACATAGAGGGAGCCAGACAGAGTGACAGCAGCAGAGATGGAGACAGTGACAGACAGACAGACATAAAGAGAGACAGAGAGTAACAGCAGCAGAGACAGAGAGTAACAGACAGACAGACAGACAGACAGACAGACAGACAGACAGACAGACAGACAGACAGACAGACAGACAGACAGAGGGACAGACAGACAGACATGAAGAGAGACAGAGAGTGACAGCAGCAGAGACAGAGAGTAACAGACAGACAGACAGACAGACAGACAGACAGACAGACAGACAGACAGACATAAAGAGAGTCAGCAGTAGCAGTAGAGACGGAGACAGTGACAGACAAAACAGAAAAACAAGTGGGGGCGAGTCCTCTGCCTCCTCCCTAGAGTCACTCAACTCTACACGGTGTCCCAAATGGCACCTTATTCCCTATGGGGCCTTGTCTAAAGTAGTGCACTGCATAGGGAATAGGCTGCCATTTGGGGCACCGCTGTGCGGTTGATGATGATTGCCTGTCATTTCCATTGGCGACGGCTAAATGTTGCTGTGTCCCCACTGACTGCTTGGTTCTGTAATTCTGCTGCAGCTGTACTCCAGTAGGATGACTGTGCAGAATAGTTGAGTCCTTTTTCAAGTCTCTTTCCTCATGGGAAATAGTCGGGAGTGTTGTGTGTGTGTCTGTTTTTTCATGTGTGTTTGTGAGTGAGTGTGTGCATGTGTGTGTGTCTGTGAATGTGTGTGTCTGTTTTTTCATGTGTGTTTGTGAGTGTGTGTGTACATGTGTGGGTGTCTGTGAATGTGTGTGCTTCCTTGCTCCAAACTCAGGTGACCTTTTGTGTCACAGCAACATCCCCCAGCGTATCTCCAGTCCAACGGAGGAAAAAAAAGGGATGAAAAAAAAGAAATAGCTCATCCAAAATAATGTATGAATCATCCATCCCTCCATCCACACAGGAATTCCCTTTCGTTTCTCAAAGAGGAGAAATAAACAATAACAAATGGAATAGGCCACCGCAGGCTTATTTACATGAGTGCTAACAACGGGCGCCTTCGTAGAGGAGGGGAAGATGTCCACCGTGTGTGTGTGTGTATGTGTTCATGCATTGGCACTTGACTTTGTCTGAAAATGGGGGTGCAAAAGCTTTTAAAACTGTTTCTTAACACGAGGAACCCATTTTTATGAACAGAACACAACAATTTTTCTTAGGTTTTGCCACAATAACTGGTATTGAAAAGGTGTTTTAATAACTAGATTACTAATCTCCCCCCCTGAAAATCCCACCTCAAATAATTAATTGAAAGTCTGAAACTGGAGTTTTGCATTTAAATTTTGTCATTGATCATGTTCCCATAATAATAATATTACAAACATATTATTAACTTATCATTATTATCATTAAACTTGTGTACAACAACCATAGTGAGTAGGCTACATACACTGAGTGTACCAAACATTTTGCCCTCAGAACAGCCTCAATTCATCAGGGCATGGACTCTACAAGGTGTGGAAAGCATTCCACAGGGATGCTGGCCCATGTTGACTCCAATGCTTCCCACAGTTGTGTCAAGTTGGCTGGATGTCCTTTGGGTGCTGGATCGTCCTTGATACACACGGGAAACTGTTGAGCGTGAAAAACCCAGCAGCGTTGCAGACAGTGAAGGCTGCTGAGGAGAGGACGGCTCATAACAGAGACTGTAACGGCGCGAATGGAATGGCATCAAACACCTGGGAACCATGGAAACCATGTGTTTGATGTATTTGATATCATTCCACTCCAGTCATTACCATGAGCCTGCTCTCCCATATTAAGGTGCCACCAACCTCCTGTGGTTGCAGTTCATGACACACACCGGTGTTCCTGGTACCTACTACCATACCCCGTTCAAGGGCACAAATACACAATTCATGTCTCAGTTGCCTCAAAGCTTAAAAATCCTCCTTTAACTTGTCTCCCCCTTCATCTACACTGATTGAAGTGGATTTAACAGGTGACATCAATAAGGGATCATATCTTCAACCTGTCTCCTCCCCTTCATCTACACTGATTGAAGTGGATTTAACAGGTGACATCAATAAGGGATCATATCTTCAACCTGTCTCCTCCCCTTCATCTACACTGATTGAAGTGGATTTAACAGGTGACATCAATAAGGGATCATATCTTCAACCTGTCTCCCCCTTCATCTACACTGATTGAAGTGGATTTAACAGGTGACATCAATAAGGGATCATAGCTTTAACCTGTCTCCTCCCCTTCATCTACACTGATTGAAGTGGATTTAACAGGTGACATCAATAAGGGATCATAGCTTTAACCTGTCTCCGCCTTCATCTACACTGATTGAAGTGGATTTAACAGGTGACATCAATAAGGGATCATATCTTCAACCTGTCTCCCCCTTCATCTACACTGATTGAAGTGGATTTAACAGGTGACATCAATAAGGGATCATATCTTCAACCTGTCTCCCCCTTCATCTACACTGATTGAAGTGGATTTAACAGGTGACATCAATAAGGGATAATATTTTCAACCTGTCTCCCCCTTCATCTACACTGATTGAAGTGGATTTAACAGGTGACATCAATAAGGGATCATATCTTTAACCTGTCTCCCCCTTCATCTACACTGATTGAAGTGGATTTAACAGGTGACATCAATAAGGGATCATATCTTTAACCTGTCTCCCCCTTCATCTACACTGATTGAAGTGGATTTAACAGGTGACATCAATAAGGGATCATATCTTTAACCTGTCTCCCCCTTCATCTACACTGATTGAAGTGGATTTAACAGGTGACATCAATAAGGGATCATATCTTCAACCTGTCTCCCCATTCATCTACACTGATTGAAGTGGATTTAACAGGTGACATCAATAAGGGATCATATCTTCAACCTGTCTCCTCCCCTTCATCTACACTGATTGAAGTGGATTTAACAGGTGACATCAATAAGGGATCATATCTTCAACCTATCTCCTCCCCTTCATCTACACTGATTGAAGTGGATTTAACAGGTGACATCAATAAGGGATCATATCTTCAACCTATCTCCTCCCCTTCATCTACACTGATTGAAGTGGATTTAACAAGGGACATCAATAAGGGATCATATCTTCAACCTGTCTCCTCCCCTTCATCTACACTGATTGAAGTGGATTTAACAGGTGACATCAATAAGGGATCATATCTTCAACCTGTCTCCCCCTTCATCTACACTGATTGAAGTGGATTTAACAGGTGACATCAATAAGGGATCATATCTTCAACCTGTCTCCCCCTTCATCTACACTGATTGAAGTGGATTTAACAGGTGACATCAATAAGGGATCATATCTTCAACCTGTCTCCCCCTTCATCTACACTGATTGAAGTGGATTTAACAGGTGACATCAATAAGGGATCATATCTTTAACCTGTCTCCCCCTTCATCTACACTGATTGAAGTGGATTTAACAGGTGACATCAATAAGGGATCATATCTTCAACCTGTCTCCCTCTTCATCTACACTGATTGAAGTGGATTTAACAGGTGACATCAATAAGGGATCATATCTTCAACCTGTCTCCCCCTTCATCTACACTGATTGAAGTGGATTTAACAGGTGACATCAATAAGGGATCATATCTTCAACCTGTCTCCTCCCCTTCATCTACACTGATTGAAGTGGATTTAACAGGTGACATCAATAAGGGATCATATCTTCAACCTATCTCCTCCCCTTCATCTACACTGATTGAAGTGGATTTAACAGGTGACATCAATAAGGGATCATATCTTCAACCTATCTCCTCCCCTTCATCTACACTGATTGAAGTGGATTTAACAAGGGACATCAATAAGGGATCATATCTTCAACCTGTCTCCTCCCCTTCATCTACACTGATTGAAGTGGATTTAACAGGTGACATCAATAAGGGATCATATCTTCAACCTGTCTCCCCCTTCATCTACACTGATTGAAGTGGATTTAACAGGTGACATCAATAAGGGATCATATCTTCAACCTGTCTCCCCCTTCATCTACACTGATTGAAGTGGATTTAACAGGTGACATCAATAAGGGATCATATCTTCAACCTGTCTCCCCCTTCATCTACACTGATTGAAGTGGATTTAACAGGTGACATCAATAAGGGATCATATCTTCAACCTGTCTCCCCCTTCATCTACACTGATTGAAGTGGATTTAACAGGTGACATCAATAAGGGATCATATCTTTAACCTGTCTCCCCCTTCATCTACACTGATTGAAGTGGATTTAACAGGTGACATCAATAAGGGATCATATCTTCAACCTGTCTCCCCCTTCATCTACACTGATTGAAGTGGATTTAACAGGTGACATCAATAAGGGATCATATCTTCAACCTGTCTCCCCCTTCATCTACACTGATTGAAGTGGATTTAACAGGGGACATCAATAAGGGATCATATCTTTAACCTGTCTCCCCCTTAATCTACACTGATTGAAGTGGATTTAACAGGTGACATCAATAAGGGATCATATCTTCAACCTGTCTCCTCCCCTTTATCTACACTGATTGAAGTGGATTTAACAGGTGACATCAATAAGGGATCATATCTTCAACCTGTCTCCCCCTTCATCTACACTGATTGAAGTGGATTTAACAGGTGACATCAATAAGGGATCATATCTTCAACCTGTCTCCCCCTTCATCTACACTGATTGAAGTGGATTTAACAGGTGACATCAATAAGGGATCATATCTTCAACCTGTCTCCTCCCCTTCATCTACACTGATTGAAGTGGATTTAACAGGTGACATCAATAAGGGATCATAGCTTTAACCTGTCTCCCCCTTCATCTACACTGATTGAAGTGGATTTAACAGGTGACATCAATAAGGGATCATATCTTCAACCTGTCTCCTCCCCTTCATCTACACTGATTGAAGTGGATTTAACAGGTGACATCAATAAGGGATCATATCTTCAACCTGTCTCCTCCCCTTTCTCTACACTGATTGAAGTGGATTTAACAGGTGACATCAATAAGGGATCATATCTTCAACCTGTCTCCCCCTTCATCTACACTGATTGAAGTGGATTTAACAGGTGACATCAATAAGGGATCATATCTTCAACCTGTCTCCCCCTTCATCTACACTGATTGAAGTGGATTTAACAGGTGACATCAATAAGGGATCATATCTTCAACCTGTCTCCCCCTTCATCTACACTGATTGAAGTGGATTTAACAGGTGACATCAATAAGGGATCATATCTTTAACCTGTCTCCCCCTTCATCTACACTGATTGAAGTGGATTTAACAGGTGACATCAATAAGGGATCATATCTTCAACCTGTCTCCCCCTTCATCTACACTGATTGAAGTGGATTTAACAGGTGACATCAATAAGGGATCATATCTTCAACCTGTCTCCCCCTTCATCTACACTGATTGAAGTGGATTTAACAGGTGACATCAATAAGGGATCATATCTTCAACCTGTCTCCTCCCCTTCATCTACACTGATTGAAGTGGATTTAACAGGTGACATCAATAAGGGATCATATCTTCAACCTATCTCCTCCCCTTCATCTACACTGATTGAAGTGGATTTAACAGGTGACATCAATAAGGGATCATATCTTCAACCTATCTCCTCCCCTTCATCTACACTGATTGAAGTGGATTTAACAAGGGACATCAATAAGGGATCATATCTTCAACCTGTCTCCTCCCCTTCATCTACACTGATTGAAGTGGATTTAACAGGTGACATCAATAAGGGATCATATCTTCAACCTGTCTCCCCCTTCATCTACACTGATTGAAGTGGATTTAACAGGTGACATCAATAAGGGATCATATCTTCAACCTGTCTCCCCCTTCATCTACACTGATTGAAGTGGATTTAACAGGTGACATCAATAAGGGATCATATCTTCAACCTGTCTCCCCCTTCATCTACACTGATTGAAGTGGATTTAACAGGTGACATCAATAAGGGATCATATCTTCAACCTGTCTCCCCCTTCATCTACACTGATTGAAGTGGATTTAACAGGTGACATCAATAAGGGATCATATCTTTAACCTGTCTCCCCCTTCATCTACACTGATTGAAGTGGATTTAACAGGTGACATCAATAAGGGATCATATCTTCAACCTGTCTCCCCCTTCATCTACACTGATTGAAGTGGATTTAACAGGTGACATCAATAAGGGATCATATCTTCAACCTGTCTCCCCCTTCATCTACACTGATTGAAGTGGATTTAACAGGGGACATCAATAAGGGATCATATCTTTAACCTGTCTCCCCCTTAATCTACACTGATTGAAGTGGATTTAACAGGTGACATCAATAAGGGATCATATCTTCAACCTGTCTCCTCCCCTTTATCTACACTGATTGAAGTGGATTTAACAGGTGACATCAATAAGGGATCATATCTTCAACCTGTCTCCCCCTTCATCTACACTGATTGAAGTGGATTTAACAGGTGACATCAATAAGGGATCATATCTTCAACCTGTCTCCCCCTTCATCTACACTGATTGAAGTGGATTTAACAGGTGACATCAATAAGGGATCATATCTTCAACCTGTCTCCTCCCCTTCATCTACACTGATTGAAGTGGATTTAACAGGTGACATCAATAAGGGATCATAGCTTTAACCTGTCTCCCCCTTCATCTACACTGATTGAAGTGGATTTAACAGGTGACATCAATAAGGGATCATATCTTCAACCTGTCTCCTCCCCTTCATCTACACTGATTGAAGTGGATTTAACAGGTGACATCAATAAGGGATCATATCTTCAACCTGTCTCCTCCCCTTTCTCTACACTGATTGAAGTGGATTTAACAGGTGACATCAATAAGGGATCATATCTTCAACCTGTCTCCCCCTTCATCTACACTGATTGAAGTGGATTTAACAGGTGACATCAATAAGGGATCATATCTTTAACCTGTCTCCCCCTTCATCTACACTGATTGAAGTGGATTTAACAGGTGACATCAATAAGGGATCATATCTTCAACGTGTCTCCCCCTTCATCTACACTGATTGAAGTGGATTTAACAGGTGACATCAATAAGGGATCATATCTTCAACCTGTCTCCCCCTTCATCTACACTGATTGAAGTGGATTTAACAGGTGACATCAATAAGGGATCATATCTTTAACCTGTCTCCCCCTTCATCTACACTGATTGAAGTGGATTTAACAGGTGACATCAATAAGGGATCATATCTTCAACCTGTCTCCCCCATCATCTACACTGATTGAAGTGGATTTAACAGGTGACATCAATAAGGGATCATATCTTCAACCTGTCTCCCCCTTCATCTACACTGATTGAAGTGGATTTAACAGGTGACATCAATAAGGGATCATATCTTTAACCTGTCTCCCCCTTCATCTACACTGATTGAAGTGGATTTAACAGGTGACATCAATAAGGGATCATATCTTCAACCTGTCTCCTCCCCTTCATCTACACTGACTGAAGTGGATTTAACAGGTGACATCAATAAGGGATCATATCTTCAACCTGTCTCCTCCCCTTCATCTACACTGACTGAAGTGGATTTAACAGGTGACATCAATAAGGGATCATATCTTCAACCTGTCTCCTCCCCTTCATCTACACTGACTGAAGTGGATTTAACAGGTGACATCAATAAGGGATCATATCTTCAACCTGTCTCCCCCTTCATCTACACTGACTGAAGTGGATTTAACACGGGACATCAATAAGGGATCATATCTTCAACCTGTCTCCTCCCCTTCATCTACACTGATTGAAGTGGATTTAACAGGGGACATCAATAAGGGATCATATCTTCAACCTGTCTCCCCCTTCATCTACACTGATTGAAGTGGATTTAACAGGTGACATCAATAAGGGATCATATCTTTAACCTGTCTCCTCCCCTTCATCTACACTGATTGAAGTGGATTTAACAGGTGACATCAATAAGGGATCATATCTTCAACCTGTCTCCCCCATCATCTACACTGATTGAAGTGGATTTAACAGGTGACATCAATAAGGGATCATATCTTCAACCTGTCTCCCCCTTCATCTACACTGATTGAAGTGGATTTAACAGGTGACATCAATAAGGGATCATATCTTTAACCTGTCTCCCCCTTCATCTACACTGACTGAAGTGGATTTAACAGGTGACATCAATAAGGGATCATATCTTCAACCTGTCTCCTCCCCTTCATCTACACTGACTGAAGTGGATTTAACAGGTGACATCAATAAGGGATCATATCTTCAACCTGTCTCCTCCCCTTCATCTACACTGACTGAAGTGGATTTAACAGGTGACATCAATAAGGGATCATATCTTCAACCTGTCTCCCCCTTCATCTACACTGACTGAAGTGGATTTAACACGGGACATCAATAAGGGATCATATCTTCAACCTGTCTCCTCCTCTTCATCTACACTGATTGAAGTGGATTTAACAGGGGACATCAATAAGGGATCATATCTTCAACCTGTCTCCCCCTTCATCTACACTGATTGAAGTGGATTTAACAGGTGACATCAATAAGGGATCATATCTTTAACCTGTCTCCTCCCCTTCATCTACACTGATTGAAGTGGATTTAACAGGTGACATCAATAAGGGATCATAGCTTTAACCTGTCTCCTCCCCTTCATCTACACTGATTGAAGTGGATTTAACAGGTGACATCAATAAGGGATCATATCTTCAACCTGTCTCCCCCTTCATCTACACTGACTGAAGTGGATTTAACAGGTGACATCAATAAGGGATCATATCTTTAACCTGTCTCCTCCCCTTCATCTACACTGATTGAAGTGGATTTAACAGGTGACATCAATAAGGGATCATATCTTCAACCTGTCTCCTCCCCTTCATCTACACTGACTGAAGTGGATTTAACAGGTGACATCAATAAGGGATCACATCTTCAACCTGTCTCCTCCCCTTCATCTACACTGACTGAAGTGGATTTAACAGGTGACATCAATAAGGGATCATATCTTCAACCTGTCTCCTCCCCTTCATCTACACTGACTGAAGTGGATTTAACAGGTGACATCAATAAGGGATCATATCTTCAACCTGTCTCCTCCCCTTCATCTACACTGACTGAAGTGGATTTAACAGGTGACATCAATAAGGGATCATATCTTCAACCTGTCTCCCCCTTCATCTACACTGACTGAAGTGGATTTAACACGGGACATCAATAAGGGATCATATCTTCAACCTGTCTCCTCCCCTTCATCTACACTGATTGAAGTGGATTTAACAGGGGACATCAATAAGGGATCATATCTTCAACCTGTCTCCCCCTTCATCTACACTGATTGAAGTGGATTTAACAGGTGACATCAATAAGGGATCATATCTTTAACCTGTCTCCTCCCCTTCATCTACACTGATTGAAGTGGATTTAACAGGTGACATCAATAAGGGATCATAGCTTTAACCTGTCTCCTCCCCTTCATCTACACTGATTGAAGTGGATTTAACAGGTGACATCAATAAGGGATCATATCTTCAACCTGTCTCCCCCTTCATCTACACTGACTGAAGTGGATTTAACAGGTGACATCAATAAGGGATCATATCTTTAACCTGTCTCCTCCCCTTCATATACACTGATTGAAGTGGATTTAACAGGTGACATCAATAAGGGATCATATCTTCAACCTGTCTCCTCCCCTTCATCTACACTGATTGAAGTGGATTTAACAGGTGACATCAATAAGGGATCATATCTTCAACCTGTCTACTCCCCTTCATCTACACTGACTGAAGTGGATTTAACAGGGGACATCAATAAGGGATCATATCTTCAACCTGTCTCCTCCCCTTCATCTACACTGATTGAAGTGGATTTAACAGGTGACATCAATAAGGGATCATATCTTCAACCTGTCTCCTCCCCTTCATCTACACTGATTGAAGTGGATTTAACAGGTGACATCAATAAGGGATCATATCTTCAACCTGTCTCCTCCCCTTCATCTACACTGATTGAAGTGGATTTAACAGGTGACATCAATAAGGGATCATATCTTCAACCTGTCTCCCCCTTCATCTACACTGATTGAAGTGGATTTAACAGGTGACATCAATAAGGGATCATATCTTCAACCTGTCTCCTCCCCTTCATCTACACTGATTGAAGTGGATTTAACAGGTGACATCAATAAGGGATCATATCTTTAACCTGTCTCCTCCCCTTCATCTACACTGATTGAAGTGGATTTAACAGGTGACATCAATAAGGGATCATATCTTTAACCTGTCTCCTCCCCTTCATCTACACTGACTGAAGTGGATTTAACAGGTGACATCAATAAGGGATCATATCTTTAACCTGTCTCCCCCTTCATCTACACTGATTGAAGTGGATTTAACAGGTGACATCAATAAGGGATCATATCTTCAACCTGTCTCCCCCTTCATCTACACTGATTGAAGTGGATTTAACAGGTGACATCAATAAGGGATCATATCTTTAACCTGTCTCCCCCTTCATCTACACTGATTGAAGTGGATTTAACAGGTGACATCAATAAGGGATCATATCTTCAACCTGTCTCCTCCCCTTCATCTACACTGACTGAAGTGGATTTAACAGGTGACATCAATAAGGGATCACATCTTCAACCTGTCTCCTCCCCTTCATCTACACTGACTGAAGTGGATTTAACAGGTGACATCAATAAGGGATCATATCTTCAACCTGTCTCCTCCCCTTCATCTACACTGACTGAAGTGGATTTAACAGGTGACATCAATAAGGGATCATATCTTCAACCTGTCTCCTCCCCTTCATCTACACTGACTGAAGTGGATTTAACAGGTGACATCAATAAGGGATCATATCTTCAACCTGTCTCCCCCTTCATCTACACTGACTGAAGTGGATTTAACACGGGACATCAATAAGGGATCATATCTTCAACCTGTCTCCTCCTCTTCATCTACACTGATTGAAGTGGATTTAACAGGGGACATCAATAAGGGATCATATCTTCAACCTGTCTCCCCCTTCATCTACACTGATTGAAGTGGATTTAACAGGTGACATCAATAAGGGATCATATCTTTAACCTGTCTCCTCCCCTTCATCTACACTGATTGAAGTGGATTTAACAGGTGACATCAATAAGGGATCATAGCTTTAACCTGTCTCCTCCCCTTCATCTACACTGATTGAAGTGGATTTAACAGGTGACATCAATAAGGGATCATATCTTCAACCTGTCTCCCCCTTCATCTACACTGACTGAAGTGGATTTAACAGGTGACATCAATAAGGGATCATATCTTTAACCTGTCTCCTCCCCTTCATCTACACTGATTGAAGTGGATTTAACAGGTGACATCAATAAGGGATCATATCTTCAACCTGTCTCCTCCCCTTCATCTACACTGACTGAAGTGGATTTAACAGGTGACATCAATAAGGGATCACATCTTCAACCTGTCTCCTCCCCTTCATCTACACTGACTGAAGTGGATTTAACAGGTGACATCAATAAGGGATCATATCTTCAACCTGTCTCCTCCCCTTCATCTACACTGACTGAAGTGGATTTAACAGGTGACATCAATAAGGGATCATATCTTCAACCTGTCTCCTCCCCTTCATCTACACTGACTGAAGTGGATTTAACAGGTGACATCAATAAGGGATCATATCTTCAACCTGTCTCCCCCTTCATCTACACTGACTGAAGTGGATTTAACACGGGACATCAATAAGGGATCATATCTTCAACCTGTCTCCTCCCCTTCATCTACACTGATTGAAGTGGATTTAACAGGGGACATCAATAAGGGATCATATCTTCAACCTGTCTCCCCCTTCATCTACACTGATTGAAGTGGATTTAACAGGTGACATCAATAAGGGATCATATCTTTAACCTGTCTCCTCCCCTTCATCTACACTGATTGAAGTGGATTTAACAGGTGACATCAATAAGGGATCATAGCTTTAACCTTTCTCCTCCCCTTCATCTACACTGATTGAAGTGGATTTAACAGGTGACATCAATAAGGGATCATATCTTCAACCTGTCTCCCCCTTCATCTACACTGACTGAAGTGGATTTAACAGGTGACATCAATAAGGGATCATATCTTTAACCTGTCTCCTCCCCTTCATATACACTGATTGAAGTGGATTTAACAGGTGACATCAATAAGGGATCATATCTTCAACCTGTCTCCTCCCCTTCATCTACACTGATTGAAGTGGATTTAACAGGTGACATCAATAAGGGATCATATCTTCAACCTGTCTACTCCCCTTCATCTACACTGACTGAAGTGGATTTAACAGGGGACATCAATAAGGGATCATATCTTCAACCTGTCTCCTCCCCTTCATCTACACTGATTGAAGTGGATTTAACAGGTGACATCAATAAGGGATCATATCTTCAACCTGTCTCCTCCCCTTCATCTACACTGATTGAAGTGGATTTAACAGGTGACATCAATAAGGGATCATATCTTCAACCTGTCTCCTCCCCTTCATCTACACTGATTGAAGTGGATTTAACAGGTGACATCAATAAGGGATCATATCTTCAACCTGTCTCCCCCTTCATCTACACTGATTGAAGTGGATTTAACAGGTGACATCAATAAGGGATCATATCTTCAACCTGTCTCCTCCCCTTCATCTACACTGATTGAAGTGGATTTAACAGGTGACATCAATAAGGGATCATATCTTTAACCTGTCTCCTCCCCTTCATCTACACTGATTGAAGTGGATTTAACAGGTGACATCAATAAGGGATCATATCTTTAACCTGTCTCCTCCCCTTCATCTACACTGACTGAAGTGGATTTAACAGGTGACATCAATAAGGGATCATATCTTTAACCTGTCTCCCCCTTCATCTACACTGATTGAAGTGGATTTAACAGGTGACATCAATAAGGGATCATATCTTTAACCTGTCTCCCCCTTCATCTACACTGATTGAAGTGGATTTAACAGGTGACATCAATAAGGGATCATATCTTCAACCTGTCTCCCCCTTCATCTACACTGATTGAAGTGGATTTAACAGGTGACATCAATAAGGGATCATAGCTTTAACCTGTCTCCTCCCCTTCATCTACACTGATTGAAGTGGATTTAACAGGTGACATCAATAAGGGATCATATCTTCAACCTGTCTCCCCCTTCATCTACACTGATTGAAGTGGATTTAACAGGGGACATCAATAAGGGATCATATCTTCAACCTGTCTCCCCCTTCATCTACACTGATTGAAGTGGATTTAATAAGGGACATCAATAAGGGATCATATCTTCAACCTGTCTCCCCCTTCATCTACACTGATTGAAGAGGATTTAACAGGGGACATCAATAAGGGATCATATCTTCAACCTGTCTCCTCCCCTTCATCTACACTGATTGAAGTGGATTTAACAGGTGACATCAATAAGGGATCATATCTTCAACCTGTCTCCTCCCCTTCATCTACACTGATTGAAGTGGATTTAACAGGTGACATCAATAAGGGATCATATCTTCAACCTGTCTCCCCCTTCATCTACACTGATTGAAGTGGATTTAACAGGTGACATCAATAAGGGATCATATCTTTAACTTGTCTCCCCCTTCATCTACACTGATTGAAGTGGATTTAACAGGGGACATCAATAAGGGATCATATCTTCAACCTGTCTCCCCCTTCATCTACACTGATTGAAGTGGATTTAACAGGTGACATCAATAAGGGATCATATCTTCAACCTGTCTCCTCCCCTTCATCTACACTGACTGAAGTGGATTTAACAGGTGACATCAATAAGGGATCACATCTTCAACCTGTCTCCTCCCCTTCATCTACACTGACTGAAGTGGATTTAACAGGTGACATCAATAAGGGATCATATCTTCAACCTGTCTCCTCCCCTTCATCTACACTGACTGAAGTGGATTTAACAGGTGACATCAATAAGGGATCATATCTTCAACCTGTCTCCTCCCCTTCATCTACACTGACTGAAGTGGATTTAACAGGTGACATCAATAAGGGATCATATCTTGAACCTGTCTCCCCCTTCATCTACACTGACTGAAGTGGATTTAACACGGGACATCAATAAGGGATCATATCTTCAACCTGTCTCCTCCCCTTCATCTACACTGATTGAAGTGGATTTAACAGGGGACATCAATAAGGGATCATATCTTCAACCTGTCTCCCCCTTCATCTACACTGATTGAAGTGAATTTAACAGGTGACATCAATAAGGGATCATATCTTTAACCTGTCTCCTCCCCTTCATCTACACTGATTGAAGTGGATTTAACAGGTGACATCAATAAGGGATCATATCTTCAACCTGTCTCCCCCATCATCTACACTGATTGAAGTGGATTTAACAGGTGACATCAATAAGGGATCATATCTTCAACCTGTCTCCCCCTTCATCTACACTGATTGAAGTGGATTTAACAGGTGACATCAATAAGGGATCATATCTTTAACCTGTCTCCCCCTTCATCTACACTGATTGAAGTGGATTTAACAGGTGACATCAATAAGGGATCATATCTTCAACCTGTCTCCTCCCCTTCATCTACACTGACTGAAGTGGATTTAACAGGTGACATCAATAAGGGATCACATCTTCAACCTGTCTCCTCCCCTTCATCTACACTGACTGAAGTGGATTTAACAGGTGACATCAATAAGGGATCATATCTTCAACCTGTCTCCTCCCCTTCATCTACACTGACTGAAGTGGATTTAACAGGTGACATCAATAAGGGATCATATCTTCAACCTGTCTCCTCCCCTTCATCTACACTGACTGAAGTGGATTTAACAGGTGACATCAATAAGGGATCATATCTTCAACCTGTCTCCCCCTTCATCTACACTGACTGAAGTGGATTTAACACGGGACATCAATAAGGGATCATATCTTCAACCTGTCTCCTCCCCTTCATCTACACTGATTGAAGTGGATTTAACAGGTGACATCAATAAGGGATAATATCTTCAACCTGTCTCCTCCCCTTCATCTACACTGATTGAAGTGGATTTAACAGGTGACATCAATAAGGGATCATATCTTCAACCTGTCTCCCCCTTCATCTACACTGATTGAAGTGGATTTAACAGGTGACATCAATAAGGGATCATATCTTCAACCTGTCTCCTCCCCTTCATCTACACTGATTGAAGTGGATTTAACAGGTGACATCAATAAGGGATCATATCTTTAACCTGTCTCCTCCCCTTCATCTACACTGATTGAAGTGGATTTAACAGGTGACATCAATAAGGGATCATATCTTTAACCTGTCTCCTCCCCTTCATCTACACTGACTGAAGTGGATTTAACAGGTGACATCAATAAGGGATCATATCTTTAACCTGTCTCCCCCTTCATCTACACTGATTGAAGTGGATTTAACAGGTGACATCAATAAGGGATCATATCTTTAACCTGTCTCCCCCTTCATCTACACTGATTGAAGTGGATTTAACAGGTGACATCAATAAGGGATCATATCTTCAACCTGTCTCCCCCTTCATCTACACTGATTGAAGTGGATTTAACAGGTGACATCAATAAGGGATCATAGCTTTAACCTGTCTCCTCCCCTTCATCTACACTGATTGAAGTGGATTTAACAGGTGACATCAATAAGGGATCATATCTTCAACCTGTCTCCCCCTTCATCTACACTGATTGAAGTGGATTTAACAGGGGACATCAATAAGGGATCATATCTTCAACCTGTCTCCCCCTTCATCTACACTGATTGAAGTGGATTTAATAAGGGACATCAATAAGGGATCATATCTTCAACCTGTCTCCCCCTTCATCTACACTGATTGAAGTGGATTTAACAGGGGACATCAATAAGGGATCATATCTTCAACCTGTCTCCTCCCCTTCATCTACACTGATTGAAGTGGATTTAACAGGTGACATCAATAAGGGATCATATCTTCAACCTGTCTCCTCCCCTTCATCTACACTGATTGAAGTGGATTTAACAGGTGACATCAATAAGGGATCATATCTTCAACCTGTCTCCCCCTTCATCTACACTGATTGAAGTGGATTTAACAGGTGACATCAATAAGGGATCATATCTTCAACCTGTCTCCCCCTTCATCTACACTGATTGAAGTGGATTTAACAGGTGACATCAATAAGGGATCATATCTTTAACTTGTCTCCCCCTTCATCTACACTGATTGAAGTGGATTTAACAGGGGACATCAATAAGGGATCATATCTTCAACCTGTCGCCCCCTTCATCTACACTGATTGAAGTGGATTTAACAGGGGACATCAATAAGGAATCATATCTTCAACCTGTCTCCCCCTTCATCTACACTGATTGAAGTGGATTTAATAAGGGACATCAATAAGGGATCATATCTTCAACCTGTCTCCCCCTTCATCTACACTGATTGAAGTGGATTTAACAGGTGACATCAATAAGGGATCATATCTTTAACTTGTCTCCCCCTTCATCTACACTGATTGAAGTGGATTTAACAGGGGACATCAATAAGGGATCATAGCTTTAACCTGTCTCCTCCCCTTCATCTACACTGATTGAAGTGGATTTAACAGGTGACATCAATAAGGGATCATATATTTAACCTGTCTCCCCCTTCATCTACACTGATTGAAGTGGATTTAACAGGGGACATCAATAATGGATCATATCTTCAACCTGTCTCCCCCTTCATCTACACTGATTGAAGTGGATTTAACAGGGGACATCAATAAGGGATCATATCTTTAACCTGTCTCCTCCCCTTCATCTACACTGATTGAAGTGGATTTAACAGGGGACATCAATAAGGGATCATATCTTTAACTTGTCTCCCCCTTCATCTACACTGATTGAAGTGGATTTAACAGGGGACATCAATAAGGGATCATAGCTTTAACCTGTCTCCTCCCCTTCATCTACACTGATTGAAGTGGATTTAACAGGTGACATCAATAAGGGATCATATCTTTAACCTGTCTCCCCCTTCATCTACACTGATTGAAGTGGATTTAACAGGGGACATCAATAAGGGATCATATCTTCAACCTGTCTCCCCCTTCATCTACACTGATTGAAGTGGATTTAACAGGGGACATCAATAAGGGATCACAGCTTTTTGCCTTTTCATTTTATACACCAGTGGTGCAACTAGTGCTTTCTTTCCACACTGAACCAAAACAGGGGCGGCTGTGAAGCAAAACTCTCAAACCAAAAACATGAATCTTGTGGAGACAGGGGTGAAAAATGCAATCTGTTCATTATTATATCAGGTGCCTGTGTGTGTATGTATGTGTGTGCACATGCGCACATGCGCATGCATCCTGTGCTAGTGTGTACGCATGTGTGACTTCCCTAAAGCAAACAGACAAACTAGCAAACACACACACACAAGCACTAGCACACACACACACACAAACACCACTCTCCTCCGCATCTCTTCTCCCTGGCTGCTTTCAGGAGAGCTGCCCTCTCCTTTGTTCTTGTTTTGTCCAGAGTGTTTGGCTGCTCTGTAGCAGAGAACACTAACAAAAGGTCAGTGGCCAGGGTCTCTGTCAGGAATCAGACTGGGAGACAAACACATACATGCCAACCCTGTCCAACTTTTTAGAGTACCAGACGCGCTCAGCAAATTGGAGATTCAACTGGCAGGCATAGCACATGCCGAAATGGGGTCCCCCCACGCTCGTGCACGCGCTGTTTGTGAGTCTGATTGCAATTATAGAATTGTACCAAATCAAGTCCATACAAGGTTGGAATACTTTCTTTCCTGACAGCATCCCATGTACACACATGGTAAACGTCACTAACAAGATGGAGATACAGTGCCTTGCGAAAGTATTCGGCCCCCTTGAACTTTGCGACCTTCTGCCACATTTCAGGCTTCAAACATAAAGATATAAAACTGTATTTTTTTGTGAAGAATCAACAACAAGTGGGACACAATCATGAAGTGGAACGACATTTATTGGATTTCTCAAACTTTTTTAACAAATCAAAAACTGAAAAATTGGGCGTGCAAAATTATTCAGCCCCCTTAAGTTAATACTTTGTAGCGCCACCTTTTGCTGCGATTACAGCTGTAAGTCGCTTGGGGTATGTCTCTATCAGTTTTGCACATCGAGAGACTGACATTTTTTCCCATTCCTCCTTGCAAAACAGCTCGAGCTCAGTGAGGTTGGATGGAGAGCATTTGTGAACAGCAGTTTTCAGTTCTTTCCACAGATTCTCGATTGGATTCAGGTCTGGACTTTGACTTGGCCATTCTAACACCTGGATATGTTTATTTTTGAACCATTCCATTGTAGATTTTGCTTTATGTTTTGGATCATTGTCTTGTTGGAAGACAAATCTCCGTCCCAGTCTCAGGTCTTTTGCAGACTCCATCAGGTTTTCTTCCAGAATGGTCCTGTATTTGGCTCCATCCATCTTCCCATCAATTGTAACCATCTTCCCTGTCCCTGCTGAAGAAAAGCAGGCCCAAACCATGATGCTGCCACCACCATGTTTGACAGTGGGGATGGTGTGTTCAGGGTGATGAGCTGTGTTGCTTTTACGCCAAACATAACGTCTTGCATTGTTGCCAAAAAAGTTAAATTTTGGTTTCATCTGACCAGAGCACCTTCTTCCACATGTTTGGTGTGTCTCCCAGGTGGCTTGTGGCAAACTTTAAATGACACTTTTTATGGATATCTTTAAGAAATGGCTTTCTTCTTGCCACTCTTCCATAAAGGCCAGATTTGTGCAATATACGACTGATTGTTGTCATATGGACAGAGTCTCCCACCTCAGCTGTAGATCTCTGCAGTTCATCCAGAGTGATCATTGGCCTCTTGGCTGCATCTCTGATCAGTCTTCTCCTTGGATGAGCTGAAAGTTTAGAGGGACGGCCAGGTCTTGGTAGATTTGCAGTGGTCTGATACTCCTTCCATTTCAATATTATCGCTTGCACAGTGCTCCTTGGGATGTTTAAAGCTTGGGAAATCTTTTTGTATCCAAATCCGGCTTTAAACTTCTTCACAACAGTATCTCGGACCTGCCTGGTGTGTTCCTTGTTCTTCATGATGCTCTCTGCGCTTTTGACGGACCTCTGAGACTATCACAGTGCAGGTGCATTTATACGGAGACTTGATTACACACAGGTGGATTGTATTTATCATCATTAGTCATTTAGGTCAACATTGGATCATTCAGAGATCCTCACTGAACTTCTGGAGAGAGTTTGCTGCACTGAAAGTAAAGGGGCTGAATAATTTTGCACGCCCAATTTTTCAGTTTTTGATTTGTTAAAAAAGTTTGAAATATCCAATAAATGTCGTTCCACTTCATGATTGTGTCCCACTTGTTGTTGCTTCTTCACAAAACAATACAGTTTTATATCTTTATGTTTGAAGCCTGAAATGTGGCAAAAGGTCGCAAAGTTCAAGGGGACCGAATACTTTCGCAAGGCACTGTAGAAAGAACACACAAAGTTATTTGTTTAGATACAAAATTTACAAACGTCTTATCCGTTTAAAAAAGCTGCTCTGTCTGTTTCTTTCAGTCTCCTCACTCTCATCGTCTGACATTGCTTTACTGACTGGCTGCAACAACAATGATTTACTAAAGTAGCTGCTATTTTGTTTGGGACCTATGCTTACTTGTTTTTCATGAGCACAGTGCTTAGACAAACATAATGGATCACACCTGGTTCAGTTCACTCCTCTGAAAAGGTGTTTACAAATGAGAAATAAAAGTACAGAACATATCAAATAAATATATGTTTTGTGGAATTAGCACAGATGGTCAGTATGTTTATTCCATTTCCTGTGGAGATAATTATCTATAATGTTTTTCTTAGCACATGACCCCAAGTTTAGTCTTTATAGTAGAGGAACGCTTGTCACCTCTCAAACAGGGCCCGCTCACAAGTATTGTCTTTTTAGACACGGTTCCTAATCAACTCTAAAAGCAAAATCATTTTGAAAACATAAAAACTAAAACAAATGATCGCATCGACACAGAGCGCAAACTGGCTACACAAAGCGTAACTAGGCTACCGCCAAGGGAATCTGACCGCTGTTCGCTAGAAGAGTCCGGTGTTTCAGCCGATGTAAAGGTGCCTATGGTATTTCTTTGCAGCGCATACATCATTTCAGATTTTGGAAATTGATAAAATCTCAAATCTAGTGCAAAGGCATTTTAGAAGCACGGCCTCTATAGCTGATACCAGACACTCATTCTTCATCGCGCAGTCTTCTAAAATCCCAACTCCATTTAATGCCAAGATGGTTATATTTCTTTTTGATTATACTTTTGTGATGCTTTTTGTGACGTGGATCATAGTTACAGTCTATCAGGTTGCGTCATTATCGTAATGTTACGTGGAAAAAAACAACTAAAAACAACTAATAATAAAATATCACACTCGCACAAATGAGACCAGTTATTTTTCGTATTTGCATTTAATTTATTTCACTAGCAAATGCGAGTGAACTGCTGGCACTTTAGAGACCACTGAATGTTCATCTTCTTAGCTTGAAACAATTAGTGTTTACCTTTCCACAGCACACAGAGTCGAAAATAGATTTGTCAATGTGTTCACGTACAGCTGACAGTTGGCAAACTCAGCATCAAAACAAACAGGAGGAGGGGCCGATACCGGGTAGCTACGTCGAATAATGATGTATTCATCTCCATGTCGGTTGACACAAACTCCGTACATGTCTGTGTGTTGCAGCTCGAGAATCGGGATGTTAGATTTACTCAGTATAATTATTTTTTATTAAAATGTAAAACAAATAAAACATAAAAAATAAGCCCCTATTCATTTCTGCGTACTTTTAACTCGGATCTCGTACCTGCGTACATGGACAGAGAATTGCGTAGTTGGTACGCAAAATGCGTGCATGTTGGTAGGTCTGCAAACAACAAGGTGCCTGCCTGGCTAGAACCAGCACCTCCCCTGGACATAGGCTCAATTCGAAATAGTCTCCTAGTCCGCACCCCAAGGCAGATCTGAAAGTATAAGATGTTTGAATGATAGAGGAAGGGCTCTCTGATAGGGGTATCCAATATTACGAAACTTCCCCTTAGCCTATCTAATCGTTTCAGATCTTGAAAAGTGCCTAGGGGTAGGGGTTGATTTGTGAATCAGTAGCCTGTTTAAAAAGTCTGTGTGCCCTGTATGGCTGTTTTTCTCTCTTTAGTATTGGTCAGTAAGCCCCAACAGCACGGTTTCTTCCTGATCGCTCCTCTCTTTTGGACCCCAGGCCTCTAGCTTCTCCTTGTTAATGTGTTCAACCTTTAAATCTGTGCTGCAGCGGGGACTTGTTTCTCTGTACTTATCCTCTCACAGAGTATCAAGGCACTGTCAGACAGGCAAGGCAGGGAAACCTCCAGGGTTAATCCCAGAGTAAGGCTGATAAGAAATCAACGCTGCCCAGGGAGATGCTGATGATACGACAACACACATACTGTACATGCATGCATGAGCGCGCACGCGCTCGCACACACACATGCACAGGTAGCAGACTGTATTGCCACCCTGATTTGCTATATCTTTAACCAAAGCCTAAAGGAGTGTGTGTTTCCACAGGCGTGGGAGGAAGCTAAAGTAATTCCACTGCCTGAAAATAGTAAAGCACCCTTTGGTGGCTCTAACAGGAAAGAATTAGCAAAGCTGCAGCTGGCTCAAAACAGAGCAGCATGCCTTGCACATCCAGAACTAACATCAACAATATGCATGCTAGTATTTCCTGGTTGAGGGTTTATAAGAGATTACTGTTTCTCTTGTTTCTATGAGAAATATTACTGTGGTGGAAATTCCAGATTGTCTGCATAATCAAATAACATTTAGCTCAGACACACATACATACCCCACAAGACATGTCACCAGGGGTCTCTTCACAGTCCCCAAGACATTCCACCAGGGGTCTCTTCACAGTCCCCAAGACATTCCACCAGGGGTCTCTTCACAGTCTCCAAGACATGCCACCAGGGGTCTCTTCACAGTCCCCAAGACATGCCACCAGGGGTCTCTTCACAGTCCCCAAGACATTCCACCAGGGGTCTCTTCACAGTCTCCAAGACATGCCACCAGGGGTCTCTTCACAGTCCCCGAGACATGCCACCAGGGGTCTCTTCACAGTCCCCGAGACATGCCACCAGGGGTCTCTTCACAGTCCCCAAGACATTCCACCAGGGGTCTCTTCACAGTCTCCAAGACATGCCACCAGGGGTCTCTTCACAGTCCCCGAGACATGCCACCAGGGGTCTCTTCACAGTCCCCGAGACATGCCACCAGGGGTCTCTTCACAGTCCCCTAGACATTCCACCAGGGGTCTCTTCACAGTCCCCGAGACATGCCACCAGGGGTCTCTTCACAGTCCCATAGACATGCCACCAGGGGTCTCTTCAGAGCCCACAAGACATTCCACCAGCACTCTTTTCACAGTCCCGAAGACATGTCACCAGGGGTCTCTTCACAGTCCCCAAGTCCAAAACAAATTCACGGCAACATACAGTATTATACAGAGCCATGATCACATGGAACTATCTTCCATATCCATTTACTCAGCAAACAGCAAAATAACCCTTAAACAACATCTCATGGAACAGAGGGGACTGTGAGGGGACACACACACACAGAGACAATTTTAGTTGTGTTGCTTGTATATGGTTGTATTTTAAATGTGTGTGACTTTCCTTGTCTATCAGTGAATCAGTGTCATGTTTATAGTGTTTTTGTAGAACCCAGGAAGAGTAGCTGCTGCTTCTGCTAAAGATAATGGGGATCCTTATAACCAAATAATAAACAATTAAACACAAACATGCACACACACTCAGGCAGACATGCACACACACTCAGGCAGACATGCACACACACTCAGGTAGACATGCACACACACTCAGGTAGACATGCACACACACTCAGGTAGACATGCACACACACTCAGGCAGACATGCACACACACTCAGGCAGACATGCACACACACTCAGGCAGACATGCACACACACTCAGGCAGACATGCACACACACTCAGGCAGACATGCACACACACTCAGGCAGACATGCACACACACTCAGGCAGACATGCACACACACTCAGGCAGACATGCACACACACACTCAGGCAGACATGCACACACACTCAGGCAGACATGCACACACACTCAGGCAAACACATACACACAGACACACACGCACAGTCCCCTAGGCAGAATAGAAACACAACCGTTCCCTGACTCTTGTTTTTCAGAAACGCATCAGAACAGAGTGTATGATCTCAGTATTGGGAGCATAAATAATTGTATCTTTGGTGTAGTCATTGATGTTAGAGATACAATCATGTAATTTGTATGGGTGCTAGGAGGAATATGAGCATGAACACAGTTTGGTTATGTAATGACATCAACGTATACAAAGACATGCTCACACAGACACATGCATGTAGACACAGACACATGCACACGTAGACAGACAGATAGACTGTTGACATCTTCCTCTCCCCATTGTTAGCACTTATGTAAATAATCCTGCGGCACCCTGATTCCATTTTAGTTTTCTCCTTTTTGAGAAATGAAAGAGAATCTCTGTGCGGATGGAGGGATGGATGATTCATACATTATTTTGCATGAGCTGTTTCTTTTTCCCCCTTTCCCTCTTCACCTGAGTTTGGAGCAACGGAGCACACACACACATACACACACACACACACACACCTCATCCACAGTACTCACATTCAATGCGTATCTGTTCCATCTCTGACACCTCAGCAATGGACTCCTTCAGATCTTCTAGAAACTTGAGCAGCTCCTCGGCGCTCTGAGCACAGAAGTTGAGCACCTGCTTCTTGTCTGAGCCGAAGGGTGAGATGATGGTGATGCCATGGGGGTAGTCTGAGGAGGAGGAGAGATGAGAAGGAGATCACTTTTTTTTTTACATAATAGTGTTGGCTAATAAGAAGGATGAAAGGATATCGCCAAATGTCTTCCTCATATCGATATCCAATGATATTGGTGCCCACCACTAATAGTTACAGTACATATTGCAATAGACCCAGATTGGCTAAAGGCATTTGTACCAAAACGTTGGTCAAATAGATCCATGAACTAGTTTGTGGAGTATTCAGGGATGTAACTGTACTGGAGTTTCTTTTCACAATAACAAGTATTATGGTTTCAATCACTAAACAGAGATGAGTTCCCCCAAAGCAAAATAAAGGCTTGATCCATCACAGCCAGGTAACTAAAGAATGAACAATTTTCTCACATCTTCAACTGACACAGTAGCAACAAAAAATATCAGAATGCTTTTTTCTCCTTCCCCAAAGAAGGGAATGAGGCAAAAGAGCCAATAAATTCATTGGGGAAATTAGATTAGTCGCGACTGTTTTCTGTTTTCATTTCTCACTATCCGTGCTCCGGCGCGCCTCGCTCTCCCCTTCGCTCTTTTAAATGGCACTTTGACGATGGAGGCACTGCATCTTTCATGCCCGAGGCGTGAAGAAAAGAATATCCCTGTATGATAGATTTCATATGAAAATATCACCTGCCTGGCTGAATGCAGAGTGGTGGGAGGATCAGGAGGAGAAACTAGATAGGGGGCCACATCCAAACTCCCCTTTTTCCAATAACCCCACGCGACCGGGTCTGATTCCATTATCAAAACACACATTTCTTCTCCCTGCCAAATCCCCGTGACTATAACTCAACCCTTCTGGGCTGGCTGGCTTTCAATTGCACAACCTGTTAGGTTTTGATGCTGATACATTCCATACAAATATGTTGGTTTGACAGTTACTGTATGCATGTATGTAAAAATGTGCTTAACAAGTCACATAATAAATTGCATGGACTCAATAATAGTGTACAATAATAGTGTTTAACGTGATTTTTGAATGACTCAGCTGAGCAGTGAATTTTAAACACAGATTCAACCACAAAGATCAGGAAGGGTTTCCAATGGCTCGCAAAGAAGGGGACCTATTGAAGTTTTTAATTACACTTTAGGTGGTGTATTAATACACCCAGTTACTACAAAGATACAGGCGTCCTTCCTAACTCAGATGTCGGAGTGGAAGGAAACCATTCAGAGGCCAATGGTGACTTTAAAACAGTTACCTCCAAAATACTAACCTAAATAACAGAGTGAAAAGAAGGAAGCCTGTACAGAATAAAAATATTGAAAAACATGCATCCTGTTTGCAATAAGGCAATAAAGTAAAACTGCAAAAAAAATGTGACAAATAACTGTACTTTATGTCCGTTATATTTGCTGCAAATCCGACACATCACTGAGTACCTCTTCACATTTTCAAGCATGGTGGTGTCTGCATCATGTTATGGGTATGCTTGTCATCGGCAAGGGAGTTTTTTTTATATAGAAAGAGAAACGGAATAGAGCTAAGCACAGGCAAAATCCTAGACCTGGTTCAGTCTGATTTCTAATAGACACTGGGAGACAAATCCACCTTTCAGCAGGACAGTAACCTGAAACTCAAGGCCAAATATACACTGGAGTTGCTTAACATCGCAATATTGAATGTTCCTGAGTGGCCTAGTTACAGTATTGACTTAAACCGTCTTGAAAATCTATGGCAAGACCTGAAAATGGTTGTCTAGCGATGATCAACAACCAATTTGACATCGCTCGAAGCATTTTGAAAAGTATAATGGGCAAATTTTGTGCAATGCAGGTGTGCAGAACTCATAGACTTACCCAGAAGGTCTCACAGCTGTAAACGCTGCCAAAGGGGATTCTAACATGCATTGACTCATGGTTGTGAATAATTATGTAAATTAGATGTTTTTGTATATCATTTTCTATACATTTGCAAAAATGTCTAAAAACATGTTTTCACTTTATCAATATGGGGTATTGTGTGTCGATGGATGGATGCTGTAACACAACAAAATGTGGAATAAGTCAAGGGGTATGAATACTTTCTGAAGGTACATGTATGTATGTGACCCATGTGAGAATCAAACCCATAACCTTGGGGTTGGCTACGTAATATGTTAGTTTAGTAGAGTCTTTTTATCCAAATAAATGGAGTTATGTATGATGTGCTTAAATCAAGGCTAACACAATGTATTCTGGGTAATCTATGTGACTGGGGTTGCTAGCACCATTTATCTGCTTCATTCCCTTTTGCTGTTTTCACTACATTCTCCCTCTCTCTCCCTCCCACCGTTTATATCCCTCCTCTCTTTGCTGCTGTCCTATTCTATGATAGTGGTGTAAATGTCTCAAAAAGGGATGTACTTTGAAGGATCTACTTGCAGATCAAGATAACATATTTCTGCACGGCTTACTGCTTGTTTCACTTTGAGTTGCCATGGCAACATCGGTTAAGAAAAAGTTTTCTTCCCTCACTCTGTCTCATTCTCCCAGTCTCTCTCTCTCCCAGTCTCTCTCTCTCTCCCAGTCTCTCTCTCATTCTCCCAGTCTCGCTCTCTCTCCCAGTCTCTCTCTCTCCGTCTCTCTCTCTCTCTCTCCCAGTCTCTCTCTCTCTCCCAGTCTCTCTCTCTCTCCCAGTCTCTCTCTCTCTCCCAGTCTCTCTCTCTCCCAGTCTCTCTCTCTCTCTCTCTTTCAGTCTCTCTCTCTCTCTCTCTCCCAGTCTCTCTCTCTCTCTCCCAGTTTCTCTCTCTCTCTCTCTCTCCCAATTTCTCTCTCTCTCCCAGTCGCTCCCAGTCGCTCTCTCTCCCAGTCTCTCTCTCTCTCTCCCAGTCTCTCTCTCTTTCTCTCCCAGTCTCTCTCTCTCTCCCAGTCTCTCTCTCTCTCCCAGTCGGTCCCAGTCTCGCTCTCTCTCTCTCCCAGTCTCTCTCTCCCAGTCTCTCTCTCTCTCCGTCTCTCTCTCTCTCTCTCTCTCTCCCAGTCTCTCTCTCTCTCTCCCAGTCTCTCTCTCTCTCTCCCAGTCTTTCTCTCTCTCACAGTCTCTCTCTCTCTCTCTCCCCAGTTTCCCTCTCTCTCTCCCAGTCTCTCTCTCTCTCTCCCAGTCTCTCTCTCTCTCTCTCCCAGTCTCTCTCTTTCTCCCAGTCGGTCCCAGTCTCGCTCTCTCTCCCAGTCTCTCTCTCTCCCAGTCTCGCTCTCTCTCCCAGTCTCTCTCTCATTCTCCCAGTCTCGCTCTCTCTCCCAGTCTCTCTCTCTCTCCCAGTCTCTCTCTCTCTCCGTCTCTCTCTCTCTCTCTCCCAGTCTCTCTCTCTCTCCCAGTCTCTCTCTCTCTCCCAGTCTCGCTCTCTCTCCCAGTCTCTCTCTCTCCCAGTCTCTCTCTCTCTCTCTCCCAGTCTCTCTCTTTCTCCCAGTCGGTCCCAGTCTCGCTCTGTCTCCCAGTCTCTCTCTCTCTCTCTCTCTCCCAGTCTCGCTCTCTCTCCCAGTCTCTCTCTCTCCCAGTCTCGCTCTCTCTCCCAGTCTCTCTCTCATTCTCCCAGTCTCGCTCTCTCTCCCAGTCTCTCTCTCTCTCCCAGTCTCTCTCTCTCTCCCAGTCTCTCTCTCTCTCTCTCCCAGTCTCTCTCTCTCTCCCAATTTCTCTCTCTCTCCCAGTCGCTCCCAGTCGCTCTCTCTCCCAGTCTCTCTCTCTCTCTCCCAGTCTCTCTCTCTTTCTCTCCCAGTCTCTCTCTCTCTCCCACTCGGTCCCAGTCTCGCTCTCTCTCTCTCCCAGTCTCTCTCTCCCAGTCTCTCTCTCTCTCCGTCTCTCTCTCTCTCTCTCCCAGTCTCGCTCTCTCTCCCAGTCTCTCTCTCTCTCTCCCAGTCTCTCTCTCTCTCTCCCAGTCTTTCTCTCTCTCACAGTCTCTCTCTCTCTCTCTCCCAGTCTCTCTCTCCCAGTCTCTCTCTCTCTCCGTCTCTCTCTCTCTCTCCCAGTCTCGCTCTCTCTCCCAGTCTCGCTCTCTCTCCCAGTCTCTCTCTCTCTCTCCCAGTCTCTCTCTCTCTCTCCCAGTCTCTCTCTCTCTCTCTCCCCAGTTTCTCTCTCTCTCCCAGTCTCTCTCTCTCTCTCCCAGTCTCTCTCTCTCTCCCAGTCTCTCTCTCTCTCCCAGTCGGTCCCAGTCTCGCTCTGTCTCCCAGTCTCTCTCTCTCTCTCCCAGTCTCGTTCTCTCTCCCAGTCTCTCTCTCTCTCCCAGTCTCGCTCTCTCTCCCAGTCTCTCTCTCTCCCAGTCTCTCTCTCTCCCAGTCTCTCTCTCTCTCCCAGTCTCTCTCTCTCCCAGTCTCTCTCTCTCTCCCAGTCTCTCTCTCTCTCCCAGTCTCTCTCTCTCTCCCAGTCTCTCTCTCTCTCTCTCTGTCTCTCTCTCTCTCCTAGTCTCTCTCTCCCAGTTTCTCTCTCTCTCTCTCTCCCAATTTCTCTCTCTCTCCCAGTCGCTCCCAGTCGCTCTCTCTCCCAGTCTCTCTCTCTCTCTCTCTCCCAGTCTCTCTCTCTTTCTCTCCCAGTCTCTCTCTCTCTCCCAGTCTCTCTCTCTCTCCCACTCGGTCCCAGTCTCGCTCTCTCTCTCTCCCAGTCTCTCTCTCCCAGTCTCTCTCTCTCTCCGTCTCTCTCTCTCTCTCTCCCAGTCTCGCTCTCTCTCCCAGTCTCTCTCTCTCTCTCCCAGTCTCTCTCTCTCTCTCCCAGTCTTTCTCTCTCTCACAGTCTCTCTCTCTCTCTCTCCCAGTCTCTCTCTCCCAGTCTCTCTCTCTCTCCGTCTCTCTCTCTCTCTCTCCCAGTCTCGCTCTCTCTCCCAGTCTCTCTCTCTCTCTCCCAGTCTCTCTCTCTCTCTCCCAGTCTCTCTCTCTCTCTCTCCCCAGTTTCTCTCTCTCTCCCAGTCTCTCTCTCTCTCTCCCAGTCTCTCTCTCTCTCTCTCCCAGTCTCTCTCTCTCTCCCAGTCGGTCCCAGTCTCGCTCTGTCTCCCAGTCTCTCTCTCTCTCTCCCAGTCTCGCTCTCTCTCCCAGTCTCTCTCTCTCTCCCAGTCTCGCTCTCTCTCCCAGTCTCTCTCTCTCCCAGTCTCTCTCTCTCCCAGTCTCTCTCTCTCTCCCAGTCTCTCTCTCTCCCAGTCTCTCTCTCTCTCCCAGTCTCTCTCTCTCTCCCAGTCTCTCTCTCTCTCCCAGTCTCTCTCTCTCTCTCTCTGTCTCTCTCTCTCTCCTAGTCTCTCTCTCTCCCAGTCTCTCTCTCTCTCCCAGTCTCTCTCTCTCTCCCAGTCTCTCTCTCTCTCTCTGTCTCCCTCTCTCTCCTAGTCTCTCTCTCTCCCAGTCTCTCTCTCTCTCCCAGTCTCTCTCTCTCTCCCAGTCTCTCTCTGTCTCTGTCTGGTGTTAGGTGACTTACACTCGTTCTCAAACAGTGTGAAGTGCATGCCCAGGAGGCCCAGGGCTTTACAGAAGGTGTAGGCTGCTGAACTCTTCTTCTTCGGACACAGCTTCAGGATCTGAGGGTAAAAAGACACTAGGTGAGACAACCACATATCACACTCGTAGTAAGTGCATTTTTCCTCAATAAAGGAAAGACGGAGATGTCAATCAGAACATCAAAATAAGAACCTATTCAGGATGTCTTCTGTTCCCCTTTAAAAACATATTAGTGTGGTTTTATGGACACAGATCAATCCTAATCCTGGACTTAAAAGGCTTTTTCAATTGAGATTCTGCATTGAGCTTGCTTTTTATTCCAGGACTAACTGTGACTGGAAAGCAGCCCTAAAGAGCATAACAAACATAGGTAGCTTAGAGGTTAGAGAAGTCGCCTAAAGAATGTGGGCACGCCCCATCCATCACCCTTGTGCCCTTGAGCAAGACACTTATCCTCTTATCCTGTTGTGGGAGCAGAGTAAACCGTGTTTCCATTGTAACAGATGGGCAGCAATTATTATTCTCTTCTATTATTGTCAAAGCCTTTCTCTTCAATCTCAGTCAGCACTGCAGGTGTTATTGTCAGCTTAGGGTTGGGTTTAGGTGATGGTTGGGGTAAGGTTTTAAGCCTTGCTTTCAACAGGCTTTGAAATTTGCTTCACATTGGTGTTTCCTGTTCAAGGCACTGGAGAAAAAGCCATTCAAGTCTCAATGTGACCTCCGTGTTAAAATAAAGAATAAAAAATCCATCATCGGTCAGAGAGGATCAACACAGCATATTCATATCATCCTACTAATAACCTGCAGATAGACAATTTACACAGTATAGCTTTCTCTCTGTGACAAATCCTGTTTCCAGTGAATGTGACATAACAGCACTGCAACTTTTTATATTTTTTCAAGGATGTGTTTGTGAGTGTGTGGGGGAAAACAGCTATGCCTTATGGGTAGAGATATAATGAGGGAAATAATGAGAGAGCGAGAGAGAGCGAGAGAGAGAGAGAGAGAGAGAGAGAGCGAGAGAGAGTGAGAGAGAGCGAGAGAGAGAGAGCGAGAGAGAGCGAGAGAGAGCGAGAGCGAGAGAGAAAGCGAGCGAGAGAGAGAGAGAGCGAGAGAGAGAGAGAGAGAGAGAGAGAGCGGGGAGCTCTCATACAGTATAGAAACACCACAGATAGAGAAAGATGAGAGTATCTCCTCAGTGCTGATACTGCAGGGCCTTTTTGGTAAGCCGCCATATTAAACCCATACATCACCGTGACACATCCACCGCTGCAGACAAGAGTGTTGGAACCTCAAGAATGATGATTAACTCGTAAAGAAGAACACCCTGACAATTCATTTCACACAGTAAAATAAATATGAAAATTGCAAACTTATCACAGACCCTACCCTCTGAGCAGTCGTGAGAAACAAGGTCTCGCAGGAACCCGCCCTCTTAATTACGTGTAATTGCGTAAACCTCGAGAGTGCGTCCTCATTTTTTTTCACGCTTACAAAATGAGGTTCAGCGATTGAAGTAATTATGACATTCTCTTTGTGCCGAATCAACAGTTTTCCGCCAAGACGTCGCAAGAGGATTTTTGTCTGGCCCGGCAAAGAATAAGCATTTTCAAAACTCCCCTCCTCCCTTCGGGGCACAATTACTTTTCGACGGCAGCGCAGGCAGCAGAGAGACACTTTCATTTTTATTTTCTCTCCTCCAGTTTTTGTTCGAGACAGATTAAGATGAGAACCAGTGGAATTATGGGAGTAGTTTAATACTTCACATAGATAACATTTGGAGTTGCCCTAATGGTTTTATTAACTATAACAGACATTTAATCTATGATTAACTCCGAGGCCCATTCGATGTGACTTTGACCAAATGAATGACTGAAGCTTGGACTTCATTACTGACCCCGGTAGTTATTTTCTTTCTCTAGGCTTGAGTGTATAAGTTCACTGCGGACTCCGTTTAACCTACTGTACCATCTATTATTTAAGAAATGAGTCATGAAACAAAATAGAAACTAGGGACGTAGTCATCAGAAAATGGTTCCCTGTGAGAGACTTCCTGGGAATTACATGCCTTGAATATGTGTGGCAGGAAATACAAGCTGCTTTATATGACTGTGACCACACTTCACGAGTCAACTACAACCAAGTTGATAGTGAGTTCATCTCTGTATAGTTTGGAAATGTTACTACTTTAGGTCAGGTGACACCACACTTCCCAAAAGCAATTGTGGCGCAAATCAATTAAATCCAAACACGTAGACATTTGCAGTACTACAATCCCATAACAATGTCCCCCTATAATCCTCAGAGGGGTGTAGTAAGTTGATCATCCCTTCTGAAGACAATACTATATTTCCCACAATCCTTTGCAGAGTCAGTCCGGTGTCAGGGAGTCTTACCACGATAAGGTCATTGAAGAGGAAGACTTCTCTCTGGTGGGCTGCCTGTTTCTGGGCCTTGTTGACGTCCGTCACCTCAAACAGACGGCTACAGCACACCAATCTTCTGTGGGGAACAGACAGAACCTACAGAGAAATAGAGAGCGAGAGATTGATTTTAGAACAAACTTTATTGGTACAATCCAACGTATTTACATAGCTAATTCAACGCCAATTCAAAAATACAATACTCTGAAGAGAGAGAGAAAGAGAGAGAGATAAAAACTTGTTTTGCAGAAAAAGTTTAAGGAAAAGTGGTGATATCACTCCACCTTTTTTCATTGGCGTCTTCCAAGATCTCACAGATGCACAATGATGCGCTACCTTGTTCTACTGTAGGCTGCAACAGAATTACACCGCTGAGCTATCACTCTCCTGTCAATAACTGCCTCCCTAAATCCAATGGATTCTGCTACATAAGGTGTTATTGATGAATTCTGCTCAGGCACAGATTGGACGGTTATGCCCGTTAAAAATGACCACGAAGCCTGCTTCTTAGAACGCTTCACATTTTCAGAGATGAAAGATAGGAGAGAATGGACAGAGGGAGAACAGAAAGGAGGGATAAACTGATGCCGTTGGCGAGCCAAAGCAGGGGGAGAGAGAGAGGGGGAGCGAGAGAGAGACAAAAAGAGAGAGAGAAAGAGGGAGAGAGAGAAAGAAAGAGAGAGAGAGAGAGATGCAAGGTGGAAAGCGAGTGTTGTTGATTAAAGGTGTCTTGGCCATGGCCCATCGATCTCTCTGTACTCCATTGACACCCTTAAAGAGAGGCTCTGATCTTTTAGCCTGCAAGGGGTTTTCTAAAGTACACTAAACCTCACAGACAAGTTCAAGTTTTTCCTCTTTTTCCCTCTTCGTCTCACACTTGGCTATAGTTACCTCTTCCCCCTCTCATTCTCTTTCTCCCCCTCTCTTGCTCTCTCGTTCTCTTTTCTCTTATAGTGGAAGAAAAAAAACTAGCAACACAATAAATAGAGAGTGATGAACTGAAACGGTGAGTGACTTTTTGGGCGAACTGACCAAATTCACGTAGAAATGTGAGTTGTAGATCTGTCCCTCTCATTGAAAGCAAGTATAAGAGGTAGATCTGTTTTATGTGCGCTATTTCTATGCTTCCCGTTCTTAAGTGTAATTTCTGGCTCTTTTATTTGAGGTTTTGTACACCAGCTTCAAACAGCTGAACATACTACAGTTTTGGTTATGGGAAATATATTTCACAGCAGTTTAGATGGTACAATGATTCCCTACACTACACATTATTATTCCTTCACATAAACAGAAATTAGGCAAACTATTAGAATTTTAGCAACCAGGAAATGGGGGAGCAATGTATGCATGGTACATATTTAAAGGTGCAATCTATAACTAAAATGTTTGGTCAAAAGTGTTGAACTTGTTTGGATATTCAGTTAACTGCCAAAATAAAGGAAACACTTGACTAAATGAGGGGTATAAAGTATATTGAAAGCAGGTGCTTCCACAGAGGTGTGGTTCCTGAGTTAATTAAGCAATTAACATCCCATCATGCTTAGGGTCATGTATAAAAATGCTAGGCAGGCCATTATTTTGGTACCATGGCTACACCCCATAGGATGACAATGCCGCCATCCACAGGGTACGAGTGGTCACTCAATTGTTTGTTGAGCATGTAAACCATATGCCCTTGCTGTCTCAGTGACCAGATCTCAACCTAATTGAACACTTATGGGAGATTCTAGAGCGGTGCCTGAGACAGCTTTTTCCACCATCAACAAAACACTAAATGATGGAATTTCTTGTGCAAGAATAGTGTCGCATCCCTCCAATAGAGTTCCAGACACTTGTAGAATCTATGCCAAGGTACATTGAAGCTGTTCTGGCCTGTGGTGCCCAACACCTTGTTGTGTTACAGCCTGAATTAAACATTTATAAAAATTGATTATATATATATATATAATTCTCACCCATCTACACACAATACCCCATAATGACAAAGTGAAAACAAATTTATTAAAAAACGAAATATAGAAATATCTTACAAACATAAGTATTCACACCCCCGAGTCAATATTTTGAAGAAGCACCTTTGGCAGCGATTACAGCTGTGACTCTATCTGGGTAAGTCTCTAAGAGCTTTTCACACATGGATTGTGTAACATTGGCCCATTATTCTTCTCAAAATTCTTTAAGCTCTGTCAAATTGGTTGTTGATCATTACTTGACAAGAATTTTCAGGTCTTGCCATGGATTTTCAAGTAGATTTAAGTCAAAACTGTAACGCGGCCACTCAGGAACATTCACTGTCTTCTAAGCAACTTCAGTGTAGATTTGACCTTGTGTTTTAGGTTATTGTCCTGCTGAAAGGTGAATTCCTCTCCTAGTGTCTGGTGGAAAGCAGACTGAACCAGGTTTTGACGGTGATTAATTCCATTCCGTTTCTTTTTTATCCTGAAAAACTCTCCAGTCCTTGAAGATTAAAAGAATACCCATAACATGATGCAGCCACCACTATGCTTGAAAATATGGAGAGTGGTACTCAGTAATGTGTTGTATTGGATTTGCCCCAAACATAACACTTTGAATTCAAGTTCATTGCTTTACCAATTTTTTTGCAGTATTACTTTAGTGCCTTGTTGCAAACAGGATGCATGTTTTGGAATATTTGTATTCTGTACAGACTTCCTTCTTTTCACTCTGTCAATTAGGTTAGTATTGTGGAGTAACTACAATGTGGTTTTGTCCGGCAACTGAGTTATGAAGGACGCCTGTATCTTTGTAGTTACTGGGTGTATTGATACACCATCCAAAGTGTAATTAATAACTTCACCATGCTCAAAGGGATATTCAATGTTTGCTTTTTATTTTATTTGTACCCATCTACCAATAGGTCTCCTTCTTTACGAGGCATTGGAAAACCTCCGTGGTCTTTGTGGTTGAATCTGTGTTTGAAATTCACTGCTCAACTGAGGGAACTTACAGATACTTGTATGTGTGGGGTACAGAGATGAGGTACTCATTCCAAAATCATGTTAAACACTATTATTGCACACAGAGTGATTTCATGCAGCTTATTATGTGACTTGTTAGGCACATTTTTACTCCTGAACATATTTAGGCTTACATTAACAAATGGGGTTGAATACTTACATTGTTTCATTTTTAATTAATAATACAAACTTAATTCCACTTTGACATTATGGGGTATTGTGTGTAGGCCAGTGACAAAACATCTCACGTTAATCCATCTTAAAGTCAGGCTGTAACGACAACATGTGGAAAAAGTCAAGGCGTGTGAATACTGTAAGGCACTGTATTTACAATTAAAATGAATATTATTCATCAAATTTACAGACTGACTCCCAGAGGGGCAGATTTAAGGCTCTAGCTCCTAGTATAGAGACACTCATTGGAGTTATAAGGGTTATGCTAGGTCTCTTCACAAAATAATAATAACTGTGTATCCCCTCAGGAGTACATGAGAATTAACTGGAGATGACGCTAGTCTAATTCAGTTCCCTTACGGCTCCTAGGATTAACAGTCCAGCTGCACATAGGGTCCAATACAAAAACTATAACACTGTCCACTGGGGGCCGTGGAAAGGGCAACTGCTTGAGAAAAAAAGGTGGGTAGGAAAGACAGACAGCGAGAGATGGAGGGATAATGAGGCCGAGACAGAGAGAGATGGAGGGATAATGAGACCGAGACAGAGAGAGATGGAGGGATAATGAGGCCGAGACAGAGATGGAGGGATAATGAGGCCGAGACAGAGAGAGATGGAGGGATAATGAGGCCGAGACAGAGATGGAGGGATAATGAGGCCGAGACAGAGAGAGATGGAGGGATAATGAGGCCGAGACAGAGAGAGATGGAGGGATAATGAGGCCGAGACAGAGAGAGATGGAGGGATAATGAGGCCGAGACAGAGAGAGATGGAGGGATAATGAGGCCGAGACAGAGAGAGATGGAGCGATAACGAGGCCGAGACAGAGAGAGATGGAGGGATAATGAGACCGAGACAGAGAGAGATGGAGGGATAATGAGGCCGAGACAGAGATGGAGGGATAATGAGGCCGAGACAGAGAGAGATGGAGGGATAATGAGGCCGAGACAGAGAGAGATGGAGGGATAATGAGGCTGAGACAGAGAGAGATGGAGGGATAATGAGGCCGAGACAGAGAGAGATGGAGGGATAATGAGGCCGAGACAGAGAGAGATGGAGGGATAATGAGGCCGAGACAGAGAGAGATGGAGGGATAATGAGGCCGAGACAGAGAGAGATGGAGCGATAACGAGGCCGAGACAGAGAGAGATGGAGGGATAATGAGGCCGAGACAGAGAGAGATGGAGGGAAAATGAGGCCGAGACAGAGAGAGATGGAGGGATAATGAGGCCGAGACAGAGAGAGATGGAGGGATAATGAGGCCGAGACAGAGAGAGATGGAGGGATAATGAGGCCGAGACAGAGATGGAGGGATAATGAGGCCGAGACAGAGAGAGATGGAGGGATAATGAGGCCGAGACAGAGATGGAGGGATAATGAGGCCGAGACAGAGAGAGATGGAGGGATAATGAGGCCGAGACAGAGAGAGATGGAGGGATAATGAGGCCGAGACAGAGAGAGATGGAGGGATAATGAGGCCGAGACAGAGAGAGATGGAGGGATAATGAGGCCGAGACAGAGAGAGATGGAGCGATAACGAGGCCGAGACAGAGAGAGATGGAGGGATAATGAGGCCGAGACAGAGAGAGATGGAGGGAAAATGAGGCCGAGACAGAGAGAGATGGAGGGATAATGAGGCCGAGACAGAGAGAGATGGAGGGATAATGAGGCCGAGACAGAGAGAGATGGAGGGATAATGAGGCCGAGACAGAGATGGAGGGATAATGAGGCCGAGACAGAGAGAGATGGAGGGATAATGAGGCCGAGACAGAGAGAGATGGAGGGATAATGAGGCCGAGACAGAGAGAGATGGAGGGATAATGAGGCCGAGACAGAGAGAGATGGAGGGATAATGAGGCCGAGACAGAGAGAGATGGAGGGATAATGAGGCCGAGACAGAGAGAGAGGGGTGAGGGAAACGGAGAGAGGAAAATGTGGGTAATGAAAGAGTGAAAGAGAGTGGGTGAGTTTAGGTGAACTACATGGGGTTCGGTCACGTCTATACAGCGGCCAGTATCAATACAGAGACAGGTGAACTACATGGGGTTCTGTCACGTCTATACAGCGGCCAGTATCAATACAGAGACAGGTGAACTACATGGGGTTCTGTCACGTCTATACAGCGGCCAGTATCAATACAGAGACAGGTGAACTACATGGGGTTCGGTCACGTCTATACAGCAGCCAGTATCAATACAGAGACAGGTGAACTACACGGGGTTCTGTCACGTCCATACAGCGGCCAGTATCAATACAGAGACAGGTGAACTACATGGGGTTCGGTCACGTCTATACAGCAGCCAGTATCAATACAGAGACAGGTGAACTACATGGGGTTCTGTCACGTCTATACAGCGGCCAGAATTTTTTTATTTTTTTTATTTTTTTACCTTTATTTAACCAGGCAAGTCAGTTAAGAACAAATTCTTATTTTCAATGACGGCCTAGGAACAGTGGGTTAACTGCCTGTTCAGGGGCAGAACGACAGATTTGTACCTTGTCAGCTCGGGGGTTTGAACTTGCAACCTTCCGGTTACTAGTCCAACGCTCTAACCACTAGGCTACCCTGCCGCCCCAGAATCAATACAGAGACAGGTGAACTACATGGGGTTCTGTCACGTCTATACAGCGGCCAGTATCAATACAGAGACAGGTGAACTACATGGGGTTCTGTCACGTCTATACAGCAGCCAGTATCAATACAGAGACAGGTGAACTACATGGGGTTCTGTCACGTCTATACAGCGGCCAGAATCAATACAGAGACAGGTGAACTACATGGGGTTCTGTCACGTCTATACAGCAGCCAGTATCAATACAGAGACAGGTGAACTACATGGGGTTCTGTCACGTCCATACAGCAGCCAGTATCAATACAGAGACAGGTGAACTACATGGGGTTCTGTCACGTCTATACAGCGGCCAGTATCAATACAGAGACAGCTGAACTACATGGGGTTCTGTCACGTCCATACAGCGGCCAGTATCAATACAGAGACAGGTGAACTACATGGGGTTCTGTCACGTCCATACAGCGGCCAGTATCAATACAGAGACAGGTGAACTACATGGGGTTCGGTCACGTCTATACAGCAGCCAGTATCAATACAGAGACAGGTGAACTACATGGGGTTCTGTCACGTCTATACAGCGGCCAGTATCAATACAGAGACAGGTGAACTACATGGGGTTCTGTCACGTCTATACAGCGGCCAGAATCAATACAGAGACAGGTGAACTACATGGGGTTCTGTCACGTCTATACAGCGGCCAGAATCAATACAGAGACAGGTGAACTACATGGGGTTCTGTCACGTCCATACAGCGGCCAGTATCAATACAGAGACAGGTGAACTACATGGGGTTCTGTCACGTCTATACAGCGGCCAGAATCAATACAGAGACAGGTGAACTACATGGGGTTCTGTCACGTCCATACAGCGGCCAGTATCAATACAGAGACAGGTGAACTACATGGGGTTCTGTCACGTCCATACAGCGGCCAGTATCAATACAGAGACAGGTGAACTACATGGGGTTCTGTCACGTCCATACAGCGGCCAGTATCAATACAGAGAGAGTCTCTCCATGATTTGGGCCTTTCTAATTTAGGCAAATAACACAGCAAAAGAGAACCTTCTGGAAATTAACCAAATACCTTCTCCCTCCCCCTCTCACCTCTCTCTCCATCTTCCCTAAATCCCTATTTTTTCTCTTCCTAGGCATTTTATTCTCTTGCTCCTCAAACAGTAAGCATAGCTATCTTCTCATTACGCTGATGGGGGAAACATGCAAGGCAGTCACACTGCTCATAGAAGGCAGTTATTAGCTGGGATGCTACGCTAATGATGCTATGCTCATTCTCCCTTCAGCCTACTTGTAGTAGAAAAAGTATATGAAACTGCACAGTGGGTGGAAGCTTGTGGATTGCTTGTGTCATTATCACCGCGCTGCAATACTGTTGAAGTAGTATGAACTGCACAGTACTGTGGAGTACTGTTGAGGTAGTATGAACTGCACAGTACTGTGGAGTACTGTTGAGGTAGTATGAACTGCACAGTACTGTGGAGTACTGTTGAGGTAATATGAACTGTATAGTACTGTGGAGTACTGTTGAGGTAATATGAACTGCACAGTACTGTGGAGTCCTGTTGAGGTAGTATGAACTGTATAGTACTGTTGAGGTAGTATGAACTGTATAGTACTGTGGAGTACTGTTGAGGTAGTATGAACTGCACAGTACTGTGGACTCCTGTTGAGGTAGTATGAACTGTATAGTACTGTGGAGTACTGTTGAGGTAGTATGAACTGCACAGTACTGTGGAGTCCTGTTGAGGTAGTATGAACTGTATAGTACTGTTGAGGTAGTATGAACTGTATAGTACTGTGGAGTACTGTTGAGGTAGTATGAACTGTATACTACTGTGAGGTACTGATTAGGTAGTATGAACTGTATAGTACTGTGGATTACTGGTGAGGTAGTATGAACTGTATAGTACTGTTGAGGTAGTATGAACTGCACAGTACTGTGGAGTACTGTTGAGGTAGTATGAACTGTATAGTACTGTGGAGTACTGTTGAGGTAGTATGAACTGTATAGTACTGTTGAGGTAGTATATGAACTGTATAGTACTGTGGAGTACTGTTGAGGTAGTATGAACTGTATAGTACTGTTGAGATAGTATGAACTGTATAGTACTGTGGAGTACTGTTGAGGTAGTATGAACTGTATAGTACTGTTGAGGTAGTATATGAACTGTATAGTACTGTGGAGTCCTGTTGAGGTAGTGTTTGAACTGTATAGTACTGTGGAGTCCCGTTGAGGTAGTGTTTGAACTGTATATTACTGTGGAGTCCTGTTGCTGCAGTATGGACTGAACATTGCGGTAGTTTGATCATTTAATAATTTTCAGCTAAGATACTGTAAAAGAAGACACCGTTTCAAAGTCCTTCAGTCTTTTCCATTAGTGCTGTTAGCGAACGCTGTTACTACCTTTTCTCAGCACTGTCAGCAGAGCCCATTAGCCATTTTATCCATTAGCATCTCCACCATTAGCAAAGGCTCATTATCAGTACTGCAATCATTAACTCAGGTCATTACTCAATCTATCGATATTAGCCAGCTACTCGCAACAGGAGTCTTTAAGCTTTTTAGGTAAGATTGGTGTGGTCAACACACATGTTTAGTTTGATAAAATCGTATTTATTTATCCAGGAAGTCCCATTGAGGTCTCCCTTGTAACAGAGGTCAGTGTAACGGTTTAGTTGAACAATGTTTGGTGTAACAGAGTAATATGTACTGTATCTTCAGTGTAACAAAAACGTTCAGTGGTCCATGTGAGAATTGAACCCACAACCTTGGTTTCATAAGCACCACACTCTAACATGCTGACCACACCACTCGCGTTGCAAAATAAATGTAAACATACATTCAATTATTGCACCCACACTGCTCGCATGAGCCAACGAGTGAATGCGTTGCCAAGCGCTAAAATAGAAGTCAGTTCTATTTGTGACGCTGAACGCGGTGCAAGTCCTGCCTCTCGCATCTCCTCATTGGTTTATAGAAGCAGATACCCACGTGCCATCTCCTCATTGGTTATACCCACGTGGGTGATTGAAAGATGAACTGAGTTTGGTCGGTTGTCATGGTAACTATGAACGTTAGATGCCCATCGCCAAATAAAGTCCAAAGAAGAAAAGGCCTGGAAGGAGGAGAGATGACTAGAAACGATTCGGTTGACCGTTTTATGTGTGGATTAATTGTTGGAGTAAAATTAGCTAGAAACAGCATGCTAGCAAAATAGGACAAATTAGCTAGCAACTACATGCTAGCTAGCTAAATTGCCATAACTGTTTAATGCTTTTCGACCTGTTAATATCATTGGTTCAGAGTTTATTTGATATTTCAACCTCTGTGTTGTGATCGCGTTTGGTGTGGGGGGAAAATAATCTATTCGCGCTAGATGGCGCAAGGTGGCGCACGTGAGTCGCTGATTTGGGTGTAACCATCTGAGCCAACTGGAAAACGACATGACTGTTGGACTAGATAGATATACCTTGATGGGCTAACATTCCACGGAGGGTCCAACGTCTGCGGGTTTTAACTCCTCTCTTGTACTTGACTGATGAATTAAGGTCACTACTTAGTAAAGAACTCCCCTCCCCTGGTTGTCTAGGTCTTCATTGAAAGCCCTCAGACACTAGGCACTCTGTGGAATGAGTTTGACACTCTTGGGCTAACTTGTTGCACTGAGTATATTCTCAAACTAAATCAACCTTGCTCTTGAGTGACCAAAACCGCTCAAACACTTCTTATTGTTTTCAGATGTATTGTAAGTGTCTGTCAATGATAAATTACAAGCTATAGGATGACTGAGTGGCTTCTGTCACCAAGTAAACATTGATAGATTGGTCTTACGGTGTGCGTGCCCTTGCATCTGTGTGTGCACACGCGGCTACATGGAGATCGGTGCAGGTGATTGAAAGACCGCTCGTGCCTGTCAATGCAATACAATTCCACTCCGATGCACTCTGCAGAGATTGGGAGAACAGTGCACACTGCAACGCATCCGGAGGACACTCTGATCGGAGTAATTGTTTGACATTTACATTTTTGTGTGATTTATTTGACTTGTCCATTCAGACAACAAAAATGTATATTCTGATTGTCCCCCCCCCAAAAAAATAATGTCACTAGTCCCGAACAAGCGTTAATGTCAAGCCCTGGTGTCCTTACTGTCTTCATGCCCACAATGGACTGCTCCACCTTGGTGACGTAGGTGACGTGGTCTTCATTGGAGCGCAGTTCTCTCTGTTGGATCCTCTCATAGATGCCCACCACCATGTCTCTGGGGATGTCAGCTCCGTCATCCACACCTAGACACACACACACACACACCATGGGTTAGTCCCCTCATAGATGCCCACCACCATGTCTCTGGGGATGTCAGCTCCGTCATCCACACCTAGACACACACACACACACACCATGGGTTAATCCCCTCATAGATGCCCACCACCATGTCTCTGGGGATGTCAGCTCCGTCATCCACACCTAGACACACACACACACCATGGGTTGGTCCCCTCATAGATGCCCACCACCATGTCTCTGGGGATGTCAGCTCCGTCATCCACACCTAGACACACACACACACACCATGGGTTAGTCCCCTCATAGATGCCCACCACCATGTCTCTGGTATGTCAGCTCCGTCACCCACACCTAGACACACACACACCATGGGTTAGTCCCCTTATAGATGCCCACCACCATGTCTCTGGGGATGTCAGCTCCGTCATCCACACCTAGACACACACACACCATGGGTTAGTCCCCTTATAGATGCCAACCACCATGTCTCTGGGGATGTCAGCTCCGTCATCCACACCTAGACACACACACACACACACACCATGGGTTAGTCCCCTCATAGATGCCCACCACCATGTCTCTGGGGATGTCAGCTCCATCATCCACACCTAGACACACACACACACACACACACCATGGGTTAGTCCCCTCATAGATGCCCACCACCATGTCTCTGGGGATGTCAGCTCCATCATCCACACCTAGACACACACACACACACACACACCATGGGTTAGTCCCCTCATAGATGCCCACCACCATGTCTCTGGGGATGTCAGCTCCATCATCCACACCTAGACACACACACACACACCATGGGTTAGTCCCCTCATAGATGCCCACCACCATGTCTCTGGGGATGTCAGCTCCATCATCCACACCTAGACACAAACACACACACCATGGGTTAGTCCCCTCATAGATGCCCACCACCATGTCTCTGGGGATGTCAGCTCCATCATCCACACCTAGACACACACAAACACACACACACACACACGCCATGTTCTAGAAACAGTGAATGTTTGAGAGGCCCAAACACACGCATGCAATCCCAAATACACAGATATCCACAAAGAGGCACAATGACAGAAGCCTGTAAACTACTGTAAACTATTTTAAGCTACTGTAAACTACAGTAAACTATTGTAAGCTACTGTAAACTACTGTAAGCTACTGTAAACAACTAAACTACTGTAAGCTACAGCACCACAGCACATACATATACATGCATGTAGAAACAGCTCAGGCCATGACGCATTCAGTAGTCTTTCTATGGTGTGTGTATATGCGTGATTTTGAGTCTGTGCGTGTTTATTGTTTGTATGTGTGTATTCACCTCAGTGGAGCTTCGAGATAAGAGAGTTGAATGGTGAATGATCTGTGTTCTGTGTTGGAAGAGCCATGCTGTGTGTACACTGACCCATTCCTCCTGTTCCAAGGCCAGGGAATGTGTCAGAGCCACAGGGAGCCCCCTCCCTCCCTCCCACACACACACACCACGATGGGCACAGCGCACCAAACACACACACACACTCAGTCCCTATCATAGAGCACAACCAAGCACACACACTCAGTCCCTATCATAGAGCACAACCAAGCACACACACTCAGTCCCTATCACAGAGCACAACCAAACACACACACTCATATCTCAGTAATGATCAAAGAGCACAAACAAACACACTCATTCAAAGCACACCATCAAACACACACATCAACTCTCAACACACACACACACACACACACACACACACACACACACACCACACAACATCACACACACAGGCACGGACACACACCACCCAACCCCCCACACACATACATTCTATTAAAATAATGACAGAAGCAAATGTTCAATTAATTCATTACAAAAAAAAACTTATCTTGATGTTGTCACGTATACTCCCTCTCCAGCCTCTAGGTCATCAGGCTGCTGATTATCCTGCACACCTGTCACCATCGTCTCGCGCACCTGCGCCTCATGACACTCACCTGGACTCCATCACCTCCTTGATTATCTTCCCTACATCTGTCACTCCCCGGTGCGTTGTTTGTGGTTCGTGGTTTTTGTTTAGTTTATTTATTAAAACACTCACTCCCTGAACTTGCTTTCCGACTCAGAGCACTCGTTACAGATGTTATTAAATATCCTGCACCTGGGGGGAACATATGAACTGGGGACTGGGGGGGAACATATGAACTGGGGACTGGGGGGAACATATGAACTGGGGACTGGGGGGGAACATATGAACTGGGGACTGGTGGGGAACATATGAACTGGGGACTGGGGGGGACATATCAACTGTGGACTGGGGGGGAACATATCAACTGGGAACTGGGGGGAACATATCAACTGGGGACTGGGGGGGAACATATCAACTGGGAACTGGGGGGAACATATCAACTGGGGACTGGGGGGGAACATATCAACTGGGGACTGGGGGGGACCATATCAACTGGGGACTGGGGGGAACATATCAACTGGGGACTGGGGGGAACATATGAACTGGGGACTGGGGGGGAACATATGAACTGGGGACTGGGGGGGAACATATGAACTGGGGACTGGGGGGGAACATATGAACTGGGGACTGGGGGGGGCATATCAACTGGGGACTGGGGGGAACATATGCACTGGGGACTGGGGGGGAACATATGAACTGGGGGGGAACATATCAACTGGGGACTGGGGGGGGACATATCAACTGGGGACTGGGGGGAACATATCAACTGGGGACTGGGGGGGGACATATCAACTGGAGACTGGGGGGAACATATCAACTGGGGACTGGGGGGAACATATCAACTGGGGACTGGGGGGAACATATCAACTGGGGACTGGGGGGGAACATATCAACTGGAGACTGGGGGGGAACATATCAACTGGGGACTGGGGGGGAACATATCAACTGGGGACTGGGGGGAACATATCAACTGGGGACTGGGGGGAACATATCAACTGGGGACTGGGGGGGGGGACATATCAACCGAGGACTGGGGGGGAACATATCAACTGGGGACGGGGGGGGGGAACATATCAACTGGAGACTGGGGGGGACATATCAACTGGAGACTGGGGGGGAACATATCAACTGGGAACTGGGGGGAACATATCAACTGGAGACTGGGGGGAACATATCAACTGGGGACTGGGGGGGAACATATCAACTGGGGACTGGGGGGAACATATCAACTGGGGACTGGGGGGGGACATATCAACTGGAGACTGGGGGGAACATATCAACTGGGGACTGGGGGGAACATATCAACTGGGGGGGGGGGGGCATATCAACTGGAGACTGGGGGGAACATATCAACTGGGGACTGGGGGGGGGACATATCAACTGGGGACTGGGGGGGGGACATATCAACTGTGGACTGGGGGGAACATATCAACTGGGGACTGGGGGGAACATATCAACTGGAGACTGGGGGGAACATATCAACTGGGGACTGGGGGGGGACATATCAACTGGGGACTGGGGGGGGACATATGAACTGGGGACTGGGGGGAACATATCAACTGGGGACTGGGGGGAACAGATCAACTGGGGACTGGGGGGGAACATATGAACTGGGGGGGGACATATCAACTGGAGACTGGGGGGAACATATCAACTGGGGACTGGGGGGAACATATCAACTGGGGACTGGGGGGAACATATCAACTGGGGACTGGGGGGGAACGTATGAACTGGGGACTGGGGGGGAACATATGAACTGGGGACTGGGGGGGGACATATCAACTGGAGACTGGGGGGGAACATATCAACTGGGGACTGGGGGAAAACATATCAACTGGGGACTGGGGGGGGGGACATATCAACTGGAGACTGGGGGGAACATATCAACTGGGGACTGGGGGGAACATATCAACTGGGGACTGGGGGGGGGGGACATATCAACTGGGGACTGGGGGGAACATATCAACTGGGGACTGGGGGGAACATATCAACTGGGGACTGGGGGGGGGGGCATATCAACTGGGGACTGGGGGGAACATATCAACTGGGGACTGGGGGGGGGGACATATCAACTGGGGACTGGGGGAAACATATCAACTGGGGACTGGGGGGGGGACATATCAACTGGGGACTGGGGGGAACATATCAACTGGGGACTGGGGGGAACATATGAACTGGGGACTGGGGGGAACATATCAACTGGGGACTGGGGGGTAACATATCAACTGGGGACTGGGGGGGAACATATGAACTGGGGACTGGGGGGGGCATATCAACTGGGGACTGGGGGGAACATATGAACTGGGGACTGGGGGGGAACATATCAACTGGGGACTGGGGGGAACATATCAACTGGGGACTGGGGGGAACATATCAACTGGGGACTGGGGGGAACATGCTGTATCATTTGGCCGTGAGGCTTCCCTCTAGATATACCCCATTATAGCCAGGGTGGTTCACTGAGGAGCCAATGAGGCTGCTAGGTCGGGAATCATTTCGGCAAATGGAGACACTCGTCAGGGCAATGACACAGATGCACTCTTGGATATGCTGAGGCATCACTCCACATTATGGAGTCAGCACAGTGGGAGGAAGAGGAGCAGGGCGTGTGTGTGTGTGTGTGTGTGGGGGGGGGGGGGGGGGTGTGTGAGAGAGAGAGAGAGAGAGAGAGAGAGAGTTCTGCTTACTGTGCTTTCACCTGATTTATCATATTTGATGTATTCTCTCCATCTCTCCCTGAACAAATTCAGGTAGTACATCTGACTCTGCAACAACCACATACTACAGCCATCCGGGACCAGCATGGATCACCCCTAGCTAGGCTCTCTGATCCAGGACCAGCATGGACCACCCCTAGCTAGGCTCTCTGATCCAGGACCAGCATGGACCACCCCTAGCTAGGCTCTCTGATCCAGGACCAGCTTGGACCACCCCTAGCTAGGCTCTCTGATCCAGGACCAGCATGGACCACCCCTAGCTAGGCTCTCTGATCCAGGACCAGCATGGACCACCCCTAGCTAGGCTCTCTGATCCAGGACCAGCATGGACCACCCCTGGCTAGGCTCTCTGATCCAGGACCAGCATGGCCCACCCCTAGCTAGGCTTTCTGATCCAGGACCAGCATGGCCCACCCCTAGCTAGGCTCTCTGATCCAGGACCAGCATGGACCACCCCTAGCTAGGCTCTCTGATCCAGAACCAGCATGGTCCACCCCAAGCTAGGCTCTCTGATCCAGGACCAGCATGGCCACCTCTAGCTAGTCTCTCTGATCCAGGACCAGCATGGCCCACCTCTAGCTAGGCCCTTTGATCCAGAACCAGCATGGACCACGCCTGTGCTATGATCTTTGATCCAGAACCAGCATGGACCACCCCTGTGCTTGGCTCTTTGATCCAGGACCAGCATGGACCACCCCTGTGCTAGGCTCTTTGATCCAGGACCAGCATGGACCACCCCTGTGCTAGGCTCTTTGATCCAGAACCAGCATGGACCACCCCTGTGCTAGGCTCTTTGATTCAGAACCAGCATGGACCACCCCTGTGCTATGCTCTTTGATCCAGGACCAGCATGGACCACCCCTGTGCTAGGCTCTTTGATCCAGAACCAGCATGGACCACCCCTGTGCTAGGCTCTTTGATTCAGAACCAGCATGGACCACCCCTGTGCTATGCTCTTTGATCCAGGACCAGCATGGACCACCCCTGTGCTAGGCTCTTTGATCCAGAACCAGCATGGACCACCCCTGTGCTAGGCTCTTTGATCCAGAACCAGCATGGACCACCCCTGTGCTATGCTCTTTGATCCAGAACCAGCATGGACCACCCCTGTGCTATGCTCTTTGATCCAGAACCAGCATGGACCACCCCTGTGCTATGCTCTTTGATCCAGAACCAGCATGGACCACCCCTGTGCTATGCTCTTTGATCCAGAACCAGCATGGACCACCCCTGTGCTAGGCTCTTTGATCCAGAACCAGCATGGACCACCCCTGTGCTATGCTCTTTGATCCAGAACCAGCATGGACCACCCCTGTGCTATGCTCTTTGATCCAGAACCAGCATGGACCACCCCTGTGCTAGGCTCTTTGATCCAGGACCAGCATGGACCACCCCTAGCTAGGCTCTTTGATCCAGAACCAGCATGGACCACCCCTGTGCTAGGCTCTCTGATCCAGGACCAGCATGGACCACCCCTAGCTAGGCTCTTTGATCCAGAACCAGCATGGACCACCCCTAGCTAGGCTCTCTGATCCAGGACCAGCATGGACCACCCCTGTGCTAGGCTCTTTGATCCAGAACCAGCATGGACCACCCCTGTGCTAGGCTCTTTGATCCAGGACCAGCATGGACCACCCCTGTGCTATGCTCTTTGATCCAGGACCAGCATGGACCACCCCTGTGCTAGGCTCTTTGATCCAGAACCAGCATGGACCACCCCTGTGCTAGGCTCTTTGATCCAGAACCAGCATGGACCACCCCTGTGCTAGGCTCTTTGATCCAGAACCAGCATGGACCACCCCTGTGCTAGGCTCTTTGATCCAGAACCAGCATGGACCACCCCTGTGCTTGGCTCTTTGATCCAGGACCAGCATGGACCACCCCTGTGCTAGGCTCTTTGATCCAGAACCAGTATGGACCACCCCTGTGCTAGGCTCTTTGATCCAGAACCAGCATGGACCACCCCTGTGCTAGGCTCTTTGATCCAGAACCAGCATGGACCACCCCTGTGCTAGGCTCTTTGATCCAGGACCAGCATGGACCACCCCTGTGCTAGGCTCTTTGATCCAGAACCAGCATGGACCACCCCTAGCTAGGCTCTTTGATCCAGGACCAGCATGGACCATGTGCTAGGGCCTTTGGTCCGTACTCTAAAGAGACTTCACTATAGTACAATTAGATAGATTAACAGTAAGACATGTATACTGTATATGGAGACGTTTCTAGAATACAATGTAAGTCATTAAACTAATTATATGTGCAACAGCGGTACTACTAAATACATCAAGAGTTATACTAATGTTATACTAATTATGTGAACACTGTCATATTTTGATACATCAAAAGTAAGACATTTATATATATATATGGAATGGTTTCTAGGATACAATACAAGTCATTATACTAATTATATTCAGTGTCTACATATCAGGTTAGACATTGCAGAATGTTTTTGACATTTCTGGTCCAGTGTAATTGAGTAAGTGAGCGCTCCTCTGTTATTCATTAATTAACATCCGATTCAATCTCTTAACTGTGTTCTTCCAACTACTCAATTAGCTTAAAATATAGAGTGAGAGAGGGGGAAGGAGGAGGGAGGAAGACAGGGGGAGATTGGGAAAGATACAGTAAGAGAGAGAGGGTAGAAAGATAGAAAGAGAGAGAAAGGGAACGAGAAAGAGACAGTCAGAGAGTGAGAGAGCGAGAGAATGAAAGAGAGGAAGAGAGAGAGCAAGAGAATTCGAGGGGAGAGAGAGAGAGAGAGAGAGAGAGAGAGAGAGAGAGAGAGAGAGAGAGAGGGGACACAAACAGAGGAAGAAAGCCAAGCATCGTGGCAATTGATTTTCCAACTTCATTTAATTGTGAGGCGCCGTCCAGATGAATCCATTAAAGTTGTACCATATTGATCCCACAGTCCTGATGGATCCTTCCCTGGCAGAGGAAAACTATGATGCAGCTCTATATTACCAACGACACAAGGCCTGCATCACAAATGGCACCCTATTCCTTATATAGTGCACTACTTTTGACCAGGACCCTATGGGAATAGGGTGCCATGGGCCCTGGTTAGGGAATAGGGTGCCATGGGCCCTGGTTAGGGAATAGGGTGCCATGGGCCCTGGTTAGGGAATAGGGTGCCATGGGCCCTGGTTAGGGAATAGGGTGCCATGGGCCCTGGTTAGGGAATAGGGTGCCATGGGCCCTGGTTAGGGAATAGGGTGCCTTTGGCCCTGGTTAGGGAATAGGGTGCCATGGGCCCTGGTTAGGGAATAGGGTGCCATGGGCCCTGGTTAGGGAATAGGGTGCCATGGGCCCTGGTTAGGGAATAGGGTGCCTTTGGCCCTGGTTAGGGAATTGGGTGCCATGGGCCCTGGTTAGGGAATAGGGTGCCATGGGCCCTGGTTAGGGAATAGGGTGCCTTTGGCCCTGGTTAGGGAATAGGGTGCCTTGGGACCTGGTTAGGGAATAGGGTGCCATGGGCCCTGGTTAGGGAATAGGGTGCCATGGGCCCTGGTCAAAGGTAGTGCATTATGTAGAGAACAGGGTGCCATTTGGGACACAGGGGTTTGAATTAGAGTAAGCTAACTGTTAGGGAAAATGGATTGGGACTTTAGCCGTCTTCTCTTGTTACACGGATATTTGAAACGTAGACAGATCTTTGCGGCGACATGATAGGTTGAATATCCTGTCACTGTAGAGTCAAGGTTTAGTGGCCTCTGTGAAAGGCTACACTATGTAGACGCTATATGCACTTAGGGTGTTATAGGGTGTTAGTAGTAACTAACTAACGAGTAACAAATGAACAAATGAACTAGTAACTAAATAACTAGTAAAAAACTAGCTGGTAACTAACTGACTAGTAACTAACTAGTAATAACTAACTAGTATAAAGTAAGTAGTAAATAACTATTACTTACCCTATTCCCCTCCCCTACTCCCATCCTCCCCCTCCTTCTCATCTACCGCTCCAACACACTCTACTAAAATAATGCCTCACCTCGGAGGTTGCGTATGAAGTCCTCCAGCATCATCTTGCGGTCAGGCTTGATGTTGGGTGAGTACATGTCTGTGTTTAGGAGGATGATAGCGAAGGCCAGGATGAAGATGGTGTCGGGGTTGTGGAACTGCTGCACCACGTCCGGGTTACACATGCAGTACCGCTGACTGGAGAGGGTGGGGGGCAGGGGGACAGGAGACGGGACAGGGGGACAGGAGGGAGAGAGGGGGTTAGTATTTGTAAAACCCATGAGATAAGATGAAGTCCCTACTCCCTAGAAAATACAGATAAGATGAAGTCCCTACTCCCTAGAATATACAGATAAGATGAAGTCCCTACTCCCTAGAATATACAGATAAGATGAAGTCCCTACTCTCTAGAATATACAGATAAGATGAAGTCCCTACTCCCTAGAATATACAGATAAGATGAAGTCCCTACTCTCTAGAATATACAGATAAGATGAAGTCCCTACTCTCTAGAATATGCAGATAAGATGAAGTCCCTACTCTCTAGAATATACAGATAAGATGAAGTCCCTACTCCCTAGAATATACAGATAAGATGAAGTCCCTACTCCCTAGAATATACAGATAAGATGAAGTCCATACTCCCTAGAATATACAGATAAGATGAAGTCCCTACTCCCTAGCCACCACAAAGAACCTGGCCAACCATCAGACAGAAAGACACAGAACGACAGTAATCAAATCAATTAATAAAATGTATTTTAAAAGGCCCGTTTTACATCAGCAGTTGTCACAAAGTGCTACATAACTAGTACAGTAGTGTATTTACGCTGTGCACCGTGGGTTAGACAGCAGAAATATCCCTGCCTGGGCACCTCTGCAGTAAAGATGACAAAGGGCTGATGGAGGTCCCAGAGAACACCCTGAGATCTGAGAGGAGGCACGGCAGGAGAGCGAAATACAGCTGGCCTAGCAGCTCCACGCACCAAACAACCCTCGTCAATCTAACTGGCAGAGACACCTGAGTGTGTGTGTGATTGTGTGTGATTGTGTGTGTGACTGAGTGTGTATCTGATGACTAAGTGTGTGTGTGTGTGTGTGTGTGTGTGTGTGTGTGTGTGTGTGTGTGTGTGTGTGTCTATGCTAGGACAGCCAGTCTATCTGCTTGGGGACATTGTGAGAAGATGAAACATAAGGGCTTGTCCATGTTAGAACAGATAGCAGCCTTTGTCCATAGAGTAAAGAGGTTGATTTAGAATCCTCTACAGTGAAAACCAGAGCTCTCCAGACACTACCATTTACATGACATTATGGGCAAAAACTGGTTGAATCAATGTTGTTTCCACATCATTTCAACCAGAAGAAAATTTGATGTGAGATGACGTTGAATCAACAAAACTGATTGTATTTGCAAAAAGTTTTTTTCATCAAACTTTGAACCTAAATCCAATGACAGGAAGACATGTTTTGTTGATTTCCCGTTTAATTCACTTTAGTTGACAACTCAATCAAATGTACATCAAAACTAGACGTTGAACTGAGGTCTGTGCCCAGTGGGGTGACTGCACTGCAAGCTACAGTGTGTCACAATGCATACATACTCTCTCAGTGATAATGGTGTACTGTATTCATCATACCGTGCATACCAAATGGAACACTATTCCTAACATAGGGGCCCTACTTTGAGGGCCCTGGTCAAAATTAGTGCACTAAATAGGGAACAGGGTGCTATTAAATAGGGAACAGGGTGCTATTAAATAGGGAACAGGGTGCTATTCAGGACACTACCATATTGTCACGCTATGCTCTCCTCTGCATTGGCAACCAATTCAAATCTTTTATGGAATACATATATTTACTGTAGCATTGCGTGAGATTCCACAGGGGAGCTTCCTTTGTTAATGAATCAATCTATTATTTCAACGGGTGTGTGTGTGTGACACCCCATAGGGCCTCTACTGGAGCGTAAAGTGTAATTCCATATTAATTCTGGTTATGGTTTCCAGGTAGGCTGGCCCGGCCTTCCTCCGGAGTCATGTGACCACTGAGCTGCATGATTGGAATCTACGTCTCAGTGGGCTAGGAATACACACAGGTAGTGGACTAGCTATGTAGGGAATAGAGTTGCCATTTGGGACACAGCCATGTCCTCAGTTTGGGGGTTCATCCCCACTGATTCTGCATCATCTAATGGAGACTAGACTTTTTACCTGAAAAATACCTTATCTTAAGCCACATACTCTATGGTTTGCAGTTGTACCATCGAGACTGGGCTTAGACTTTAAGGAAGGTTTTGCAGCCAACAAATAGCTTTTTCTTCTTAATAATAAAGTCTCAGTTCTATACATTTCTCTTTACTATTCTACCAGAAAGAGTGAAATAGCAGATAGCCCTAGAAAGAGAAACCCTATATTCCCTCCCCTTACTCTATTTTAGTGAAGGGAATCTAATGTGTGAGTGTGTGTGTGTCTCTCTCTCTCTCTCACCTCAGAAACTGCCAGAGTGTTGGGTTGATTATTAGCTGACACACGCCAAGCTACAGAAGCTGCCAGGTGTTTATTTTCTCCTGACTGTGTTTCTTCACACATTCTCTCCCTCCCTTTCCTCCCTCTCGCTCTCATTTCCCTGCCACCTGCCTTTCCTTCTGTGTTTACAGTCATCCTTTACCTCGTTCTCTATCCGTCTCTCTCGTTCATTCTTTAAGCCTCTCGCTATCCCCTCACTCTCTTTGAAGTCTGTCTCCCTCCCTCCCGTCATCTTTCTCTCTGTCTCAGACTCTTGTCTCTCGTTCTCTATCCTTTTCTCCCCCTCTCTGTTTTTCTATTCCTCCCTCTCTCCATCTCTGTTTGGAGGAGCAGGGGAGGCAGGCGGAGACCAGAGAGAAGTGCTTATGCAACAGTGGATATTTATAAACCTCTCCTCCTTCCTTTCCTCCCTCGCTCTTTATTTCGCCCCTCTCTGAGCAGCACGCACTCTGCGCCAATCGTACCCAAAACAAATGCCATCCGTCAGTCTCCATGCCCGCTCACAACGACAACAACACTCTCGTTGGCAACGCACCTTGACAACTGTGACAGCTGGCCATATCGTAAATGGAGTGGGTATTCAGGGACACCGGTTAGCGCAGAGCAACGCAGCTGTGGCATAAATGGGATCCCTGTTAAGACTCGTAAACCAGGAAGTTGTACTTATCCTGTCTGTTGAGATTGCCTGTTGTTTCAGAGCACCTAGCCAAGCGGAAGGCTGGGTCAACCATCTAAATGGAGAGAGGGTTTAAACTAGCCCGATTTAACCAGTCTGAATCAGTGAAACACTGCTGTGTGCAGCACTCAGGCTGGATAACCAGGCTAGGTAGAAACTGGAAAGTTTGGATGGGATTTAGGTTGACTGGTGAAGTGAGACGTGAACTGAAAAAAACTCATAGCGCTGTGTTTTAGGCTCAGACACACATGGACCTTAGTGCTATTGGCAATGTCCTGCCCACCCATGGACAACAACAGGGCAAAGACACTACAGGGCTGTGCCTCGCCTGATGTTGAGCTTAACTCTCTTGAACGTTGCAGCCTTTTAGGCCTTCTAAACCTGAGACAAAGGTCTCTCTGTTTGTCCCAGTAGTGACCTCATCTACTCACAACTGCCTGACATCCTACTGGATGTGAATTGTTTTTAAG